>NC_091465.1:38676799-39028799 GCF_027789765.1 Dendropsophus ebraccatus
TGAAAAATACAAGTATCCACTAAAACAGACATGGCAGCAGAGCAGACGCATCCTAAAACAAAGTGTGCAAAACTGTACAGACTGAATGTTCCACCCTATTCTTCTGTAATGTAAATCGATGATCTGTTCAGGCTGGTACAGAACAACCCCATGTCTATGAGCACTTACCTAACATGCTGATCAAAGTGTCATTTTGTAACTTTCACAAATGTGTATAAAAGAGGATAAAGAACAAAATACACAGTAACATTAATGGTGCGTTCACACCTACAGGATCTGCAGCTGATTTTCTGCAGCAGATTTCATTTAAATAACTGAACACAGCATCAAATCTGCTGCAGATCTGCTGCAGATCCTGTAGGTGTGAACACACCCTAACACTGTAATGCTGTTCTACTGGTATTCTTTTCATGCGCTCCATAGTGCTTTCCTGTAATGTAAAATATAAGGTGTGCAGAAAATATATAAAGGAACAATTAGACCAGGAGTGTCAAACTTGCAGCCCTCCAGCTGTTGCAGAACTACAATTCCCATCGTGCCTGGACAGTCAAAGCTGAATCCACTTCTGTCTCGGTGACACTACTTGAGCATTTTATATCTATATACTGTATACAGTATATATATATATGTTATAGCCCCTCTGATTTTAGTGGTCAGGTTGTAGCTCTGAAAGTGCATGTGTATATAGACGTTTGTGTGTCTAGAAGCAGCTATGTGCCCTACTTGTTCTATAAGTAGGTATAACAGAGGGGGTAGATTTAGGATTTACATCCAGGAGATTACTATTCCTCTATCCCCCTGCTTCATACTATAACAATGCATAGTCTAAAGAAAAATTAAACCTAGAAGGCAGTGTAAATTTAGTTGTAAGATTGTTTTGGGTGAAGGGAACCAAGACTTCCAGTGATGTCCCCCAAGGTAGTTAGCCCTATTACCCCTTTGGTAATAGAATGTACTTTTTTTGTCATCCCAGAGACAGGAGCTTTATTCCTTGGATAGATCTTGTATATAATGAGTACATTTATGTTTTAAGGATTTGTAATGAAAGTGATGACGTGGAAATACTTTCTAGGCTTTCAAGAGGACATATTGCCTTCATATTGATTTTCAGTATGCTGTGCCATAGGAATGCGCTTCAATGTGAATACAGTACAGATCTTGCTCTGTTCACTGTGATTGGTGACTCTGCCAATGGGGTATACCAGACACTGATCTGATCTGATCTAGTGGAAGATGGCTCTGGCACAACACTACGGATTCATATTAGTACAGATGTGGAAGGGACATATTAATGCTACCCTCTAGTACAGGTAATGCTATGAAAGATCCCGAGGTCACAAACCGCAGTGCATATTATTTGAGGTCTTTATTACTTATGATTAGTATTGAGTGAAGAGGCCAAAATATTTGGGTTTGGCATTTTTCTCCGAACCTGAATGCTGGGGATTGGTCTCCTCATAGACTGTATCCATGTTGTCCATGACTCATACAATTTCTTCAGCCATGGAGAGTCAAATGTCGATTGCTGAACAGCTTGGTCTCTCCGCTCAACACTTCTCATGATGCCTGCATGGTAGGAGAGCATTCACTTTCAGGTCTTTTATATGTGTAGAACTGTAAAGACGTAGATTGAGTCTAACGTAGGAATTACGTCAATGCCTAAAAAACTTACATAGAAACAAACTATATTTTTATTGTTGTACGGTTTATCTGCGTGTCTCTTTATTTTTACACCTAAAAACACAACCAAATGAAAGTAAACATAAAAGTGAATGTATATCCTATAGAGTTATAAGGATAATGCCGCATCTACAACATATTAACCTGGTCTGAAAACATACAGGTCATGGTAACGTTTGTCATTTTACCATTTTCAATGCTTATCATTAGGTTTGTGGTGACTGGTGATCAGCGAACCTGGTGAAAGTTCCTGTTTGGTAATGTTTATCTGAACTAGATCGCTCAGCATCTGGAAAAGTTGGATGGTTCCTTAGAGAGTCCTGGAAAACATGGATATATTCTATGGTTTTACCCATGATTTCATGGCAGCATTAGGGCTGCATCCAGCTTCTCCAGAAACAGGGAGGGACATTTATGAAACGTACGCCAGGGAGAAGGTGCAGATTAGCCCCTTCTCCCTGGCGTATACCCCGCTCGCCCAATGGGTGGGGGGAGGGTGTGGCCTCCTCTCGTGCCTCATTTATCATGATCATGATCCAAATCTACACCTGCTAAAAGCAGGTGTAAATTCAGTACGCCGGGCGCAGGTTCGGGCGCACACCTCTTAGTGAATCCTGCCGGGGAAAATATAAGACCGGCGTACTTGTATGCCGGTCTTCATAAATCCCTCCAGGGAGTCAAATGGCAAGCGGTTGGGTTTGGACCTATGTTGCCAAACTGGAACTTTCAGCAAGTTCGCTGATCACTAGTGGTGACCATTAAGCTGCTATGGATCTTTTCACATCAGCAAGTAATATATGTTAGAGCTAAATAACCTGCAGCTAATGCAAATGCCATATATGTTAGAGCTAAATAACCTGCAGCTAATAACCTGCGCAGCTAACCTGCTGCGTACTTTTAGTGTCCTCAGACATAGTCAAATTAGGAGAAGAGGTCGATGCATCGTCAAATGTGACCGGGCCTTCTGTGTATAAACCTTCATATTGTGTCTTTCTGTACAGGATGATTGTAAGCATCTGTGATATATATAATATATATTTTAGTTGTGTACCCATTACTTCAGGGTTAGGCTGTGTTCCCACTTTGGGAACATAGTGGGGAAAGGTGGCCGTCCCGTCTTGTAATAAAGCCTTATGATTCTTTTTCTGCTCCTTTCTCATATTCTAAACTGTCTTTCCTTAATAATACAGTCTAAACATCACAGAGCTAAGGTATATGGAGGCCTTTATAGTATCAATAAGATGCTGTGGTCTGATACTTGTCAGAAATGTCAGATAGTTCTGGTTGATTGTCTGTTTGACGATTTAGAAGCCGTAAGAACTGACAATGTAACTGTGTAATCGATGCATCAGCACTTGTGAAAGGGAACAGGAGTAACAATATTTGTTGCGACTTATTTAGATGTTCATTAAATATCACTTTTTCCTAAACTGTGTTGTTTGTGATTATGTATTATATATTGGACATTAATATGCCAGAAATGGCTGATAGGTGGAGGTCTCATGAGTGAAGGTTCCCCTGGCCATAGCCAGCCTGGTGGAAGCTGATGGAGTTGTTTGGATAGCTGAGCACTCCTATAAAGGTTCATGGGAGTTGCATAAACCAGGTAGAACCATGAACTATGTTGTTGTGCTACACAGTTGGGGCACTGTAGGAGATAACCAAGGAATTGCAACAGCAACAGGTTGGGAGGAAATAGGACACCAGCAGATCTCCACCACCATGGACTGGAAGAGCGGACAGGACCGTGACCAGGCTTAAAGTCTTAGCACAGGAGAATTACAAGATAGCCGTTTCCCGGTTGTTGCCCCTCGTCAGTACAGAGTAGCCTGCTTGCTATCAATGACACCAAAAGGCTAATATTTCTATTTCCGCAGTGCCCCAAGAGGAGCGTCCTGGCCCATAGCCATTCATGCTGCACTGGGAATTGTGACAAGAGGCAAAAAGCTGTCTGCAAATAAGTAACTTTCCACCTGGGAGAGACTCTGGCTTGGTTAATTAATCCCTAGTCATGTTCTAAGGCTTTTTAAAGGGGACTTGTCATATTAAAAAAATTTATCACTTCTAGAGATGAGCGAACCGGGTTTGGGTTCGAGTCCATCGGAACCTGAACGATCGGTATTTGATAAGCGGGGGCTGCTAAAGTTGGATAAAGCTCAAAAGTTGTCTGGAAAACATGGATACAGCCAATGACTATATCCATGTTTTCCACATAGCCTTAGGGCTTTATCCATCTTCAGCAGCCACCGCTAATCAAATGCCGAATGATCGGGTTCGGATGGACTCGAGTATGCTCCAGGTTTGCTCATCTCTATTCACTTCCGAAAGTTAGTGAAGGATGAGGCAATCCCCATTCTTGTCTTCTTAAAAGCAGATAAAGCGTTTATTTCACATTAACGCAGGTAACCATAGACATGTGGATGGGCGACAGCCTGTTTCCTGTGCGTCACTGCACGCTTCCTCTTGGCCCTTCCTAAGAGCCGAGAGGAAGCGTGCAGTGATGCGTGCGAAACAGGCTGTCGCCCCTCGACATGTCTATGGTTACCTGCGTTAATGTGAAATAAACGCTTTATCTGCTTTTAAGAAGACAAGAATGGGGATTGCCTCATCCTTCACTAACTTTATGAAGTGATTTCTGATGGACTTGTATGGACGATTGAGCTCCACCAATTGTCAATAAGGTCTTTGGGGTAGTGTTCAGTAGGGCTGGTTCCCCTCTTTGGTGGTGTTGTTAAAAAAAATAGATGAAGTCCCTGTATTGTGCTGAGGTCCCAGTCACTTGTTTGCAGTACTGTGGCCCAGAAGCTGTATACTGGGCACTGTGGGCAGGGGGCTGTATCCCTCCCTCCAGCATGTCCCACCTGCCATCCACCCTCTATGGCTATACACTGCTATAGGACTGCTGCAGCCATTAGTCATGTGACTACACGTAGGGAGCGGTGAGGGCAGAGTTTGTGAGAAGCTGCAGAACTCTTTACTATACAAACAGTACAAGCTTTATTCATATAAATGTGACAGTGACAGAGCACGGCACATTGTGAGCAGCCAGGGCTATATACAGAGCGCTCTGCTGTCCACCATAGAGCACTCGCATATACCGCTGGGTCACTGTGGGAACCGCATCAGGATACAGGAGCACCAGCTCCGCCGGTGACTGATAGGTCAATATAAACAAGTCACATCCCATACGGCTGTCAATCATCTGTGCTAGGGGCGGAACTCAATATTAGCTGCCAATCACACAGCTACGTTTAGTCCCGCCCGTAACTCCCTTCACCAATCACATACTAATGAAATAAAACAGCAGGCGGGGCAACCCATGAAGATATCCTATAGGCTGGGCACCTGGAGATAGGCACGCCCCCACCCCGTCGAGTGTATTGGTCGTTATGGTAACTGCTGCACGCTGCTGCCGTGAGGAAGGATGCGACTCCTTTAGGACTCTGCCTGAGTTGTCGCAATTATCAGCCAGCTGTAACCTCTGTGTCCCCGGCCCGTGTGTGAGTGCCGGCCCCGGGCCTCAGATGAGGGGAGCTGCGGTGTAGGGTGAGTGTCTGCTGCCTCCTGCTGCTGCTGCTGGGGGGGTTCTATGGTTATCTGCCAGTAAGTCAGGGACCACGGCCCATCTGGATTGTCTCTGTATCACTGTTATGGGCAGAAGTGTGTTACCTGTACTAGTCCTCCCTGTATACAGCAGCACCCCCCACCTGGGACTAAGATGCTACTCCCTGTGTGTATATAGTGATGTGTGTGTGTGTGTATAGTAATCTGAATATATATACAGTATATATATAGTGTGTGTATAAAGTAATCCGTATATATATATATATATATATATATATATATATATATATATATATATATATATATAGTGTGTGTGTATATAGTAATCTCAATAGCTCCTGTGTGTGTATATAGTAATCTGTATATATCCTGTGTAGATATAGTAGCTATATCTCAATAGCTGTAGATCTTGTGTATTTATTGTAATCTGCATATATTTTGTGTGTATATAGTAATCTTTATTTATCTTGTCAATGTGTGTGTATATATATATATAATATATATATATATATATATATATATATATATATATATATATATATATATATATATATATACTGACAGTAACATTACAGCAGTGTATACAGGGTCCTATCAGTAACATTACAGCAGTGTATACAGGGTCCTATCAGTAACATTACAGCAGTGTATACAGGGTCCTATCAGTAACATTACAGCAGTGTATACAAGGTCCTATCAGTAACATTACAGCAGTGTATACAGGGTTTTCCAGCCTTGTGGCAGAATAACCCCCTGGCAGGGAGTGGTGCAGCAGACAGAGAAAACATCTCTTACTCACCCCTCTGCTCACCTCCTGTTCAGTATGTGTATATATATATATATATATATATATATATATATATATATATATATATATATATAGTCATTAAAACTGGATGGTATTTAAGTGAAGGCCTGTTATTAAGGTAACAGCAGTGTCTGACATACCTTCCCATCTCTACCAGTCACAGCACAGCTTTCATTATTAAATGTCAAATTAAAAAGTATTTGGAATGTTGGAAATGACAGGAATGGGGTGTTGTGAGTACAGTAATATACATGTGGTAAATGGGCTCCGCATATAAACTGCATTTCTTGCTGGGTGAAGTAATTGAGCACCACTGTAAAGTCCAGGACACCTAATGACTTCACAAGCATAGTCACAGGAAGTCAGCAAGGCTGACCAGTATAGAACTACACTACAACTAGAATCTTACAACCACATCTGCATTGGAAGCCATAGACATGACATCTCCAGGAGATGAAACCAGATGACATACAAAGGCGCCATGCTTTTTGCAGAGACAATTGGAGGAGGATGAATTTGCTGACAGACTGGTGTTTAGTGATGCGGCTACATGTGAAATGATCAATCACCATAATATTAAAATTTGGGTCTGAGAAAAACTATGTGTCCTTATCAACCACACGAGGGACGAAGTGTTCTGTGCAATGAGCAGGGAGAATGTCTGTCATCCACCTTCTTTGCAGAGAATACTGGCCACTACAACCTGGACATATTGAGTGAAACTACCCTAAAATATATTTCACATACATTGCTTTAATAAAGTTATATTACTTTGTGATATAACTTTATTTTAAAAAAGTCATAATTTTTTTATTCAGGTTTTCACTCTGTTGACTGGTAGCAGTAAGGGGAAACATGGCCCCTCTGCTGCCACCAGTGTTTGTGTTGGGAACTACAGAGCTATCTAAGCCCTGCAGTTCCTTATCCCCTGCTCTGCTCAAGTGCTGCCATACAGCGCTATACAGGGCAGGGTCACGTTTCCCCTGTGTAGTGGATGTTCTTATATACAGTTCCTGTAGGGAGGCTGCCAGACTTAGGAATCATGTTGGGTAGCCTCCCTCCGAGAACTGTGTATGAGAACATCCACTACACAGGGAAAACAAAATGCTTGTCTGTATAGCACTGTATTGCAGCACTTGAGCAGAGCAGGGGATCAGGAACTGCAGGGCCTGGATAGCTCTGTAGTTCCCAACACAGCAATCGTATTGGGCAGTGTCCCTCCGGGTACTATAAGAATATACAGTACAGGGGGGAACAGGACCATGCCCTGTATATTGCTGTGCAGCAGTGCTTTAGCAGAGCAGGGGATCAGGAACTGCAAGGCTTTGATAGTCCTGCTGTTCCCAACACAAATATTAGTGTCAGAGGGGGTAGTGTTGCTCCTTACCATTGCCAGTCAACAGAAGTGAAAATCTGATTTAAAAAAAACTATACATTGTTTTTAATAGTTATTATGTTAAAAAGTAATCTAATTGTATTAAAGCAATGTATTTGAAATATATTTTTACTCTTCGCAGTATCCCTTTAAAGGAACAGATACAGATACCTGAATGAGACTGTACCGAAATGTTGGATTGGCCAATGTTGTGTTGGCCTCTATGATCACCAGATCTAACACCCTGTGACTTTTTCTGTTGGGGTACATTAAAGGGGTTATCCAGTCCTACAAAAACATGGCCACTTTCTTTCAGAGACAGCCGCACTCTTGTCTCCAGTTCAGGTGCAGTTTGCAATTAAAGGGGTATTCCCCCCAAAAGAAAAAAAAAATGTAATGCCCCCAAACCTAGCTATTCTTACTCACCAAGTCCCTCTGAGTATTTTGAGCCGTCTCCCATCTTTCTAGCTGCTGCCGTTCCTGAGTTACAAGTTTTTCTAAAACATGGTCTATAATCAAGATAGGAAACTACATTTCCCATCATGCAATGCTTATGTCTGTGGATGAAGTAGCAGAGATGAGATGGTGATGGCTTAGCAGAACTGAGATGATGATGGCGGCGTAGCAGAGCTGAGATGGTGATGGCATAGCAGAGCTGAGATGGTGAGACTGTGTAGCAGAGCTGAGATGGTGAGACAGTGTAGCAGAGCTGAGATGGTGAGATGGCATAGCAGAGCTGAGATGGTGAGACGGTGTAGCAGAGCTGAGATGGTGAGACAGTGTAGCAGAGCTGAGATGGTGAGACGGTGTAGCTGAGATGGTGAGATGGTGCAGCAGAGCTGAGATGGTGAGATGGCATATCAGAGCTGAGATGGTGAGATGGCATAGCAGAGCTGAGATGGTGAGACGGTGTAGCAGAGCTGAGATGGTGATGGCATAGCAGAGCTAAGATGGTGAGACCGCGAAGCATAGCTGAGATGGTGTAGCAGAGCTGAGATGGTGATGGCATAGCAGAGCTGAGATGGTGAGACGGTGAAGCAGAGCTGAGAGGGCGAGATGGCATAGCAGAGCTGAGATGGTGATGGCATAGCAGAGCTGAGATGGTGAGACGGTGAAGCAGAGCTGAGATGGTGAGACAGTGTAGCAGAGCTGAGATGGTGAGACGGTGTAGCAGAGCTGAGATGGTGATGGCATGGCAGAGCTGAGATGGTGAGACAGTGTAGCAGAGCTGAGATGGTGAGACTGTGTAGCAGAGCTGAGATGGTGAGACAGTGTAGCAGAGCTGAGATGGTGAGACGGTGTAGCAGAGCTGAGATGGTGAGACAGTGTAGCAGAGCTGAGATGGTGAGACGGTGTAGCAGAGCTGAGATGGTGAGACGGTGTAGCAGAGCTGTGATGGCATAGCAGAGCTGAGATGGTGAGACGGTGCAGCCGCAGTGGCCGCAGGTGAGGGGGGACATTGAGCCGCGGGTGACCGGGAACAATTGATGAACGGAGGGGGGCGCCGGTAAGCGCTGCGGGCGCGAGCGCCCAGCAGCCGCAAGTGACGGGGGACAGTGAGCCGCTGGTAAGCGCCGCATGCTTACCGGCGGCCCCGCGGCTCTCAGCAATTGACAAACGGGGGGCGGGGAGGGGGTGCTGCCGGGAAGCGACGCGGACGAGCGGCTCAGAGCGATTGATGGACCGGGGGGGGGCTCTACTGGCGCCTGGCGGCTCTCAGCAATTGAATTAAGGACGGACGGGGGGGGGGGTGGGGGATGCCGGGAAGCGCCGCGGGCGAGCGGCTCTGAACAATTGATGGACGGGGGGGGGGCGCCGGTAAGCGTCGCGGGCGAGCGCCCAGCAGCAGCAAGTGACGGGGGACAGTGAGCCCCGCGGCTCTCAGCAATTGAAGGACGGGGGGAGGGGGGGGGGTGCTGCCGGGAAGCGCCGCGGGCGAGCTTCTCGGAGCAATTGACGGAGGGGGATAGGGAGGGGTGACGGGTCACAGTCAGGGGGTGAGCTCTGGGGCTGGGGGGGGGCACACGGTACCGGTGACTGGGGTGGCTGCTGTTAGAGAAGGAGTCAGTAACAGCTGCACTGATTGATCACTGTCTCCCTCTCTAACAGCAGCCACCGCCGTCCTCCTTCACTTCAGATTGGCTGGATTAGAAGCGCTAACCCGGCCCATTGAAGAGAAGGAGGACACGTGATGCCGTCTCGGAGGGTTGGGGCAGGAGCAGGGAGCTTGTCGGGTTGGACTGAGGTCTCATGATTCCGTGGGGGTGGGGGCACCTAGATAACAGCAAAACTGTGCAGAATCCATAATAACTTTATATTGGAAAGATGGAAAGCTACGGGTGGGCAACGTATTAATGCAAAAATAATTTTGGGGGAATACCCCTTTAAGCTCCATTCACTTCAATGGAACTGAGCAGCAAAACCCCGCCCATGCTGAAGACAAGAGTGGTGCTGTCTCTGGAAGAAAGTGGCCATGTTTTTGTAGTGCAGGATAACCCCTTTAAGAACTGTGTATCTTTCTGCCCCTCCTAGGATCTGAATGTCATGAGATAACACATCCGTGGAGTCCATATCCAAGGATATGCTGGCACACGTCTGGACAGAACTGGACTACCAGCTAGATATCCACCATGTCACCAGTGGAGATCACATTAGTTGGGTTTAGATAACACTTGGACAGATAGTGTGTCGTTTCATAACATAATTTTATGTTCTCCTAGTTATCAATACTGAGGCTATAATCCTTTTTCAATCCCCCTGTATATATACAGAACTGCACACTGTATTGTGGAGAGGGCTATCTTAAACTGACAGCAGTTCTATGGGGGAGTTAGGGTTTGTTGCATGTGGAAATAAGTCATTTCTGTGGGCCAAACTGTTAAATGTGAACGACACCTCACTGTTCATACATCTTGGAAAACTGGATGAAGGCTGATCTGTAATTCTTATACAAGAATAGTTTAGTGTGTGTTCACATGGAACTGAAATGCTGCAGATTTTCCCAATTAACTTTTATGGGGAAGTCAAAATCTACTGCAAATCTGCAGAAAATGCATATGAATCAGCCGACATTGTTATACAGCTCTCAGTCTCGATCCTTGATAGACAGGCGGGGTCTGTTCAAATCACCCCAGGTCTGCTATAAACATTTATACCTCCGCAATGACCATGTAAATTGCTTCTGTCCTGTGGCGAAGGCTCTTATATCGGCCATGGACATCCTCTGCCATAGTCCGTCTTGGGGGTTTTCAGAAAGTTTTTAATGAAGTTATAAGTTTAGAACATGATGTGACCTCTGGAATACTGCATTGAACTTGCTACCCTGGTCTGAATGAAAGACATTGATCATGAAGATTAAACATGGCAAAGACCCTTATGAAGAATTCCAGTGTCATGGTGAAATGCTAAAGCTGTCCACCCCCCAGTAACACCCCTTTTCAGTCTCCTGCTAGTCAGGATATTCTTTTTGTCTCGTGACCCCATCGCCTGAACCATGGCCTCTATTCACAAACATTAAATAAAGATTCATGGGGAGGGTGAACCCAAGTCCACTTAAGAGACTGCTGGGCTACTAATGGTGGTGACAAAGGGGACTTTGTTATTGAGGGCTTTATTTATCCTCTTTATTATGTACTATATCTAAATTGTCCTTGTTAAGTTTAGGCCCATAGCCCTTGTGATGTAAGGTGACAGTACATTCTGCTTCTGCCCATAATGTCAAAAGGCTCTAAAATACAAAGCAATTACCGGCCACACTTGACCGATTATTGGCATTACAGCCGATAATCGCTTTGTGAAATAAAAGGCAACATTCAGCTGACATGCACAATGTCGGCTGATTTTTGTCTTTCAACATGTTGTAAGACATACGACAACGATGGCAACAATCTGCTGCCTTCGTTCTGCGTAATAGGAGCGGACCGACGCCGTCTCCTATGGGCTTCCTATCTAAAGATTCCCCCCCCCCTTACCCACTCGCTGTCAGTGTGTGTAATAGCATTGGCAGTAAGCCGGGAAGCAAGCAAGCGCTGACCGTGTTCGCTTGCTACCTAAAATCGCCCCGTGTACTGCTATGTTCACACTGCGTTTTTTCAGCTCCGTTTAAAATGGCGTCCATCATTTTGAGTCTAAAATAATGGATGTCATTTAGCTGTCTGCCCTCCCCTTAGTGTAATGATGGCTGCTGGTACATTATTCTAGTTTGGGGTTAGTAATTGCTCTTTAGGTGTGGCTTAATTAAAAAGTGCATTAAATTTAATAGTAAAAACGGAGAAAGAACAGTGGAAAAAGGAAAACTGTGTGTGAACAACTAATAAAAACCTCCACTGTTTGCAAAAGACATCCGAAAATAATAGACATGATTATTATTTTGATGTCCGCGGCAATACGTCCGTTATTCAATATGTTGTATGCATTGGACGTCCATCTTTCTATTGACTTTAAAGGGAACCTGTCACCCCCCGTGCCGGGGGGACAGGCTTCCGACCCCCCACTACAGCCCCCGTATACTCACCTGATCCCGCCGGGTCCCGCTTCTGGATCCGGTCGGGTCACAGAGATATCAGCCGCTGCAGCCGGCGCGCGCGCTGAGAGATGAGTCCAACGCTCATAGAGAATGACGGAGCGCTGGACTCTCCTGTCATTCTCTATGAGTGTTGGACTCATCTCTCAGCGCGCGCCGGGCTGCAGCGGCTGATATCTCTGTGACTCGACCGGATCCAGAAGCGGGACCGGCTGGATCAGGTAAGTATAGGGGGCTGTAGCGGGGGGACGGGAGCCTGTCACCCCGGCACGGGGGGTGACAGGTTCCCTTTAATGCATTGCCATAGCAGTCAGTTAAATCGTGGCAAAAACAGACGTTACTTTAAATTGCAAAAGTGGCCTCCTTTTCTCTATTTTTGACGTTGTGTGAACATAGTCTAATAGGGGCTTAAGTGTTTTTGTGTTATTAGTAGAGATGAGCAAATTTACAGTAATAATGAAGTGAAGCGCTTTGTTATCTCTGCCATATGCTCATCAGCCGGCTGCCTTCTAATTGATTGCCTCTCCGTGCTGCTCCTCCACGGTTGCTCGGGTGCTTCTTTATACCTGCTGGATTGGGGGGTTATATCAATATCTTTATATCTTTATGTATATCTTAGGGACAACATGTTTCGAGGACCCAAAGACCTCTTTTTCAAATTATAGAGATGCAGTAGTACAAATAGCTGAGTGTCATGTTTATATATTTGCCAAAGAATTTGGGAGGTCCACCCACAAAACGAGACAAAAGTCTTAAGTAGTATAAAACACACAATCAAGGATCAAACAAGCTAAAAAGTGTATAAGAAAAAATCATAAAACATACTTATATTTGTGTTGTATTATACGTGGTGCAAAGATGGGGAGGATGAAAGAAGTAAAATGCTGTCACATCCCCTGCTCACCTGCCCCAGCGCTGATGCCGATATACAGGGCTGTGGAGTCGGTAAGCCACAGCTCCGACTCCAACTCTGACTCCTGAATTTTATCAGGACCGACTCCGACTCCGAAGCTCAGCAGCTTCTCCCTAATGTCCTACATGATCCTGGGGCGAATTCTAAGGGAATGAGGAAAGATATAAAGCAGCTTCTCCGGTGTGTGCAGTGGATGCCGCCAGTCTCCAGCCTTCATGTCCTGAACTACTCTCAACTAGACTAGATGGAGCAGGTGGTCTTTTTCTGCTGACAGTCTTCTATGTTTCTAACTAAATATTCACCATACACACAGAAACACTGCTAACAATGCCAGATACCTGTAATATAGATGTCAGCCATAGTGATATAGAGGGGGTCACACATAGTGATATAGAGAAGTAACACATAGTGATATAGATAGAGAGGGGTCACTGTGGGTGTGGGGGCACGCCATATTACACACACACACAGCCTGCTGTAGCCATAGCACACACACAGCCTGCTGCAGCCATAACATACACACACAGCCTACTGCAGCCATAGCACACACACAAAGCCTGCTGCAGCCATAGCATACACACACACACCGCCTGCTGCAGCCATAGCACACACACACAGCCTTCTGCAACCATAGCATACACACACACCGCCTGCTGCAGCCATAGCACACACACACAGCCTTCTGCAGCCATAGCATACACACACACACCGCCTGCTGCAGCCATAGCACACACACACAAACACACAGCTGCAGCCGTAGCACACACACACAAACACAGCTGCGGCCATAGAACACTGAAGAAAAACACCACATTGAGGACAGAGGTTACTGCTACACTACGTATGACTTCTCCTCCTCCTCCTCTATATTACACAGGATATCTTCATATTATACTGCTGCTCATATACAACCCATATATAACCATCCAGCATCCAGGAAGAGACCAGCACAGATCTCCCCCCACACAATGGACCCTTCCAGCTCAGAAACAAGTTGCCAAATAGTGACCGACAACTTTTCCCCGACCACCCTTGTCTGATTTTAAATTGTTCTATTTTTTTTTAAAGCAGAACTAGTTCCGACTCCACGACTCCGACTCCACAGCCCTGCTGATATACCTAAGCACTGGTGCCCTGGTCCCTGGCCGCTTCTTGGTAAGAGAGGGGACCTGGGCGGGATCCTGCTATGGCCGCTGACTGGCTGAACGGGCCTGACACATCACGTCCCAGGTCCCCACTCAAACCCAGAAGCGGCCAGAACCGGAGCTGCGGGATACTGGCATCAGCACTGGAAAAGTGAGAGCATGTTGCGTCTTTCATCCTCCCCCTCCCGGCACTCTGCTAAAAAATCACCAGCCCCGAATTCTCCTTTAAGATTTTTTAATAGAAGTAAATTACAAATCTATATAACTTTCTGACACCAGTTGATTTGAAAGAATCTTGTTTACCGGAGTACTCCTTTAATTTATACACCCAAAACATCTCTCTTCTTTTCAGTAGTTGGAATCTGTAGTTAGTGATTTATGGGACAAATGGAAAAACCAGAGAAACAACAATTGTGCGTAACCAGAGCATGTTTAGAGACGCTGTGGTTTAAATCACCTTTTGTAACATTCCAGCGATGTTTGTTTCTTCTCATCCTAAAGACTAACGTGGTCTGTCCCACCTATTGTAGACCCATCGGCAGATATAGAACATAATCTGAGGAGCAGGTAGGTGTATGTTTGGTAGTATAGGAGTAGTATAAGATGGTCGTTCTCATGTTCTCACAGCATGTACATCTAGGTAGTGAGCATTTTTACTACATTCTGAATCTGATGAACAAAGTTTACCGGGTGCCCACACACTTTTAAGTGTTTCAGCCTGTCTAGGTTTAGAGGGGATGCACTAAATCATATTGGATTGTTTTGGAGTATAGTCCATTGTTTGACTAAAATATTTTTAACTTGTTTATGGCTATTATTATAGGTGTTTAACCCCTTAAGGTCAAAGCCTATTTTCGTTTTTGCGCTTTTGCTTATTCCATTTTAAATTTAAAAGTCCATAGCGCTTGCATTTTTTCACCTAGAGACGTATATGAGCGCTTATTTTTTGCAAAACCAATTGTACTTTGCAATGACAGGCATTATTTTTCCATAACATATGCTGCGAAACCGGAAAAAAATCATTTGCGCTGTCAAATTGAAAAAAAAAAAACGAATTTGTTTTGATTTCGGGGAGTTTTGCATTTACGCCGTCCGTCCTATGGTAAAACTGACTTGTTATGCATGTTCCTCAAGTCGTTACGATTACTATGATATATAACATGTATAACTTATATTGTATCTGATGGCCTGTAAAAAATTCTAACCATTGTTAACATATATACGTTCCTTAAAATCGCTCCATTCCCAGGCTTATAGCGCTTTTATCCTTTGGTCTATGGGGCTGTGTGAGGTGTCAGTTTTTGCGCCATGATGTGTTCTTTCTATCGGTACCTTGATTGCGCATATACGACTTTTTGATCGTTTTTTATTACATTTTTTCTGGATTTGATGCGACCAAAAATGCGCAATTTTGCACTTTGGCATTTTTTTTGCGCTGACGCCGTTTACCGTGCGAGATTAGGAATGTGATTAATTAATAGTTCGGGCGATTACGCGCGCGGCGATACTAAATATGTTTATTTATTTATTAATTTATATTTATAAAATGGGAAAAGGGGGGTGATTTGGACTTTTATTAGGGGAGGGGATTTTTTATTAATAAAAACACTTTTTTACTTTTTTTTTTACTGTAACTAGAAGCCCCCCTGGGGGACTTGTATATAGACAGCACTGATCTCTCATAGAGATCAATGCTGTGTATATACACAGCAAAGATCGATTAGATCGGTCATAGATTACTATGGCCTGCTGCAGGCCATAGCAATCTATTGCCGAGCCGGGATCAGCGCCATTCCGACGCTGAGGCCCGGCACGGGCAGAAGAACGGATCTCCCCCCCGCGATCGCATCGCGGGGGGGAGATCCGTCCCACTAGACACCAGGGACGTGCGGCGCAGTGCCTCTAAATGCAGCTGTCAGGTTTGACAGCTGCACTTAGAGGCTTAATTAGCCGGCGCGGCAACGGGACCCGCGCCGGCTAATAGAGGCACTGCCCGGCTGCACATGTCAGCCGGGATCAGCGCCGTTCAGAGCGGGGTCCCGGCGGGACCCCGCTCTGAACACCCCGAGCGGCACCATGACGTATCAGATATGTCATGGGTCGCTAAGGGGTTAAGAACCATTAATTACAATTTTCAGCCTGTTTATTATTAATCTTCTTTTACTTAGGTAATAGGCGTTCTTCTTGTGTGAGACCATTTGCTTTCTGTAACGCTGCCTCCATTACCCCCAATGGTAGTCCTTATCTAAGAATCTACATTTGAGGTGTTATTCTGGGTATTATAGTCTGCATCTTTTGATTTTTTTTTTATTCTTTTAGACTGGCTTTAGGGAATGTTGTTTTTTCCACTTTCTAGCATGATAACTCTTATAGTTCAAATACTTTTTTTTACTTTTTTAAAGTTTAAAGGTCTTTGTAACTATTCTTGTTTCTTCAATACTTATATCCAGGTCCAAATATATAATTCTTGTGTGAGAAAAAGAGGAGGAAAAGAGACCCATATACAAATTGGCATAACTGGGGGCTAAACATGTGCCCATGGCTGTGCCCCTAGTCTGTTTATATATCTGGTCCTCATGTTATGTTTAAATATGAAAGCAGAACTGTCCAACACAAATTGTTTGTGACGGATGGGGACTGAGGCATTGTTTAGAATATTTGAATACAATGTGATCCAAAGGTAGTTTTGATTCCAATGATGTTTCTTTAGCTCATTTGTTAATTTATTTAATTATTTATTCATTATTTATAAAGGCTGCAAAATCTTAACCCCTTTAAAGGGGTACTCTGGCGCTGTTATTAAAAAAAAAAAAATCAATCAATTAAACATAGTTTTCCCACTTACCATCCCTCCAAAGTCTCTCTCCGTTTGAATTTCCTGCTGTTTGCAGGTCCCTGAACCTGCAATTGGTGGCTTCATTTTTTCTTTACTTCCTGGTTTGGGCTCTCCCATGATGCATTTTGTCTCCTGTGATGTCTAACTGACTCTGACAGTAAAACTGTTAGATGGCTTACATCTTGTTCAGCCAATCAGAGCTGAGCAACCTGAGTCATCTGACAAAGGGAGGCTGGCCTAACAGGGCTTAGACCCACCTCCCTCTTGATGATGTCATTGTCACAAAATGGCTTCCTGGGGTCAACAGTCATTAGGTAAGAATGAGTTTACTTCACTTCCTGGTCGGGGGTTGAGGGGGGAAAAGATAGGGAAGGGGGACAGATAGGGGATAGTTATATAAGTGATATAACTTTGTAATGTGTTTCAAATACTGGAGATAGTTATATAAGTTACATAACTTTGTAATGTGTTTCAATTACTGGGAAAAAGCTTTTCGCTGGAGTACCCCTTTAAGACCACAGGTCATTGAGGGCACCTATGTCCAGGTCACACTGAATCAGTGCTTTCTAAGAGCCTTTTCATCTACAGGGCTCGTTCGGGGCTGATATTTGAGCCATAATCTATAGTTTTAATCGGTACCATATTGGTGTAAATGAGAATTTCTGATTGTTTTTTTGATTATTTTTAATATTTTAATATTCTATTTTTTTTCTCATATATAATAAAAAAAAATAATCTGCTGTATATTTTTTTGCCTTGTTTTGTTTACTCTGTTCACAGTATGGGAACAATATTGATATATTTTAATAGATCGGAATATCCGCACACTAAGATATTAAATATGATTATTATTATTTTGTTTGTTTGGGTTTTTTTTTACATATTTTATTTGTATAGTGGGATAGGGGGTGAATTTTATTATTATAAATTTTTTTTACACTTGTTAAGTTACCCTAGGCGACTGTTACAAGCAGTCATCAGAATGTATATGCTAATCAAAACTAAGCCATTGCATAGCACTGATCAGTAAGATCGGTGATCTGTGTGTAGAGTCTGCCTGATGCAGACTGTAGATGCAGCTTGCCAATCCAACAGGACGGAGGTAAATATTATTCCCCTATTTGTTAGTGAAACTGATTGGGATCCACAGAGTTACCACTCCTGTCACTGGCTCTTAAACTCTTCGATCACTATAGATCATGGCATTTAACGGGTTACTGGCAGGCAGCTGCAGGATCACTGCTGCCTGTCATTATGCCTGACTCCTGGCACATTGATGTGTGCGGGGCTGTTCACACTGAAGCAGCCCTGCACACATTAGAACCCCTTCATGCCAGGAATGTTTATATACATTCCTAGTGCGTGGTGCGGGCAGTAGGCCTGTGTGCTCCCTGGGTGGTAGCACTGTGTGTGGTGCGGACAGTAGGCCTGTGTGCTCCCTGGCTGGTAGCACTGTGTGTGGGGCGAGTGGCAGGCCTGTGTGCTCCCTGGTTGGTAGCCTTGTATGTGCTGCAGGCGGTAGGCTCACGCAGCCGACCACCAGCGTTGCACACAGCCAGAAGTAGTGTGTGGAGCCTAAGATTTTCAGATACTGTCCACCAGGGGCAGATTAATGATACCATGGGCCCCAGGGCTGTTCAGAAATCGTGGGCCCCCTGCAAAAAACCTACTCACTCACTGCTCACAATCCTCTCCAAACCAGCCGGATGTGACCCTAGAAGAAGGACCAATCAGACCTCTGACACACTCTCTCCCATTCTAACTAATGATGAGATGAGTGAGTCGGGCTGAGGTTCAGGCATGTAAAACCTTTTTAGAATCTTGCTGTCTTCCTGGTCTGTAGGGAGACAGGTGCAGACAGTCTAGGCTGTATCCATGTTTTCCAGGTGGGACTCGGGGGGGGGGGGGGGTTCCACTTTCTCCACAAACTGGGAAGACAGCAGAATTAAAATGCTGATGGTTTGGATTCGTACAAACCTGAACCTCGGCCTGGCTCACTCATCTCTTAGCAGGGCTAGTTAGAAGCAGACACTGTAGGCAAATAGTGGCGGAGGTAAATATCATAAAAAAACCTTTAATGTCATGTAAATCCAGCACTTTGACTGTATACTTTAACTACTGTATCTATAGCTGTACAAGACTACAGCTCCAGTAAGAGCATGATAGTAGTTGTAGTCCTGCTGCAGATAACTGACCTCATTACATCTATATCCCCCCTGGCTCTACTAGTGCAACCATAAAGATATCTGCAGCTGTAGTAAGACTACCACTCCCTTCATGCTTTCACTTCCAGAACAGGATGGGAGAGGTAGTCTTGCCACAGCTGCAGATACCTGATACATATATATCTGCAGCTGTACGACATGGCTGACACCAGTGCCTCTCGGCCACATTTAAAAACCAACGCCAGGATGTTGGCATATAATTTGATCAAACCATATTGCCCCATGCACCACGCGCCGGTCTCCTGGTTCACATGGGTCCCTACATTATCTCCACACTGTGTCGGTCAGCGACCAACAACCCCGCAAAGCGTGCACAAGCAGGGAAGGGAGGTCATAGAATGGCCCTGCAACCACAATGTCACAGGACCAAACCCAAAGGACCCCCCCAAAACCCAGCAGGCACCACCCGCGGAGAAAGCTGCCGCCAAACAACACAAGCGTGAATATGATCTTGTAGTCACCATAGCTCCTGCAGGTAGAAAGGAAAGGATAGGAGGTAATTGCCATGTGTGCATAGGTGCCTCCGGCTAATTTGGGTCATGTGGGTCTAACAAAGAGGAGTGCCAACTGCTCAGAAAAGGGAGAAAAGTAAAATACGACATGGAGAGAAAGGGGCTGTTGCACATCACGACTATGCTGACACCAATGCCTCTCGGCCACATTTAGAAACCAACGCCAGGATGCTGGCATATAATTTGATCAAACCATATTGCCCCATGCACCACGCGCCGGTCTCTCATTCTATGGCCTCCTTTGCCTACTTGAGCACTCTTTGCGGGGTTGGCGGTCGCTGACCGACACAGTGTGGTAATAGTGTAGGTACCCATGTGAACCAGGAGACCGACACGTGGTACATGGGGCAATATGGTTTGATCAAACTATATACCAACATCCTGGCTTTGGTTTTTAAATGTGACCAGGAGGCATTAGTATCAGCCATAGGTGTGAGGTGCAGCAGCTTCCTTCTCTCCATGTCGTATATCTGCAGCTGTATTCACTGGTAATCCAGCTCACAGTCTGCTCTCCCAACCGGCATTCATCCCACTGCAGAGGAAAGAGATGGCGCTAGCAGGGAGATCACAATGTGAACTTCACATGCTGTCTGCTGTTAAGCTCCCATTCTTATCTCCCTGATGATGCTATCTCTTTCCTCTGACCTCAGCTGCAGAGTAAACAGGAGTCCTGGCCCAGAGATTATAATGGGAGCTTTAAGCCCCCATGACACGGGGCGACTGTGAGGAGCAAATGAGCGCAGTCAGCGGCAGCAAGAGGGTGAGTACAGGGGGGGCCACGGGGAGGTGCAGGGGGGCTTCCCGGGTGATCGCTAGATCGTCCGGGCAGCCCATAGCGTATAGCAGCTGTTTGCTGCCGCCGCTCCTATTCCACGGAGCGACGGCAGCAGATCGCTGCTATCACAGTTGTTTGTCTTTCAACATATTAAAAGACAAACAACGGCAACAATCAGCCGACATCGTTCATGTCGGCTGATCGTTGCCTTCTATTACACTAAACGATTATCGGCCAATAATGGTTCTGTGTAATAGGGCCTTTAGATGCAGAAAGCCTAGAAATGAAGGGGTCAATTAACAGGCCAGCTGTGTGAGGTTTACTAATTTCTTTGGTGGGCCAGATTTGGCCTGCGGGCCAGAGTTTGACATGTGTGGTATATAGAAGGTATTACAGATGTTTTACAGAAAGTATTACAGATGTCAGACTAACTGACCTGTAGTCACTGGGCTTTTCTCTGCCACCCTTCATATGGGTGGATATCCCATTGCATGAACCTTAATGCTGAGAACTGTAGAATGATTTGTATTGGGAACTCCCCTTGTGTATATTCTGTATGTGACACTATGTTACCATTATTGTTCCTTTAAACATTCATGCCTATATGAATTTACATCCAAAGGTTTATGAACAGCTCCCACCCATAATAACAAGCAGAAGGTGTAGCTGATGTCTCCATCTTGCCTGTGTATAACCTATAGCACTTGTTTTCTTTGTGTTACAGGAGTGGTTGTGAACTTAAAGCCTTGCTCTCTATAGGAAAATATGGGGACTCCGGGTCAAAGTGTTCCCCCCACAACATATGTAAGTACTCCAGGACCCTCCTGACACTCTCCTCACTTTCCTAAAGGATGATCTGTCTGTTTCCTGCCTATTTTCATTCATACTCTTCAATAGATCTGTGTGGATTTTAGGATGTGCTATAGGTTTACAGTCTTCAGTATGTCCCATTTATTAAATAGGAGCTGTGGTTTCTCCAAGGAGCTGGATCCTGTAAAAAACATATACCAATGCAGTCTATATAACACATCTGTGGATCAATTGATAACATATTCCACATTACATTATGATTATGGCATATTGTTCTGGAAACAATTTCATGGATTTCTGTGTGCACTTTACAGGGCGATGAAGAACCTTAGATGTGTAGAGAGCTGATGAGAATAGACTGTAGTGAGAGGAGCAGCCGGCACTACAACGTGATTACCAGATCCAGGCCACTACTAAGTGGATGCAATTTCTCTGATCCCTCTGATCTTTGATAGAGTTGTGCCCAGCACAGTACTAATGGTGCAGGAGCGTGCCGTTAGATCAGCCCGGTAATGCCAGTATCATGCAATATATGGCTTGTTTTATACTGTTTATGTGTTCTCTGTATAACAAGTTGTCGTGGGATTTGTGCACACTTTTATCAGCCTTAAGGGTATAAACACCACACACCGTATAAGCAGCGTATTTACTGCTGCGATACGCAGCAAACACACAGCAAATACGCAGCAGATTAGATCTAAATAACTGAACACAGCATCAAATCTGTACCAACAAATCTGCTGTGTATTTGCTGCGTATTTGTTGCGTATCTGCTGTGTATACGGTGTGTGGGTTTGTACCCTAATAGTGTAAGGATTAGACGCCCGTGGTCTTTAAGGGTTTAAAGGTGTACTTTGGAGAAAAAATTTTTTTTAAATCAACTGGTGCCAGAGAGTTATACAGATTTGTTAATTACTTCTACTTAAAAATCATGAATCTTCCAGTACTTATCAGTATGTCAGTATGGTGTATGTCCTGCGGGAAGTGGTGTGTTCTTTCCAGTCTGACACAGTGCTCTCTGCTGCCACCTCTGTCCCTGACAGGAACTATCCAGAACCAGGCCCACTTCTGCCACGAGGCGGAATGAGCATTCCGCCTCAGGCGGCAGATTCTGCGGTCCTGCAGGGGGCGGCAAAATGTTCCCCCTGCTGTCATTTTAGTTAAGTTTCACTTAACTAATATGACAGCAGCCCCGCAGCCGCTCACATGTCCCGCAGCAGCCGTCCAGCCGCCCACACTCACGGATGTCCCCCATGTCCCGCCGGGCTCCAGTGACGTCACCCAGCAGCTCTCATCTTCCTCCAGGCTGTGGTGAGTGCCAGGGGTCGGCAGAGGTCGCGTTCAGGCGTTCAGGGCGGCGTTCGGGACGGCGGGGGGTGAGTGTGGTCAGCTGGGGGGGGTGGCGGATGGCGTTGTTGGCGGCGGTATTCGGGTTGTTACGGACGTGTGCGGGGGGGGGGGGATTGCCAGTGAGGGGGCGGCCACCTGAGGTTTGCCTCAGGCGGCAGGGAAGCCAGAATCGGCCCTGTCCAGAACAGGAGAGGTTTTCTATGGAAATTTGCTGCCGCTCTGGACAGTTCCCTACATGAACAGCAGAGGTGGCAGCAGAGAGCACTGTGTCACACTGGAAATAATACACCACTTCCTGCAGGATATACAGCAGCTGATAAGTACTGGAAGGCCTGAGATTTTTTTGTAAAAGTCATATCTGGCACTGATTTTTTTTTTCTCCCGAGTACCCCTTTAAATGAACAAGGCTGACTATAGTATGCCACAGTATAGTTCATATACATTTCTATTACTCCTAATCCTCCTTGGTTGCCATTAAACACCAGTTTACAATATTAGCTTGATGACGATTGCACACATGCTGGCAGATTAGAGGCTTTTAGTAAAAGTCAGTAAACTCCTCAGTAATCGCTGTAAATGCCATAATTGCGGCTGTTCTGTGGACAGTACTGATCCGATGATAGGGGGTTTAATGGTGGACTTTGCTCTATAGTTCAGTAGGTTACGTGTTTTCTCTTGGTAAAGAAGACATATTTGGCATTATTTTTGTATCTATTTCTGGGGAGCTAAGTGACAACCAATATGGTGGCTGTTACAATTCCCAGGGGCATAAAAAATTATCAAGACCACCATCAGCCCTAAGTGTGGAGCATGAAAAGCTCATGATAAAAAAAGCTTATTGTGAAACGCTATGCCATGTCTGTGCCATACACCTAGGGGGGCATTTATTAAGACTTGCATACTCTTATACCACTCTTAAAGTGTCACTGTCATTTAATTTTTTTGCAGAAATCAATAGTCCAGGCGATTTTAAGAAACTTTGTAATTGGGTTTATTAGCTGAAAAATGCATTTTTATCATGAAAAAGCAGTTTGAATCTCTCCCCCTTTCTTCATTGTTTTCTATGGAGGGGTGGAGGGAGATGAGGCACCAAAATAGGACAACAAAGAGTTAATTTACAGCTACATCACTAGGCTATCTCCTTTGAAGTCAGCACTGACCTCTCTGACTCTGAGTAGCAGCTTTCACACAGCTCCCACTGTGTAATCCTTTGTTCTCTGCTCTCTGCTGGTGACTAATCTCCCTCCTCCCTTCTCCTCCCTACCCTCTCCATAGACCAGACAGGATCCGACTGATGTAAACAAGTCGAGATTTCCTGATAATGAGCAGTGGATGAGAGAGAGGAGGGAGGGGGCCTGGGGAAAGTCTTTTTAAATGCAGATAATGG
Source organism: Dendropsophus ebraccatus (assembly GCF_027789765.1). NCBI lineage: Eukaryota > Metazoa > Chordata > Amphibia > Anura > Hylidae > Dendropsophus > Dendropsophus ebraccatus. Next base: position 38,700,702 of record NC_091465.1, read on the forward strand.
CATATTTGCCTAATAAACCCAACTACAAAGTTTCTTAAAATCGCCTGTAATATTGATTTCTGCAAAAACAATGAAACGGCAGTGACACTTTAAATTAGGCCCTGAACCCATTCAGTCTGCTGAGTTTACTAAGATCAGTATGGCCATACGGTGGGTGTAGAAATCTGCACCCTCTGATGAAAGTGCATTATATTACCTGGAATTCTGGCCTCATACCATCCCAAATAATATGGAACCAGCACCTAATTTACGAACAGTGGCGCTATGCTGCCGTTTCTTTGTGCTAAATTTAGTCAATTCATATGGTACATGCCCTATGTAAATCTAGAAGTTTTTTCACTGGACAAAATTAAAGACATACAATCCCGCCACATTTGCGGCTGTTTTTTAGAATAGAAAACCCATTTAGGGTCAGTTCACACATCACACATCGCAGCGTAAGGGCCCTATTCCACCGGACGATTATCGTTCAGATTATTGTTAAATCGTTCGAATCTAAACGATAATCGTTCGGTTGAAATGCAGTTAACGATTAAAGACCGAACAAGAAATCTTTGATCGCTTTATAAGACCTGGACCTATTTTTATCGTTGCTCGTTCGCAAAACGTTCGCAAAATGTTCGCATTGAATAAGACGTTGTTCGTTCGTTCGCAGTAGATACGAACGCAATAGCGAAGAAATAGCGATCACAAATACGTTCATAAATAATGATTATCGTTCCATGGAAATGAGTGAACGTTTTCAAGTCTTTCGCAATAGCGGTCGTTTGAGATCGTTAATCATTAACGATTATGCGAACGATAATCGTCCGGTGGAATAGGGCCCTAAATCTCGCTGCGAGTCTGTCAGGGCCTGGCAGTTCACTGTCACTACATACTCGCAGGTGTCTGAACGACCACTGTGTGTATGTAATTCTGCCGGCCCCTTAACTCCTTCTGCTGCCGCCCGGCTCCCGTTCTGTATACATTACCTGTCCTCGCTGCACGGGTCTCGGCGTACTGCTCTCCTGCCCGGACAATCAGTGGCTGCGGCTGGGCAACACACTGATTGGCCGGGCAGGAGAGCAGTACGCCGGGACCCCGTGCAGCGAGGAGAGGTAATGTATACAGAGCGGGAGGCGGGCGGCAGCAGAAGGGGTTAAGCGGCCAGCAGAATTACATACACACAGCGGTCGTTCAGACAGCTGCGAGTATGTAGTGACAGTGAACTGCCAGGACCTGACAGACTTGCAGCGAGATTTACGCTGCGAGTCTGTACGTGTGAACTGACCTTTAAAGAAATGATGGTTTTCTTAGTAAATCTGTTTGGTTGTGGCAGGTTTTGAAGGACACACCAATAACACACCCAGGACACGCCCACTTGGTGGGGTTTTGGAGAAAAATGATGGGTTTGTCGGGTTTTTGGAAAAATTGTGTCACACACCATTAGTAAATATGTGGAAACACCAAACCGACAGGGAATATGGACAAAAAAACTGCAATTTTCTGACAGGAACACGTTAATAAATCATCCCCAATGAGTATCAGAAGTGTTTGTAAAAAATGTATGTCTTGGGGATGTTCTCATGTTTAGTGTCTGTCTCTCCAAGATAAATATGGTTAATCCTATATAATCATATAATGGGGTAATCACGTATTAATTTAAAGGGAATCTGTCACATGGGGGACCAGGGCAAACAGCACTATAACCCACAGGAAAAAAATTTATACTTACCCTCTTAGTTCCGGTGACGCTATGGAAACTGGCCACATTGTCGAGTAATCCCTGCTTCTTTTCTTCACACTTATTATGCTAATGAGCATCGACCAGTCTGACGTCCATAGGAAATCACTGATTGACAGTGTGAAACCAGCTTTAGTGGTTGAACCAATGTAAAAACTAAGTTTTATATGTTATTGACCCAATCTGAGACCTTTTCTGCATTGAAATTAGAGGAGATAGTTTGTAAGAATTTTTAGTCGCTGACTAGAGAGGTTCAGGCTCTTATAAGAGATGTATAGGGCAGCCAACCCAGTGTGGTTCTAAACTGGGGAGTGCATCATGGTGCATTTAACTGTGGATTTACAATTTACTTTAGACCTTTACTGTTGTGATATGTGGAAAATTCTTGTTTGCCGACTACAGGAAAGTTCCAGAACATGAGGACAACTGGTTCCGCAATCCTCCTGCCTATGTACACATATTCTGCACACGTCTCATGTTTCCATGCTCCCCGGCATTAAGAATAAGTCTCAAGCTGTGTTACTAATAGTCAGCCATAGACGTCAGCCCCTTGTTGGTAAATCCCACCAGTTTATGGGATAACCATTAACTTAGTGAGAGTAAACCCAGTAACCCAGAGGAGCCTAGACGTTATCTCACCGCCCTATAGAAATTCTGTAACTTGCTTAGTCTGAAAGGAATTTACTAAAGGAATGGGAGAGAAAGCCATCATAAACAGCCATGTCTGCGACCAGTTTCAACCAGCTACCTCTATTCTCTGTTCTTAGTTATCAGCTGTTTCTACCTGGAGAGAATGTAGTTAAGTGGGATTCCTTACAGTTCAGGCAGATCTGACAGCCAAATCCTCTCATATGTGTGATCTATATACTGCATACATTGCATTAGGCTATGTTCACACTATGTAAGTTCCGCAGAAACCACGGCCGTACTCACGTAGTGCTGCACGCTGAGAGAATCCCAGCCGGAGTGTATACATATAGTATACACTCCAGCCGTGATCTCTAGCGGCGCCGTAGAAAACTGAAATGTCAGTTTTTTGCGTCCGCTATTCAGTTAATAGCGGCCACAGAAAACCCTGTCAGTTCACACAATGGAGCGAGCGGCTCCGGACGCACGCTCCTTTGTCTGCTGTGGGGAGTTCTGATGCGGGCGCGCACAAATGCACTCGTATCAGAACTCAGCGGCGCTAAAGATCATCCAGCCGGTGCTGCAGTTCCGTCCGGGATGATCTTTTCTGAGACCAGCCGTTCCGGTCGGGTTACAGAGCAGCTGGTCTTATACTATGTGTGACCATAGCCTTACAGTGCTTAAAGGGGTTGTCCAACAACAACTGAGTATACATGTATAGGGGTCCACCATACTTGGCTATCTTCATGGTTCACACCTTCCCCTGTGAATTAGGTTTCTGATGTCTGGGACCAGCTTTATTTCTACTTGGCTCTATTACAGTGTTGTTGAGTGTAGCTGGGCCCCTATGTGAGTATATGTACCAGTTTATCAGATATACATTATCCGCAGCATATCCTGTGTGGGCCGGACTGTCCCACATACAGCAGCTTTGATGTCGCTCTTCTGGGTCCTAGTGGCCGCAGCCGTCTGCTGTTACAGACATTTGCATCTGTTTTCTGTTACTTCTTCCTGTGTCTCCATCCTATAAACTGCTGGTTGTCTTAGTGATGTAAGGGCTGAGAGCGCACACGCTGGTAGGAGATCCCATTACGAGCATGCTCAGTGGTGCTCTGCATCTCCCCCATCACCCCTCCTTCCCTGCAGCTTTGCTTCCAGTCTCGTATTAACAGGCTGAGAGGACCAGCCGTATCCCTGATGGCTACTCATTCTTTGTGCTGGGAAATAGCCTGGGCGCTCAGTAAACTCCTGTGGGATTAAGTGAAAGAGACAGTCCATAGCTGCGGTGGATGATGATTGCCTATCTGGCTAGGGGCAGTCTGCAGGATATTCTACATGAAGGCTTCCCGGAGGTATCTGCATGTATATGAGTATATAGAGCTAGACACACTCCGTACGGTTTGACATTGATGGGAGCTGAAGGCGACTTGGGGAGTTGTGCTGAAGTTTGGTGGGTGGGATTGCTTTTACTGCAGAGTCAATGTCATTTCTCTGCCTAGCACATATACTCAGCATGAGGCTCCAATGTGAACAGGATGTGGAGGAAAGTAAATCTATTATAATATTTATGCAGATATAGCAGAGCTGAGTCTGTCCCTCGGCTCTATCATGCACAGAATCTGAAATTTTACATAGTCTGCCTTATCTTAGCGCAGAGAGTCGTCTTGATGGACGGATGTTATGGTCACAAAAAGTTCCTGACATTCAGCTCTGCTACATCTGTACGGCAGAAAAGCAGAGTGTTTGGCAATCTGTAGCCATCTGTTGTATTGTTACGTGTCTGCTTATACATTGTGTCAGAATGTGAATTATGGATGAATGGATCGTGTGCGGGAAGCATTGTATGTGGTTTGTGTATTGTAATGTTAGCGATACAGCCTATATATCTGTGCAAATATGTAAGAGCCTTAACCAGTGCAAGACAGGTATATACAGGCATATAGTGTGCGGTCTGAAGTTGTGGTATATTACATGTCTACCTCTAAAGCTGCCTCTACATATTACAGTAAACTGATCAGGCAATGGCTCATAGAGGGTGGTATATATATATATATATATATATATATATATATTTATATTTTTCATAGGTTGGGAGTCACTGCTTCAGTAGTGTGATAAGTAAAACATACAAATTTCACCCCTTACCCCCATTCGTTTTTCAGCGACTTTATGCTTAGTGCGCACTTCTCTAGGCTCGTTCTAGCAATCGGTTCAGGTCTGAACACTTAAAACCCGACTGATCAAAACTTTTGACACGTCTCTCTGACTTGCCAAAAGTTATTTTTTTTTTTTTAAGTGACAGTGCCCATTTAAAAGATCTGATACTAATGTCTTGAAGCCAGATACCACAGGACACCTACTAAGGTTTGGGAGTCCCGTCCTTGACGGGTCACAATTGTTTTGGATTTATGGGGGGGGGGGGGGGGGGGGGCTATATAATTGTATGATTAGTGTGTAAGGATGAGAGCCTCCACATTGTGACCCCACAACCTGTGTGGTGTCGGCCATTACATCAGTTCCAGTTAGTGCCACTACCACTTTCAGTCATGTCTCCTATGTAGTTTGCTAAGCAACCTCCAAACATATGTGAGACATGTGATCAGCATGGCGGAATATTATTCTTTAGGGAGAATGAAGGCTTTCCTGCTAAATAACGACATTGCTATAAAGCATATCTGACGGGGCTTCCCTATTAAACAGCAGGGAGGATCCGTCATATGTTGTACATGGATATAGTAGACCGCAGCTCAGGAATACTTCTCGTCTGTTTGTTTTCTATTACATTTACAGGAGGATGTACTGGGCATCTGGAGGATGTAAGGGATGTCAGGGCCGAGCCAAAGGGACAAAGGGTTGCCAAGCAAGAGAGTGCTTAAAGGGAACCTGTCATGCTGAAAATGTAATGCAATCTACAGGCAGCATATTATACAGGATGAGTGATATATAGTTTACAGAATAAAGTTCCAAGATAACGTATCATTTATTCATGTAATTTCTGTATGTTCTGGGTTAAATGGTGAAGTCAGGCAGCATATACAGCATTTGTAAGTGTATATACTGACAGCAGCTCCCTGTGTACCTCATGAAGCTAAAATTAGACTCCCCTCCTCCTGCTCTGTGGTGAGTCTGTCCATAAGATGGCTGACATGGAGGAGCCTGTGACCATGCCGCCCCCCCCCCCCCCCCAAGTGTCCACCATAGGCATGTACAGGTGCACTGAGCAACTTTACTATAAAGTGGCCAACCCCTTTAACTACACCAGGAGCGCTGTATAAAGCCGTACCGCACGCAGCTGCAGCAGGAGCTTTATACTGGTGAAAAAAGAGTTTTATTCTCCGGGCGTGTGACAGACACGGGCAGGGATGTAGTGATCTAGTCACCGCCTGTCAGCGCGCATGCAGGATGATTGACAGGCAGAGGGGCCAGTAATGGACCTCTTTGCCTGTCAATCACCCCCTCCGAGCGCGCTGATAGGCAGAGCGCAGTGACTAGATACAGGCGGGGAGCTGCCCAGATGACTACTTCCCTGCCCGTGTCTGTCATGCGTCCGGAAAATAAAATGTGTCGCGTCTGCTGCAGGAGCTTTATACAGAGCTCCTGGGAACCATATCAGCCCAATTGGGCTGATTGGTTCCCTTTAAAGCTTACTTGTACCCTATTCACAGAATAGGAGACAAGTAAGAGATTGCGGGGGTACAACCTCTGTGCCCCCCTGGCAATCTGCAGGTCGGCCCCCAGCACTTGTCTCTCTTCGGTGGCTCCATAGAGAATGAATAGAAACACTGGTCACATGCTGACCCAAGGCTGTATTCGAAACAAAGAGCCAGGGGTCGATCTGGAGATCGCCATGGGGCCAGGGGTCAGACGTCCCTTTGCCTGCACAATTATTGGGCAGTGTAACTGACTCATTAAAGCCCCTTTTACACTACCGAAACGGCGCCGAGTCCGCGCAGAGGAGTTCCGCCCTGAATCTCGGTGCCAATCTCCTGCCTTCTATCACTTCCAATGGTAGAGCGCATGCGGAGAGCAGAGGCGTGCGTGCTCTCCCATTGTAGCTGATAGAAGGCAGGGGTCTGCACCAAGTCCGCGGAGAGGAATTCCGCCCGGAATCTCTGCGCCGATTCCATAGTGTGAACGGGGCCTAAGTGAGCACTGACCTAGCTTACCCTGTGGTTCGCGTTGTCTAATTCGGCTTTTAGCTGCTTTTCTTTAAACTCCTTTCAGCTCTTTAATATAATTTTTATGGACTAATGCCCAAAACTGTAGACTACTTATTTATGAATCGCTGTATACTAATTCTAGGTATAGCGATACCTGGGTCATCTAGGAATACAGAGAAGGTACTATGAACTCTGTCATCATTGATCCCTTTATAGAGTGATGGGGGGCTAAAATCAGGCAGTGGACTATAAAGTTTATGTACAGAACTATATAACTCCTTGATAGTCTTTGCCCGGGCACAACGGTCGTTCAGAAAACATTTTTTCAGCATAAAGCTCTGTTGCCTTCAGTCCTGTCCAGATTTCCATTCCATTATCTGCTGTTTGTGACGGCAGGAACAGTGCAGACTACAGTCATATGCTTTAGTATATTATACAAACTATATTACGTTTCTTTACATTCTGTGTATGTAGTTATAGCAGTAAGCGTTCAGTCACTGTGTCCTATAGCAGGAGAACCACGCGTAATCCTTATAGTGTGTGCCGGGCCAGGCTATACCCTCCTGTCACATTGTTTGTTGTGGTCTTACACGTGGGGATGGGTTAGATTACCGACACTAGTGAGGTTAGCTGAATAAGCCTAGCGTAGCCAGCCAGCATACACACGTGCCAGTGCAGATAAAGGGAGCGGCGGAGACCCCCGTATCCATTCATGTTAGGTATTCCTCGCAGGGAGCATTACATACCTAGGAGCAGGTGGATTTTCTTTTTATTTTAGCAAGTTTTTTTCACTTTATTATGAGGTTTTATTATCAGATTTGGCTACATTCGGACATGTGCTAAACTTGAGTAGAATTAGCAAACCCCAAATCAGTCATTTTCTTCTAATACATTGAGGATCCTTCAGAAAAATGGTGCAGAGACTATGTTGGAGTAGAAATGGTGCAGCGGCATGTGCCATATGTGTCAAGGTAAGAGTCACTTTTGTTCTTCTCTCCAGTTTGTAAGTAGGACTATTTTAGGCATTCATAAAGTATGGCAAACATTTTCTTGGATCAAATACTGTCTTTTATAGTAGTGTTTGCACTTTCATTGAATGTGGAGCATGTGTTAAAGGGGTACTCTGTAAAAAAGCTATTGTATTATAGCGTCATAGCAGAGAAAGGAGGTAACAGGAAAGATAGTGACAGCAACAAAGAGACGGCACAGTTGAAGGGGTCACAGGAATAATGAAGGGAGGCTACAGGGGATTTCTGTTTTGCAACAATCATGTAGACGTAGGATGGAGATCATCAGCAGAGAGACCTTGTTGGAGCTTTGGCCACTACAGAACTTCCAGCAGAGACTATGTAGGCACAGAACTACCACAAACCCTGTTCACGGTCAATAAAGGTAACTTACAAAGTTCTATATCTCTATAAAAGAAGTGATGTTAACAATGGAGTAGCCCTTTAGGTTCATGACACTTTTTGTTAACACATTGAGACTTACTGGTTAAAGGGATCGTACACTGTTGGTGACTTATGGGTGAAGTATACTAGAGCACAACAAAATGGTAAACTTCAGATGTGAGTGTGGCCAACAGCTACTTGTCTCACGTCGGTCCCACTTATATGAATGATTGATCTTCCCTTTCTTCAATATCTGCTGCCAGAAGTCTAGACGCCTCCAATATAAAATAAAAAGTTGCCTAGTTCTGAAGAAATAGTTCGGTTTGGTTGACATTCTTTTAATGTGTATGGGCACCTTTAGTATATTTCGGTATAGAGGTAGATACGGAAAAATGAATCAGCAAATTTGCCGTGAAAAATCCCAATTCTAAAGGCCATATTACACAATTATCTTTTAAAGATTCGCTAAACTAATCGTTCGCTAGTGAAAACTAACGATTTTGTAGAGAAATTATTACATTCACCGATAACTTTTATGAACAATTGTTTTTACGCCGTTATATGGTCGCTAATCGACAACATGTTTTATCGGCAAATGACTTATTACACGAACAGATATGCGAACAATCGGCAAACTGCCAGCAATAATTTTTCAACATGTTGAAAGACAAAAATGAAAGATTTTTCATCGTTTGATTGTTGGGTGTTATTACACGGACAGATAATCGCTCATTTTCGATCGTTAGAGCGAATTTTTCAACGATGATAGGGCCTTTAGAAAGGGAATGGTTAATTGTTTCAATAGTAATCGTTGATAATTGTGTTACTGAATACAATGAAGGTTATGGGAAACCAGGACCCAATAACTTATAGATGTGCAGCACCATGTTTAGCTGATCCCTATGGACATTGTGGTGCATTGTAGTTGCAGGAATAGGATGTGGTCATATCCACTGTTACTTTCTTTTGTGATCTGTCGTACTATAGCCTAGAAGTATTGTATGGATGTATTAGAAACTTGCTCATGGATGTCTGGAGTATGGCCGACAGCCTGTGTGAGCCTCTGGTCATATGGCAGTCATTTATGGAGTGTAATTGAGCAGATGCAATGTCTATATAAGCACTGGAGCCCCAGACAATAGTCGCTGAGGATGGGTAATCTGCTGGATGGCAAGAACAGAGGACCTGAGACAGACGCAGCGGGGGATATACACTGAGCCCTAGCAGCCGGATTAACTGGAGGTAATAACATTACTGATGAATATACAAAATTAAAATGTAAAATTAAACGCAGGCTAAACCTCCTGTCCCTATAAGAGCACTGTGTGTTATTAGCCACGTGCATTCATGTGATATTCCTCTTCGGGCATACACCAGTCAGCCCCTGTTCTTCCTGAGATGTGACTGTCATGAGATTATTATAGAAAGATACAAGACTGGCTGGAAAAAAAAGTTCACATAGTCTGAACAGAAACGTTGCTGCTTTTATAAATCACTTTCACGTCACCTTGGGAGTCCTGCTACCCTATTTGGATTGCTTTATAGAAAGAAAGTTATTACTATATAATTCACTATCCTGAGTCAGCCATGGGGTGTACTGTCAGCTCTTATACTATATTCATTCATGCAGGAATTCTGCTATATAGAGGGTGCAAATATGCTGATCCTACAACCAACCCAAATGCATTAATATTGCATTTTCATTTGAGAATTGCATCAGTAAATGCATGATGATACTTGATATGTATGCTGAGGCCAGCCAGGTAAAAGCCACTGTATAGGCCTAGCATGTCAAACTATAGTAATAAATGCCTTTTGAAATGGGATATTTTTACCAGCAATAACACTAGACCATAGGACTGCCCTCTGCACTTATGTTTTAGGCTAGGGCTACATGACGCCTTTGGTCATATGATGTGTTTTACAATTAAAGATTGCCGTGATGTGCTTCCTGCATTGTGCATCATTGCAGCAAATGAATTGGAGTGGAGTTGTACTGCGGCACGCAGGTTGTTGCATCCTGACAGCTGTCCATTGTACTGTTGTTACATTAACATGACCACATTGACACTGCAACACACATCTTACGGCCAGTCACTGTGTAACCCGAGCTTAAAGTGTAGCTGTCATTATAACTTTCAAAATCTAAACCAAAAATAGATGTGATATAAAGCAAGTTTGCAGTTTACATTCATTTTTTTTTTAGTTATAATGGAGAACACAGCACTTCCTGTTTTCTGACTCTTTTTTTCTCAAAGAGTCAGAAAACAGGACGTTCTGTGTATCCCAGCGCTCCCACAGAAGGCAGTCATGTGACTGATAGACACACTAAGCCGTGACTCTGTGCTGGCCGGAATTCCTGTGTTTAGTCTGTTTTTTCAACCAGCACAAGTCAGAAAATCTGTCTTCAGGAGACTGGACCTGGATTTCTGGTACTGTAAGTTCAGCTTTGTTTTAAAGCATGAGAACAGCAAAAAATAATAATGAATGGATATTACAAACTTGCTTTATTTCACATTTAGTGTTGATTTAGATTAAGAAAGTTATAACGACAGGTGCACTTTAAGGCTTCTTTAACCCTTTAAGGACGGGGCCACTTTTCGTTTTTGCGTTTCCGTTTTTTCCTCCTTGTGTTTAAAAGGCCATAGCACTTGCATTTTTCCACCTAGAAACCCACATGAGCCCTTATTTATTGCGTCACTAATTGTACTTTGCAATGACAGGCTGAATTTTTGCATAAAGTACACTGCAAAACCAGAAAAAAATTCAAAGTGTGGTGAAATTGAAAAAAAAAAACACATTTCTTTTATTTGGGGGGATTGTGTTTTTACGCCATTCGCCCTGGGGTAAAACCCAGGGGTATAACTTTTCTTGTATCTTATAGCCTGTAAAAAATTCAAACCATTGTTAACAAATATACGTTCCTTAAAACCGCTCCATTCCCAGGCTTATAGCGCTTTTATCCTTGGGTCTATGGGGTTGTGTCATTTATTTACTTTTATTTAAAACCTGGGGAAAGGGGGGTGATTCAGACTTTTATTAGGGGAGGGGGCTTTTTACTAATAACAATACTTTTTTTTTTTTTTACACATATACTAGAAGCCCCCCTGGGGTTAGGGTTATTCCCCCTGGGGTTAGGGTTATTCCCCCTGGGGTTAAGGTTATTCCCCCTGGGGGACTTCTAGTATATACACTTTGATCTCTCATTGAGATCTTTGCTGTATAGTTATACAGCAAAGATCAATGAGATAGGCACTCGTTTACTTCCGGCTGCTGCAGCCGAAAACAAACGAGTGCCGAGTCGGGGACGGCGCCATCTCGGAGCGGTCCCCAGCCGGCTTCAGTAACGGAGATCGCTCCTCCGGGACAACGTCCTGGAGGAGCGATCTCACCCACTAGACACCAGGGAAATGCTGCATCCAGTAATCGGAGGCAGCTGTCATGTTTGACAGCTGCATCTGATTACTGTATTAGCAAGGCTACAAGGGGCACCCGGAACCGCGGCGGTTCATAGCGGGGTCGCCGCGTGGCCCCGCTTTGAACACCTCTTACGGGCGCATGACGTACTGGTACGTCATGCGCCCTTAAGAGGTTAAAGCGTCACTGTTGTAACTTTAGAAATCTAAATCAACAGAAGATGTGATATAAAGCAAGTTTGCAATTTACATTTATTATTTTTTTCTTTTAGTTATCATGCTGTAAAACAAAGTTATACTTACTTGTATGCAGGTCCAGTCTCCTAAAGGCAGATTTTTACTCTTGTACTATTTGAAAAAAGAAGACTAAAAACATGAAGTCCTGGCCAGTACAGAGTCACAGCTCATTGCGTCGGTCTACCAAATTACTGCCTTCTCTGTGAGCGCTCAGAACACCGGGACTTCCTGTGTTTAGTCTCCTTTTTTTCAACCAGCACAAGACAAAAAAGCTTCAGGAGACTGGACCTGGATACAAGTAAGTATAGCTTTGTTTTACAGCATGATAACTAACAAAAAAATAATTCATGTAAATTGCAAACTTGCTTTATATCACATCTACTGCTGAAAGTTATAACGTCAGGGACACGTAAACATCTGTATTGTCGGTTCCAATAGAAGCCTCTGTTGCAGATTCCATCACAAATCCTGGACAGAATAACACAGCATACACCTTTATATACTTTAAGAGGGCAGTGCATCACAAGTAGTTGCCTTGCACATCTTATTATCAGGATCTCTCCCTATACAAGCAGCAGTGATTTACTTATAGCCATGGTAGAGTGTAGGTGCATTCACCAGAATAAGTGTAAGACTCTTATTACTGTCATCTTTTCTCATATTATTTTTATTGTGCGTTGTGGATAGTCGTAGTTTATCACTCCCTGAGATACAGACTTGTGGGGCTTGAGTGCAGGTTTTCTAGGTATGCGGAGGTGTATAATTCCATCCTGCAGCATGGCTGAGCTGATACTATACAGGGCTTATGGTATATGGTGACATCCTGCCTCACATTATACTACAGGATGTGCAAGAGAGTGAACAACCACTTCCTGAAGTGCAAGTAATGCCGGCTAAAAAACTTCAATCCTTCCCTAGATGTATGATAGAAATGGAGACTGAACATCAGTTTTACATAGCAATCAATGACCTGCTGTATATAAAGACTGTAAGAAATGGGGACTCCTTATGTCTTTTTTTCTACGAAGAGGCTACTTAAAGGGGTAATTCTGCCTGATAAAGTGATGGTAGTTTACTCCATCTTTGTTTTAGGGGTTTGAACCTATACTATTCATATTTGCATTACAACAGTGCCCATAAAAGTCAATGGGTCAGAGAAAAATATAGACGGCACAGGGATCATCATCTGTAATGCCATGCGTATTTGTAGATCGGTTTGGGTTTGAAGGTGTTTCCACCTTTCACACTATTTCCATGATCCTTGGGCCTGTTCCCATTCCTAATAAAGGTCCTGCTCAGGTTATCATCGCACAATAGCAAAGAAGACCAACCATGGCTGCCCCCCTCTCTCCATAATCCATATAGCATTCATGGGGTGTATGCATGTGTTGTCGTAGTCCCTATTACTTGTAGTAGGCTGTGACAGTCACGTTGGGCTGCGTACACTGTTACATAACCGTGCACCACTAGGCGAGTGCTCTGCCTGCGACAGTCACCTTAATCTAATTACAATAAATGCGGATTAGGTTTATTTATTACTAGTTCCCGTGTTAACCAGGGGAGCCCTTAAGGCCAATGTATGACCTCACTTGTTGGGTAATGTTTTCCTGGTAACATCTATACTATTTATATGCGTACTGACTACAAGTGGGTCATCTCGGTATTATTCATGTTTTGCTCTATTGGTGGATCATAGGACAAATAGAATAAATATGTTTACTTTTACACAACATTATTGGAATAATAAACTAATGCCATTGTAGTATAGTAGACCATAAAGTACCAAGAAAACATTATTTGTTCACAATAAATGTGTGCAATATGCTAATATATGTATGGTATCTAGAAGACCCTGAGAAGATCTGGATGGATATATAGCAGCTTACCTGACAGCGACACAGTTATAATGTCCCAGCAGCTTTCCTGACCGAGACACGGCTATAATATCACAGCTGCTTACCTGGCAGGGACACAATTATAATGTCACAGCAGCTTACCTGACAGAGACACGGTTATAATGTCACAGCCGCTTACCTGACAGAGACACGGTTATAATGTCACAGCCATTTACCTGACAGAGACATGGTTATAGTGTCACAGCAGCTTACCTGACAGAGACACGGCTATAATGTCACAGCTGCTTACCTGGCAGGGACACAGTTATAATGTCACAGCAGCTTACCTGGCAGAGACACGGTTATAATGTCACAGCAGCTTACCTGACAGAGACACGGTTATAATGTCACAGCAGCTTACCTGACAGAGACACGGCTATAATGTCACAGCAGCTTACCTGACAGAGACACGGTTATAATGTCACAGCAGCTTACCTGACAGAGACACGGTTATAATGTCACAGCCATTTACCTGACAGAGACACGGCTATAATGTCACAGCAGCTTACCTGACAGAGACACGGTTATAATGTCACAGCCATTTACCTGACAGAGACATGGTTATAGTGTCACAGCAGCTTACCTGACAGAGACACGGTTATAATGTCACAGCCGCTTACCTGACAGAGACATGGTTATAATGTCACAGCAGCTTACCTGACAGAGACATGGTTATAGTGTCACAGCAGCTTACCTGACAGAGACACGGCTATAATGTCACAGCAGCTTACCTGACAGAGACACGGTTATAATGTCACAGCAGCTTACCTGACAGAGACACGGCTATAATGTCACAGCAGCTTACCTGACAGAGACATGGTTATAGTGTCACAGCAGCTTACCTGACAGAGACACGGCTATAATGTCACAGCAGCTTACCTGACAGAGACATGGTTATAGTGTCACAGCAGCTTACCTGACAGAGACACGGTTATCATGTCACAGCCGCTTACCTGACAGAGACACGGTTATAATGTCACAGCAGCTTACCTGACAGAGACACGGCTATAATGTCACAGCAGCTTACCTGACAGAGACACGGTTATAATGTCACAGCAGCTTACCTGACAGAGACACGGCTATAATGTCACAGCAGCTTACCTGACAGAGACATGGTTATAGTGTCACAGCAGCTTACCTGACAGAGACACGGTTATAATGTCACAGCAGCTTACCTGACAGAGACACGGCTATAATGTCACAGCAGCTTACCTGACAGAGACATGGTTATAGTGTCACAGCAGCTTACCTGACAGAGACACGGCTATAATGTCACAGCAGCTTACCTGACAGAGACACGGCTATAATGTCACAGCAGCTTACCTGACAGAGACACGGTTATCATGTCACAGCCGCTTACCTGACAGAGACACGGTTATAATGTCACAGCAGCTTACCTGACAGAGACACGGCTATAATGTCACAGCAGCTTACCTGACAGAGACACGGCTATAATGTCACAGCAGCTTACCTGACAGAGACATGGTTATAGTGTCACAGCAGCTTACCTGACAGAGACATGGTTATAGTGTCACAGCAGCTTACCTGACAGAGACATGGTTATAGTGTCACAGCAGCTTACCTGACAGAGACACGGTTATCATGTCACAGCCGCTTACCTGACAGAGACACGGTTATAATGTCACAGCCATTTACCTGACAGAGACACGGTTATAATGTCACAGCCATTTACCTGACAGAGACATGGTTATAGTGTCACAGCAGCTTACCTGACAGAGACACGGTTATAATGTCACAGCAGCTTACCTGACAGAGACACGGCTACATGGCCATTCCTGGACCCACAAATGGATGGTTCTCCTTTTAACTGCAGTCACCGTTGCCTGTTGGTCACAACAAGACCCCATCTAGTTGAATGAGGGAATGGCATTTTGACCCACTCAAGGACCCAGGTGTGACTGCTATCCTATGCCTATGTAGTGCGTGCCTGTATACGAGTGCTCACTCAATGTGTGAATGTATATGTTAACTCATTCCAAAAAAGTGATGTTGCTGTATACCATGCAGCTGGATATATTCATTTAAATTATCAGACAAGTCATGTAGGGGGAGATTTATGAAAGGGTGTAAATATACACCTTATGTAAACTGCCCACAGCAACCAATCACAGCTCCTCTTATATTTTACCAGAGCTGAAAGCTGAGCTGTGATTGGTTGCTGTGGGCAGTTTACACCAGGTGTATATTTACACCCTTTCATAAATCTCCCCTGTTGGCATCCATGCACAATGTGGAACACATTGCAGCTGTATAGAGATGTGGATATATAAAAGAGTGATATTGGCATTGCTGGGCCTGGCCTGGCATATGGCAGCTGTGTTATATACAGTGAATGACTCCGTTACAGTTTATGTCTCCATTCGGCGTGCCCCCCTTATGCTATTTGGCAGGTTTCCTTGGCAATGATAAGATTGTTATTTGGCGTAATTAAAACTAAGTGTATCCATTTAGCTGCCAGTCATGTATAATGCCGCTCTTATCTGAGCCCGTCCTGCTTTTCTAATCATTTCATTCAATGGAAAACGAATAACTTTAGACCCCCTTCCCCCTTTGGGCTGTTGGCAAACTCCGATCTATATCTCTAGCTACGCCTTGTACATGTCTCATGCTGCGGCACTGACAATACAAGAAATCACACAATGCCAGAGGGCTGGCGGAAATAAGAGCTGGGATCTCATGGGTTACTATTGGCCATTGCTGCACTGGCTTTCATAACTCTCTCCTATTACAGTAGATAGAGTAGATCCCCCATTAATTCATTGAAATACACAATTATACACTTGAAAACTTCAAGGAAAAAGCAAGATCCCCGGCAATGAGAAGCAATGTTGCCAAATGCTAATGCAGTAGGAGGTTATATTCACATATATTGGTGGAATTATATAACTTGGCCATAATTTATCATTGTAAAAAATTTTATAATAGTTTTTTCCACTATTATAACGGCGGGTTTAAATTACGGCCGACTGCCTGTTCTTCTAACAATGCCCCCTGATGATTACCGAGGCAAGGTAGAATTGTTAGGAGAACAAGCAGGCGGCTGTTTTGGGGCACAGAGGAGTACAGGAATGCCCCAGTGCACTGAATGGACTCATAAGTATATTCATAAAAGTGTTATTTAAAGCAGTGATTCACAAAAAAAAAATCTTTCACATTTAATGGTGCCAGAAAGTGCCAGAGATTTGTAATTTATGTATATTAAAAAATGTCACTTCTACTGATACTTATCAGCTGCTGTATGTCCTGCAGGAAGTTGTGTATTATTTCCAGTCTAGAGAGCAGGAGAGTTTTTTATATGGAGATTTGTTGCTGTTCTGGACAGTTCCTGACATGGACAGAGGTGGCAGCAGAGACCACTGTGGACGACTGGAAAGAATACACCACTTTCTGCAGGACATACAGCAGCTGATACGACTTGAGATTTTTTTTTTTTTAAATAGAAGTAAATTACAAATTTCCGGCACTTTCTGGCACCAGTTGATTTGAAAGAACTTTTTTTTTTGGTTGAACTACCCCTTTAATAAAAACGGCACTCACTGTATAAACAGTATGCAGTAAGCTCTCAGAGCTTTTGGAAATTAAACACAGAATTTGGTTTGCAAATTCACCTTAAAGAGGACCATTATCTCTCCTAATGTGTATTTTAGTAACCAATATTATTCAATATAATAGTATGCCTTCTTAAAGTTTTATATAAACTGATAACTAGGTGTTAGCCGTTTTAGGCAGGGCTGTGGAGTCGGAGTCGTGGAGTTTGAACTAGTTTTGTCTGGAGTCGGAAAACATGTACCGACTCTAACTCCAGCTTTAAAAACAATCTTAGAACAATTTAAAATTGAGTTTTGATATGAATTTTATAGGTACATAGAAGATTGTCAGCAGGAAAAGACAACCTGCTTCATCTAGTCTAGTTGTGAGTAGTTCAGGACATGGAGGCTGGAGACTGGCTGCATCCACTGCACACACAGGAGAATCTGCTGTATATACAGTATTCCTTTATGCCCCAGGATCATTTAGGACATTAGGGAGAAGCTGCGTAGCCAGTGTGATAAGTAACTCCCCTGGTATATGACCGGCCATTTATGAAGGAGCAGGAGTCAGAGTCGGTCCTGATTAAATTCAAAAGTCGGAGTCGGAGTCAGAGCTGCGGCTTAACGACTCCACAACCCTGGTTTTAGGGGTGTGTCCCTACATCGTCCAATCAATGTTCATAGTATCTGTGTATAGATACACCCCTTTGTCAGTTGTCAATATTTATAAACCTTAAAGAGGAATAATAGATGAATGCCACAACACAGAGGGGCACATTTACCAATGTGCGGCCTTGGCGCCCCTCTGGGGGATGGTGCAGATTTTTGCCTTCACCTTCTCCTCTGCCCAATTTATAATGGTTTACACCTGGAAACCATGGCAGAAATCTACACCTGCTCCAGAGCAGATGTGGGATTTCTGCACCCGCTGTTAGGCAGGCATAGGTCCCGCCAGAGGCTTGCGTCTCTTAGTAAATCCATCAGACTGCAGGGGGGCATATGAGTCTGCTGATCTTTATAAATCCCCCCCCAGTGTTCTAATACAATAAAAAAATAAAAATTTAATAAAACTGAGAAGTCAGGAGAGGTGACAGGAGGCCTCAGTCTGCAGACTCTTCTTTTCCAGATGCTCTCTTCAATCCATGTGGTCCAGGGCCTCTATGTGCCTTTAAAAATCTTACAAATGAACATCTCTATGAAGATTTTTTTTATTTCACATTGGCTTTATATATCAGGATTACCTTGATCTCCTTCAACAATTTAAAAAAAAAAAAAAAAATCTCAGGGCTCTTAAGCAAATTGCGGAGATTTATTAAAGAGCCGGGTGTATGACGCCTCCGGTCAGGCGGGAGGATGATAAATGGCGGTTTATGCCGACATTAATCAGTTTTGCCGTCTCAGCAAGTGGTGATGAGAAGCTGCCATGATGATTTATCTGACAGTGGGCACAAATATGCTACCAAAGGCTAAAAAGACAGATCGGTGTGGTAAATACACATATGGCTATAGGATGCATGTAGCGTTTCTTTTTATCTTTACGTTTTTTATGTGGCCGCCTGAGTGCTGGATGTATCCTCTATGCTTTGCTAGCAGTGTAGTGCTGTGTGTACATCCTTTTCTTTCTGTCTTTTCCCAGTGCACGGCCAGTCACTCATCACATTACAGATACAGGATGATAAGGAAATCCGGCAGTAAGCCTCCAGATAATAGGCGGTCCAGTGTTTGATCTAGCGCATATAATTAGCTGCAGCCCAAATATCCTGAAAATCAGGACTGCCAGACACATAGAGAGACGTCTTCTGGTAGATACTGTGTTATGTTCTTGTCATCCCTGGCCTAGTCCCACTGACCCTGGTCTGTGCATCTGATTCCCCTGGCCGCTGCGGCTGAGCGCATAGGGGGGGGGGGGGGGGGGTCTGGTTTGTACAGCTACCCATAAAACATTTATGTGCCTTTGCACTTTGTAGCTTCTATGTAGCGTATACTGTGACTTTAACAACGCTTGTCTTCTGGATGACTGAGCTGCTCCATGTCTGAATCAGCTTATTCCACTGTGAAAACAGGCCATGTCGGGGAAGGCAAATATACCAGCTATTTTTATCCAGAATGAGTTGGATGCTCCTATCTCAGCTTGTATTGGACCCAAACACTGCTATCTGGCCTGAGATGTCATGTGTCTTCATAGGGCGCCCATAAAAGTGTACTGGACTCCACATACAGAGGCTTGTAACTCTATACACACTGTGCAGATAGGTATCAGCGTCCAGACATTACATGAGACATAATAGGAAAGACATATCTGCTTTCTTCCAGAAACAGCATGACTCTTGTCCTAAGTTTGGGTGTGAAGTATGCGTCAAAGTTCCATTGAAGTTTATGGAGGTGAATTATAATACCACACACAACCTGAGGACATGAGTGTGTTTTTTTTTGGAAGAAAGCTGTTATGTTTTTCTAATCATGGATAAACAAAACACAGCAATCATTGAGCTCAAGGAGATCAGCGACAAAAAAAAAACGGTGGAATACTCACTCAAGAGTCTCCACTGATACAATGCCCCCTATAAATTTAAATATGCAAAAAGGGTCCTCAAAACACAGGAATAGCCAGATATCCCTCCAGAGAAGGAAAGCCTTTTGCCACCCTGATACATAGCCCCTTAAGTCCCACTCGGTTGCGAGTATTGGAACATAAATAGGGAAATACCAGGGTGGCCCCTTTTGCGTCAAAGTCTAACTCTGTGGCGAGTATTGCGACATGACAAGGGTTTACCAAGGCAGGCATCCACAGACAGCTGTTTCAGGGTATTTTCCCCTCGTCAGTATGAAGCAGGATTCTGGCTACCAGGGGCAATGAAAAACAGACCAACAAAGCAATCCTGGATAACCCATTGAATAAGTCTAGCTGTTGCTGGTATTTAAACACAGACCATATCTTATTAGGGCAGGGATGGGGAGCCTTTGGCCCTCCAGCCATTGCAAAACTACAATTCCCATCATACTTTGACATCCATTTCCAGACATGATAGGGATTGTAGTTTTGCAGCACGTGCGTCGCCAAAGGTTCTCTATCCCTGTACTACAGAGTCATATGGCCTCTGTGCACTGTTATAAGACCCTTTTGTGTGTATGAGACCTCATCAGCAAGTGTGCTTTTCTCTGACTTCATGTTTTTTACACCATAATTTATTTGTAGATATTAGGCCAGTACACACGTTGTCTTTTTTTTTTTTTTATTCCTTAAAATGCAGAAAGTAATCTTAGATAGATAAAGCCGGTCCTGTTATATCCATGGACATCCAGGCAGCGCCCATAGACATTGGATTACTGAAGTAGTTGTAATGAGAATATCATAAGAAGAACATGTCTGGGTCGCAAGGAGTCCAATGATACTGCATGGATAAGCACTGCTTCATGTGGCCAGGCAGCACTTATACTGATGGATTGATGTCTTGTTTCCTGCATCGGGGTTTGCCGTCAGCTGCATAGCTCATGTAATGTTACCAGCATCATTGCACCGCATGACAGGTGTAGCTAACAGTGATGTATGCAGTTCTGCTAACATGTTGGTTAGCTTGTGATCACTCAGCATCCTGTGTATGATCTGGGAGATTTGGTGTATATGTTTCATCCATGTGTAATAAAAATGTTTGCACTTTTTTTAGCAGAGACCCTCAAAAAACTACTTGAAATCCCCAAATTTCTGCAGATTTTGTTTTATTTCTTCCTCATGTTTTTATTATTATTATTATTATTATTATTATTATTACTATTATTTATACCTTTTACTGCAAGTTATAGCATGACTAGGGGGCACTGTCATTGACAAATTGCACAGGAACCATTTATTAATGCATTTAGTCAGTTAACAGAAAAGTTACACTAACCATCCACTTCATGTGTTCAGTAAGCCCTATGGACATAGATGATAATGGATTGGACCTGTCCCATTAACATGAGTGAGAAACATTACTGAGCATATTCTATGACCTTAGAAAGAGGTCATTCCATGAGGAGGAGACATCTATTGTCTTCTCTATCTACTGGTGTCACCTATCACTGTAATGCTATGTTCACACAACGTATAATTTCATTAAGGGTATAAACCCACACACCGTATACGCAGCAAAAACGCAGCAAATACGCAGCAGATGTGATGGTGAAGATTTGATGCTGTGTTCAGTTATTTAGATCTAATCTGCTGCGTATTTGCTGCGTATTTGTTGCGTATTTGCTGCGTATCGCAGTAGTAAATACGCTGCATATACGGTGTGTGGGTTTGTACCCTAAACAACGGTCGTAGTTGCAGTTTTGCAACCACAGCTATTATTTAATGAAATTGCCAGTTACATTGGTTGTAATGGAATCCCTGTTGGAGTGTATACACATAGCATACACTCCGGACCGGATTCCTTGTAGCCGTAGAAAAAAACTGATATGTCAGTTTTGTGTGGCCGCTATTCGTTGAATAGCAGCCGCACAACACTGACAGTTCAAACAATGTAAAGTGCGGCTCCGGTCGGACTATACATTGTCAGCTATGGGTAATTGGGATGCGAGCACACTGGAATGTGCCTGCATCCCAATTCTAAAAAAATAAAGTTCATCCGGCCAGAACAGCCAGTGTCTTACATAGTGTGAACTCGGCCTAATGCTGTACAGATAACTTAAGGTCCTTTTACACAAGCCAATTATCGGCACAGGGCCTTCCTAGAAACTCTGATTTGGCCGATAATTGGCCTGTGTAAAAGTGGCAGCAAACAGCAGATGAGCTCGTCGGCTGATCGTATCTTTTCAGTGTAAACAGGAGATATGCAGCCGATATCAATGTAATTAAATTACTTCAAGAAGGATGCAGGGATTTTTCCTGCGGCCCGACCGCTTTATTACTTGTATCAGGAGAACTCTTGCTGATCATGTGCTCTTTTGCTTCCGTAGACTGCCCCATATCATATATGTAAAAGGACCCTTAGCAGCAGCCTTCTCCTATCACTACACACAGAACAGGAAGGATCCGCTTAGTTTTAGACCTATTGGTGAGAATAAAAACTGCAAGATTTCAGAATTATATCATATATCATATAGACAATAAAATCTAAAATTAAAATACAACTCCAAATTCTTCAAAAATATATGTATGACATAAAAATTTGATTTATGCAATAGGCCTTGTTATGATGACACATCCCTTTTAGTTAATTTCACGTGTCCATTGCCGTTATGAATAGCACATTTGGTGGAATTACCTCTGTATGGGGGGTTTGTGTTGCCATGAATGTGCTGTACTTGTATAGTCTGTCCTTTCTTTTTGTGCCCTCGAAGCGCTCTTACACCTGCTGACATCTTTTATCTCACTGCAGCAAAATACACAAATGCAAAAAATATTTTAAAATTTTTTTTCCGACATGTTGTCATTTGCTTTTATGAATACAGCTCTGTGGCCTTGCCAGTGCCTGGCTGCTATGAGAAACTAATGAATATGGAGAGAAAAGCCATTAAATATCTCCATTACCCCCAGTAAATCGCTGGATCCCATTGCTCCGACCTAATTGAGGTGCGTGGCTTGTTGGCTGTAACCATGCCAGTTTCCCATGGCAGGACACCGCAGGGAAGTTTTTAGTAGAGAATTTTCTTTGCAGTTGACATGCAGTTCCCTTGGGAATATCGGCAAGTTTCTCCACAAGAACAAGAGTGACCAGACATTAACTATACCATCTGATGTGATGGGAACATTCAGAACTGGAAGGGTCCTTTATTATTCTCAGACTGACTGACATATGACATACAGTACTGACATATCTAAAAACCTGCAAGAATCCAGTGATCTGACCTATATAACCAGCAGACCTTACCTACAAAATACTTAAATAGATAAACAGAACAGGTCCAGAGATGGGCTACCAGAGTACTAGAAGATACTAGAGTTGTTTTCCCAATAAACATATTTATCATCTATCCAAAGAATAGATGATAAACGTATGATTGCTGGGGGCTGACTGTCGGGACCCCAATGAATTTGAGATTGGCACTCTGCAATACCCTCTGGAATGGAGCTCAATATGCTCCTGTGACAGCCGCTTTATTTTACCGTTATGGGGCTGAGATTGTGCTAAACAAGTCCTACAGATATGAACGGAGCAGTGGTAACGCCAGTGCATTGCCGCTCCATTCCCATCGAGAACATAGAAACCTTTGTTCTTGAGATCAGCGGGGGTCTTAGCAGCAGTAGTACCCCCAATGATCATACATTTATCACTTGTCTTACTGGAAAACTCCTTTAGGTATAAAACATGTTTAGGTATAAAAAAAATTAAATCGGAACATTGATGTAGATTTAAAGTGTTGTCAAATAGTTTTATAGATTTGTAATTTACTTCTATTTAAAAAATCTCAAGCCTTCCAGTACTTATCAGCTGCTGTATGCCCTGCAGGAAGTGGTGTATTCTCTTCAGTCTGACACAGTGCTCTTTGCTGCCACCTATATCCATGTCTGGAACTGTCTAGAGCAGCAGCAAGTCCCCCTAAAAGACTTCTCCTGCTCTGGGCAGTTCCTGTCATTGAAAGAGATTGCAGTGTACTGTGTCAGAGTGGGTTCATACTGAGGAATTCTCGCGGATAATATCCGCAGAATTCCACTGTCTATCTGCGTGCACAGCCGCGCACCTTTCCGCCGGCTCCATAGACACCATTCTATGGGCCGGCGTATACCGCTATGTCACTTCTTTCGGTGGATAGGGGAACACACCGGCCCATAGAATGGTGTCTATGGAACCGGCGGAAAGGCGCGCAGACAGCCGACGGAATTCCGCGGATATTATCCGCGAGAATTCCTCAGTATGAACCCGCCCTTTGACTGGAAAGAATACACCACTTCCTGCAGAACATACAGCAGCTAATAAGTACTGGGATAATTGACATTTTTAAAAAGAAGTAGATTACAAATCTATATAACTTTTTGATGCCAGTTGATTTCAAAGAAAAAAAAAAACTTTTCACTGGAGTACACCTTTAAATCTACATTAATGTTCCGATTTTTTTCTATGTTTTGAGGTAGATGAAATGGCCTGGCAGGTTAAAATTCTCTCAAATTTGCAAGAGAAAGAAAGCAGGATAACTGTGACTGAAGAGCTGGCCTGTGCTCGTATAGGACTAGTGCAGCTATAGATGCCACCACCATGCACTTGTCCTTGCTCTATGTTCATAGCTCTGGGTTTTCCTCATACATCCTTTGAGGTCTCTATAGAACGGGCACTTGTTCCTACCACAGTGCTCTGAATGCTGGCAGCAGGTGGTTTTAGTCATGACTGTCCTTCCTGACCATAACAGTGCTTGGACATTGTGATGTAGTGAGCTACTCATCCATCCTTTTCTATAGAAACCAAAGGCCACCTGCTAAACGATGCATTTTCTACACAACGTGGCCTTCATAATCCATAATGGGATTGTTATATCTAGCCTAGTCCTGACATGGTGACCACACTGCTCTGACTCATTGAGCTCACTGAGTGACAACTATTTGTGCGCAGGATCTGAATACTATCGTGTTGGGAGGCTGCAAACCCCATTAAGTCTATCCAGAGAATCCAGAGAACACGTTGGCCATACCCTGAGCAGTCTGGCCCCATTCCAAAAGGTATTCCAATATTTTTGGCTTACAAAAAGATAAATTGAAGCAGATTTGTCATAATGTCTGGTAGGCACCTAGCTATTGTTGGTATCTAGTGTCCGTAACCTCCATTCTCAGCAGATAGGCCACACAAGGGCTGTCAGATAGTGGTTGCTGTCTGTGCGCGCCTGCATTGATTTCTGCAGCAACGACATAGCTTTGAGATAGCAATAGGGACATTGAGCTGGAGGAAGAAGATGGCATGGCTATGATTACTGGAGGAAATAGAAGACAGTACTGTAACTACTAGGCAAATGGAAGATACCACTAAGGGCTTGTTCACACTGAGGAATCGGCAAGGAAAAATTTCTGGGCGGAAAGTGTTTTCGTGGAATTCTGTGTGAAATTGTCATGTAATTCTCTGCGGAATTCGCAAAGAATGTATTTCGCATGGAATTACCCCTGGCGAAATTTTGCGCAAATTAACTTTTCATTTAATCAAATTCATTCATTTTTTCCTATCCTGCTCGGATTCCGTGCTAAATTTCCGCAAACATTCTGCGCTGAAACATTTCAGAACAGAAACTCTTCTTGAAATCATTTCTATGGGATTCCATCAGAAGAATTGAAATGTCAATTCTTCTGGCAGAAAGTGGATCTGCTGTGGAAAATTCCACACAGAAAATTCTGCTGTGTGAACTACAGAGGGCAAATTCAATTGAACTCAATGGAATTCGGCTCTGCACTATATCTTCGGGCGGAATTTTCATCAAGGAATCAGTGCTGAAATTCAGTGCTGATTCCTCAGTGTGAACTGGCCCTAAGGCAGGTTTCACACTGCATCAACAGCGTCTACAGGATCTATTCATTGGGGGAGTCCCATACATCATACATACTCATACACCAAAACCTATCCTATTGCTTATATATATTTATAGGCTCAATGGTGGACACCTGAGGGCGGGACATGATCACATGCTCCTCTATGTCGGCCATCTTATGGACAGACTCACCACAGAGCAGGACAGCACCACCTAGAGAAGTGGAGCCTGGCTTTAGCTCTATGAGGTACACAGGGAGCTGCAGTCAGTATATACAGTGAGTACACTTACTTATACTGTACACTAAACTATTTTACTATAAAGTGGCCAACCCCTTTAAGTGAAATGGATTTGGATGTACATTGCCACAGTGTGAAAGCAGCATAAGCTGTAACTACTGGTAGAAAGGAATGGGAAGACGCTAACGAATAACCAATAAACTATCCACATATACTGTACCCATATATTCTATAAAAGTCAGCTAGCTGTGTGTAGATTGACGCTAAATCTTACAGAAACTACATTTATAACAATTCATCAGAAATGTAGAAAGAAGCCTTTTGTTCTTCCAGTAGTAATCGCTGATGACTTGTATAGAGCTGACACTTGTCAGGCACCATCTCAGTGTCCTTTGCGTCCTATAATTGCTAACAAAGTCGCCTCAAGGTGACAGGATGCTGACACATGGATTCATTGTTATACGCAGGTGACCTCTCAATGCCATTCACTGTTCCAGTCTCGCCCAGGCTCTTTCTATTACTGGTCTCCTACAATTGCCAGGATAGAGAGCGTCGGCATCCTTCTCATATTGATTTTCCCTTTGCCTTATAAATGTTATCTTAAGTAATTGTTGCATGGCAGCTCGATATCTGTCATAGAGCCAAAGCCTGGAGAGCAGCCCTGGGTAATGAGAGGCTGGTAAACAATGTCTACAGTGTGACAGACACAGATGGGCTATTCTTCCCCAGGAGCAGAGCCATAGACCTGCTTGTCCCTCGTAAACAAACCTTCAGCTGCAATGACGGCAGAGCCTGTTTGTTAGTGTTAGCATATGCTTGACGGCTGTCACCTCGGTCATGGCATGGCGGCCGTCATTTGCAAGTAAAATATGTTGCTGCTTTTAAGCGTCCCAACTAATTCTTCACTTTGCAGGTGTTTTGGTCACATCAGTACAATGTATTTTCTTTGTGTCATGAATAAGACTTTAATAGCTATCATTCTTTATAATTATCAGGACTTTCCCACCAAAGCAAAGTATCTTTTTATAGGGACCTGACTTTCCCATGTCTTTAGGCTATGTTGTTTTTTTTTTTTTTTGCATTTTGTTTGCATTATTGCTTGTGATTGTGACATCACATCTCACCAGTCAGTACAGAAAATGGGTATGAAGAAGACAACAAAATGCATGGCGTGAAGTGCCAGTGCTAGCTCATTCACTGTGTTTCCTTTAACAGTGAAATCTGATGTTACCCGCTGTGCAGGAAACTACAACACAGCTCCATTCATAGGGGGTCTTTGGGGGGTCTAAAAGGTCAAACCTATCACTGAAGTGTCTGAGTATCTGAAAATGGAAATTCCCTTAGTAACGTGAGTTCTCTGCGGGCGCTATTCAATGAATAGCGGCCGCAGAAAATTCACATGTCAAGCTTTTCATGCGGCTGGATGGAATCCCAGGCGGAGCGTATACTATGTGTGTACACTCCAGCCTGGATTCCATTCATTGAAATGCAACGTATGTGATTTGTGCAGAACATACGCTGTGTGAACATGGCCTTATGTGATATATACATACAGTGAATCTGCTCCCGCTTATCTTTAGCTTCCTGTTATTGTGTTAGAGGTCCATTGTCATGTGGATGTTGGACATCCGACTGACTCAGCATCTACGATTGACACAGGGCATGTGACCCAACAGAGTCCCGGGATTTGGCCTGCCACAACAATCACTGCAGGTCTTTGATGGGTGACCTCACTGCACGTGGTAATCCCCAACTCGTGGTTTATATACTTCACATATACTTGGTTTATATACCTCACACTTCAACGCCTGAATTTATATAATATTTTTTTTCTCATGCAATCTAGTCATTTAATTTATATATAGAATTTCGCAGTCCATTGGGAAGGCTTGTTGTAAATAAAGCAGTGACTAAAACTAGAATGCTTATAACATATAGATTATATCATGTACTGTAGGTTAGTTGCAGAAGTTTTTCACAATGACATTTCATAAGATTTAAGAGTATGTTCACACCATGTTTTTTGTTGTGTGTACATACCCTCAATGTGAATTTAATATAAATAAATATATATATATAATATATTTTCCCTGTGGATCATAATGCATGGCATTTACACTTTGTATGTTTCACTGTTATTTGCTCTTGTATGTTTATTCTCTGTTTTTGATTTATTGTTTTACAGCAACAGCTACAGGCTTATGTGGCCTGGGTGAACTCCCAGCTGAAGAAGAAGGCAGGGGTCAGTCCTGTACAGGACCTCCGGCTGGACCTTCGGGATGGAGTGGTGTTATCCCATCTGATAGAAATAGTGGGTAAGTACAGTGTATTGCTCTGTAATAGTTATATCTGCCTTGGTTAGGGTAAAATAACAATTCTTATATAAAGGTTCCTCTGTTGCGCTTAGGATACAGGGTATTTCTAGATGACCTTAAGTTGCCTGGCCTTGCAGCGCAGCTCCATACAAATATTCTTAGCTGCAGTACCATACACAACCTGCTTACAATTGTGGCACTGTTTATAAAACAAAACCCCGCCTTGTTCCAGTACAGTACTTCTCTGATGGGTTGTCTTGCACTGTTGTAAAATATTTACATTACAATGTAAAATTGTACGGTGGAGCTTTCATCCAACAGACTAATAATCAGATAAACAAAACCGCACATCACATCAGATCTGACACATCAGATTTATAGCAATGTGAATGTAGTGACAGTGCTACCAGGAAAGTGACCTGCTCCTTTGACTGCACTCAGTTTTCGGTATAGTCAGTGGCAGCCTCCGATGCAGCCTCCTATAAAGGCATGAGGAGCTGTTGGGACATTAATAGCAGTATCTGATGACATGCTACCAATGAGACAACATCTTTATTATTTTTATGTAGACTTCCTTATCAGGAATACCATAGAGAGTGACACCCCCTCCAGTATCCAGATCCAGAGAGTAGCTCATCACTACTGGGATATGTGATGGTTTATTTCCATGTTTGCAAAAGTGACAATAGAAAGCATAGCTTGTTTCCTCTGCCCTAGCGTCTCAGGAACTGGTGGTACATTATCCCTCTGTCAGAACAGTCACTAAGGTGGATGAGGCTGTGTAGAGCCCTCATATTTATCTCCCTTATCTGAGTAGTCGACAGACGCGCTATCATTGGTGTAAATTGTAGCTGTAATCTACGCCAGCTCAAGGCGCACTTTAACTGGTGTGTAAAATCTCTGCTCTGCTCATCTTTAAAAATTCTGCCCTATCATTTTTGGAGTGTATTTTGAGGCTGTATTACACCTCAAAATATGTCTATTATGTGTCTGTTTTTTCCCCCGTTCACTTACATTACATTTAGTGGGAAAACAATTGACAGTTCATATGTAATTTTTTTAATGTCACTTAACATGCACTTTTTAAAAAAAATTATAATTTTATTTATATAGGGCCAACATATTCCGCAGGAGTTCATAACTTTGGGGATAGATACATCAACAAAAAATCAGATGTTACAAAAGCCTTCCGAAATGGACAGGGACAGGTTAATGAGCAGCTATTCATATTGTATGAGATCCACGTCATGTATGTGTCATGTATGTGTCATGGATGTGTCCAGGGCCGTTTTAATACATTGGTGGGCCCAGTGCACAGGCCTCAAGAGTGGGCCCCCCAACCCAGCGTTATCAGAATCGGAGCTCCACACACAGTATAATCCCCTGAAAATGTCCCCACACTGTATTAAGAGCCCCAATACATATGGTAGTTACCTCATAACGATATCACCAATGATACCATTATATAATACCGCCACACCATGACCACTATCACTACAGCCCTATAACAGTTACATCCATTTACTCACAGGGGGCGTCTTCTCTCATCAGAGTCTTTCACCTTTTCTTTCACTCCATCCAGCCTGGGCCACCTTGAAGTCTTCCCCAGCTGTGAATCTTCTTTCCAGAATCTGCCAGAAAAAACACTTTAGGCTCCAACACATACAGTAGTAAGGTCCCCTGTACCTCTATACAGTAGTTACCCCCCTATTTCCCCCTATATAGTAGTTACACCCCTCTGTGCTCCCCCACAGCTGTGTGCTGCCCCCAGTACTATAGACCACTAGGTGTTGCTCCCAGTAGTATATATACCCCCTGTGCACCCCC
Organism: Dendropsophus ebraccatus; assembly: GCF_027789765.1. Classification (NCBI taxonomy): domain Eukaryota; kingdom Metazoa; phylum Chordata; class Amphibia; order Anura; family Hylidae; genus Dendropsophus; species Dendropsophus ebraccatus. Next base: position 38,730,510 of record NC_091465.1, read on the forward strand.
CAGTAGTATATAGACCCCATTGTGCTGCCCCCAGTAGTATATAGACCCCTTGTGTGCTGCCCCCAGTAGTATATAGCCCCATCTGTGCTCCCCCAGTTATATATACCCCCCCGTGCATCCCCCAGTAGTATATATATCCCCTGTGCTCCCCCAGTAGTATATACTCCCCCTGTGCACCCACAGTAGTATGTATATCCCCTGTGCTCCCCCAGTAGTATATAGTCCCCCTGTGCATTACCCAGTAGTATATATACCCCCCTGTGCACCCTCCAGTAGTATACATATCCCCTGTGCTCCCCCCAGTAGTATATAGTCCCCCTGTGCATTCCCCAGTAGTATATATACCCCCCTGTGCACCCTCCAGTAGTATATATATCCCCTGTACTCCCCCAGTAGTATATAGTCCCCCTGTGCACCCCCAGTAGTATATATATCCCCTGTGCTCCCCCCAGTATGCTTTCCCAGTTATATATAACCCCTGTGCACCCCCCATTTATATATATATATACCCTGTGCATCCCCCAGTTATATATATATATATATCCCCTGTGCACCCCCGAGTAGTATATAGCCGCCATGTGCGCCCCCCAGTTGTATATATATCCCCTGTGCTCCCAAGTAGTGTATAGCCCCCCTCAGTTATATATACCTCCCTGTGCACCCCCCCAGTAGTATATAGCCCCCCTCTATGCTCCCTGTTATATATACCCCCCTGTGCGCTCCCCCAGTTATATATATACCCCCTGTGCAGCCCCCCAGTTATATATAATCCCCTGTGCACCCCCCAGTAGTATATAGCCCCCCTCTGTGCTCCCTGTTATATATACCCCCCCAGTTATATATACCCCCGTGCGCTCCCTGTTATATATACCCCACTGTGCACCCCCCAGTAGTATATAGCCCCCCTGTGCACACCCCGTTATATATACCCCCTTTGAACCCCCAGTAGTATACAGCCCCCCTGTGCCCTCCCCGAGTTATGTATACCCCCTGTGTGCCCCCCCCCCCCCCGTGGCACCCCTAGTAGTATACAACCCCGCTGTGTGCTGTCCCCCCCCCCCGGTTATATAGCCCCCCTTTGTGCTGCCCCTCCCATATAGCAAATAAAAAAAAAACACTTTATACTCACATTGGTCCGTGCGTTCCTCTTCTCATCACCTCATCCTTTTGGCCGCAGGCGGTGCTTTGCCTGCGGTCACAAGAGGCCGCTCTCCCCTCTCGCGGTGTCGGCGCTAAGTGACGTCACTCAGCGCTGATACCACTACGAAAGAGCGGCCTCTTGTGACCGCAGGCAAAGCACCGCCTGCGGCCACAAGGATGACTGACAGGGAGGGAGCCAATGGCTCCCGACCTGTCAGTGCCGCTGCTGCTGCCTGTACCTATGAGCGCTCATTACGAGCGCTCATAGCTACAGTGCAGAGCGCAGCAGCAGGTGAGGGGGGCCCTGCAGGGGGCGCCATGGATGGGTAACTTACCCATCCCGATGGCGCCCCCCTGGCAGGCTGGTGGCCGGAGCACTGTGCGACCCCATTGGTCGCAAAGAGCAAAAGTCGTCCCTGCGCAGGGTGGGCCCGGTGCATGTGCATCATGTGCCCTCTGGTTAAAGCGGCCCTGGATGTGTCATGTATGTGTCACGTTGCCCTTTCAGAGCAGAGGTTGGGAGACATATATCAGTGTTGATGGACACTGGATTATTTGCTATAGAGTTTTTTATTCTTATTTTTTCCTTCTTGTTTATACCAGTTTTTATTTCCATATACTCATCCCCCAAATGTGTTCTCCAGAACTCCCCCCCACACACACACACACTTCCTCAAGTCTTCCTGTAATGTTATGGTGTTTATTAGTAAGGAAATATTATAACCACAGCCACTATATAGGCAGATGCTTTATAAATGGCCACTCCTGCACATGGCCTGTATGTGAATCCACAGGAAGAAAACAAACCCTGACCATAAAAACAAGTATATTAGGTATTTTCTATACAGATCGCTATAGACAGTTAAAGCCTGTGGGTCATATCCCAGGGACTGAGGATATTATATTGGTTACCTGGGTGTAATAATGTTCAGACATAGAGAATAGAGTCAGACAGGTACAGTATATGGTTGTCTGCAAATATTTAGGTGCCATGGCTGATCCTGGCAATGGTTAACCCCAGTCCCACAGGAGCTATTACCAGCAAACATCTGGCTAAAGAGCTCTTCTCCTGGAGTTACACATGGGCTATCATTACAGCATACCCAAAGGAAGGCTTCATTACAGACTATTCTGAGGCCTGCCATCCATGTTACCTAAAGTGGACTAAATTACATGTTACTAAAGGAGTCTCTGTTCAGGATTGTGTTATCGGCTCCATATTTATAAAGTTTATCAGGGCATCTTAGTCCTTTCTTAGAGGAGAAAGTAGGAACTAAAACCTAAATTCACTATACATTGGATTCCCATATATCTGTTATGAAGATAATCGCATGTATGATGGCACATGTGAGGATTGTATGAATATTCAGTGAATATAATAGACGTAATGCATTAAATATTTTTTGGCTAACCCCGATAGATTCAGTAGCTTAGTGCATGTCATCTTTGTTTTGTTACAATTGTATTTGTTCCCTTTTGCCAATATAGTGATAGAGGGTGTAATCCAGACAGAATATAGTAGCTCTTTACCAGGAATCATTAGGAATGACTATCACTCAGGATGGGGGAGGGGAGAGATGGCGTGCCAGACTACGGCTCATCTGTCAGACAGAGGAAATAAAGGGCTTTTTGTGGATTCTAGTACATGGATACCAAAAACAATGGTACCGGTTGTATTTGTGCACCAGGTGCTATATATAATGACAGCTTTGAGACTGTTACGGCTGGTGACAAATTCCCTTTAATAACTCTCTTTCGGCACCTGGTTTTGTATACGAGAATTGTATCTGGTATTGATAACGCGTCAGAGTGGTATTTCTACACCTAAAACTACATTTAAAGAAACCTGTACTCACCTGCAGCTGGTCCCATTGTGATGGTGCTGCTCCCTGCTGTCACTGCTTAGTTTTCTTTTTCTTAAAATGTTGAAAATATCTGCACAGATTGTTATTAGCCACAGTGGTGATTCCTCCTTGGAAGGATAGGGAAGTAATAACTGACTGCAGGGAAAAGCATCATTGGCATGGGATCAGCTGCAGGTGAGTACAGGTTTCTTTCCTTTTCACCTTCACCCTCAGTTTTATGTAAAAATATTACTCCAGAGAACCTTGGAAGGGAATTATTTACATCCAGAAGCATGATCATGATAGAATTTTTGCACCCAGTATATGGGTCATCATTGGATAGATCAGACGTTTCAGGTATATATAATGCCTTTTATTTCCCTCTGCTGCAGCTGGTGAGAAACTCAATGGAATTCACTGGGATCCGAGCTGCTCACAAGAAATGAAGGACAACGTGGATAAGGTCTTGCAGTTTGTGGCATCGAAAAAGATCCGAATGCATCAAACATCAGCCAAAGGTGAGTGTTAATATTATTTTTTACTTTTTTTTCATACATTACATTATAGCATGCATATTTTCTGGTTCTATAGGAAACTGTATGGGATAAATGGCATACCTAGAGCATGCTGCATGAAAAACACAGACCCAATATGCATCAGAAAAACTGTTTGTGGAACGCTTAGTATTTCATCTGAACTTTTATGTCACATCTGGTCACAGCATTTTTGGCATTTGTTTAGAATGCTGTGCATATGGCACTTCATCAAGCGTTTTTCTGATAGGACTTAAATATGCTGGAAATAACACATGGATAAAAATGTGACAGAATAAGGGGCACCCTGAGTATTAAACGTGTTTAGCCAGGGGGAAATCATAAAAAAGACATGTATTTACAAGCTATGAGCGAACTTCAAGCATCCTCAGGTTTGTTCAAATCTGAGGCCGTGTTCACATGGCATATTACACCAGCCGTTTTGTGTCTTGGTGTTACTGAAGATCGGATGATCTTCACTACTAATGAATTCGGATGTGGGTGTATCAGTGTGCGCTCGCATCCAAATTCCCCGCTGCACACAATGGAGCTTAGGACCAGAGCCGCATGCTCCATTGTGTGAACTGACAGGTTCTCTGTGGCTGCTATTCATTGACATGCCAGTTTTTCCTGCGGACGGATGGAATCCCGGCCAGAGTGTATACTGTATGTATATGCTGCGGCCAGGATTCAATTCATTGCAATACAACCTATGTTGTGTATAAATCATGGCTGTTGTTGAAAATTGCAACAACAACTGTGATTTACACACAACATACATTGTGTGAACATGGCCTAAAGAAGTTGGATGCAGTATAAGTATTCTGGGAAAACATGAATACAGCCATAGACTATGTTCACACCTTTTTTTAAAATAACATCTGTTATTACCAAATTATAGTTTAAAGTGACACTGTCACCCCCTATTTGCATTTTGACTGCTCTCCACAGGTGTAAAGGGTAACTGTTACAGCTTTCATTACTTATTTTATATCACACCTCATGGTGCTTGTTCTGGTACAAAATCGTTTTTATCACCTGTGGATTGGTATATGTGGGCGGGGCCTCGTGGCCTATGTGCCACATTGCTTCGCCCCTAGCACCACTTAGCCCCGCCCCCATCCGTGATGTCATCGCCGCATAGGTCCCATCCCCTCATCAACCATTGGTGTACGACAATCTGGGGGGTGGGGGGGGGCTAGAGCTATAGGCTTGCCCTTTCAATGGCTGCTGAGGGGAAGGGACCTATGCGGTGATGACATCATGGATGGGGGCGGGGCTAAGTGGTGATAGGGGCGGAGCAATGTGGCACATAGGCAACGAGGCCCCGCCCACATATACCAATCCACAGGTGATAAAAATTACTTTTTACCAGAACAAGCACCATGAGGTGTGATATAAAATAAGTAATGAAAGCTGTAACATTTACCCTTTACACCTGTGAAGAGCAGTCAAAATGCAAATAGGGGGTGACAGTGTCACTTTAAGTCAATGGAATGCATTGGAATGATGGCCGCCCAATGCACTTAATGTATTAAATAACCTACACAGTTTGTGTGGATGTCAAATTAATGATCATGACAATTATTCGCCGACAGTTTTTGCAAACAACAGAAGTTATTTTTAGTTGTTTAGACACATTATTTTTAAAAAATAAAAAAAAAATTAAAGAAAGAAAAAATGTTATGTGAACATAGAAAAATTTGAATCTAAAAATGTCTAGTATTTCTAGTATTTTTGTTGCTGTTTTCGTTTTTTTTTTTTTTTTTTTTTTAAATAATGCTGTACCTGCATTTTTGGTGTTTTTTTGGTGCTAAGCATACATTTTGTATAATTGTTATGTAAAATATTAACCTCTAATTATTTTATTCTGTTACTACAGATATAGTTGAAGGAAATTTGAAGTCTATCATGAGACTAATACTTACCCTAGCGGCTCACTTCAAACCAGTTTCTGGACGATCCATTAATCATGGTGCATTGGGAGCACAAGGAAAAAGCCAGAACACCTATTCTGCCAACCACAGACCTCACTCCACCACAGCAATGGCACAGGGCGCTGCTGCTGCTCTTGCAGAGGTTCGCCAGGACATGTCGCGCTCAGGACGAGATGTTTTCCGTTATCGACAAAGGTAACTGTATAACATGTAAAGGTGATCACATGAACTGTTCACTGTTCATTTTATGTCTGCATGATATAGTTTATGGTTGCGACACACGCTCACTTATTAGGGGTATTCCTTTATATAAAACATGACTCAGACAATAAAAAATAGAAAAACATAAAATCCAGGTAGTGCATTTTCATTTCAGTGGAGAGAAGGGGACAAGATGTTGCCAGAAAGGGCTTAATTTCCAGAAAAGCAGACAGATCAGGCATGTTTGGAATTCTAGCATTCAGTAAAGTTGAGAAGCCTCTAAACAAATTTGATTGTCAAACTAAAGGTCCTTTTAGACTGCCCAATATGGGTCCTTCTACAGAAGCAAATGAGTGTTGATCAGCGACATCGGCACTCGTTTGCAGTGCCTTCAGAAGGCACAATCAATTGAACTGTTGGACCGTTATCCCAATCAGTATTATTATATGTAATAGTGATATCCTTTACATTTTGCAAGTTTATTAGTACCAGAACCAAGCTCAATACATAAATACAGAACCAGAACCAAGCTCAATACATAAATGTACAGCCAAACCTAAAGGGAACCAACCAATATGGTTCCGAGTGGCAGAGAAATATTAGGACTACACGGCAATGCAGCCAAGAACAATTGTGTTGTGCTGTCTGTTTGCAAGTATTCTTTCAAGTGAAGAGACGCTCCGCTGCAACCCATTAGTGGCTATGACTTGAATGTTTTTTTGGCGACTCTGCGGTTGCGGCCAATTGTGGGTCACCACGTGACCAGACAGTGTGACATGGTGATTCCTGGATGGGTGATTGGGATTGTTGTGCACACCTAATCTTACTACCACAGCTGATAAAAATGCCCTATACAAACCTTGTTGAATCTAAGCTTGCAAGTTTATGGGAACCATCATGGTACAGTCTTTTTGAACATCCATACTATACCAGGTATATCCATAATAGACCAGGTTCAGGTGAATTTCCATTTTACAAAGGTAGCAAATTTCAATATTCTGTGTTATCTGTGGTTTTCTTCTTGTACCACCGCTCTAACAATGACAAATTAAGCTCTGCTGCATCTATATAAACCATCTAAATGAATAGTGCACAATAACGGTTATTTTTTCATTCATCAACTTTCTTGACATTTAACTTGTCAGCATTCAGTCCTGATCAATACCCAGTGCCTTAATTGATGAAAGACCGACACTGGAGGTGTAGCGATCAGTAGACACAGAACAGATCTCAGCCTTGGCTTGTTGTTCGCTGCTTCTCTGTCATCAGTGCTATATATTACACTGACACGAGTGGTGTGATAGGAGTGGTCTGCAGTGTTTCCTACAGCAACAGGCGGCCCGATCCCCGTCCGATGAATCACCCCTCTGCTATCTGACTGCAATGACACTGTTCTTTATGAGATGCTAAGCAGCTGAGAAATATGAGGCATTATTACTGCGAGGCGGCGGGTTTACTGTCTATTTATGTTTATTCCAGTGTGGGTTATTGCTGCTGTGGATAAATCACAACTGTAATGACTGAAGCCAAGCATGATGGCTATAAAAGCTGAGAACAAGGCAATGGGTTTAAAGGGAAATCTCTAGATTGGGTTTGGTGCTTTTGGAAGGCTGATAAGGAGGATAGGATTATCTCCACTCCACAGGTTCTCCTGTTTTTATAGATCAATGATCGGTTATACTGTAGGATTCTGTGGGCTTCAGTGTTTGATGTGATGGCTGAGAATAAAAGCTACAACCATTTTTAGGTATCTTTAAAGATATCGAGAACTGTTTGGTTATCTCATCCCTCACACAGGGAGAACAAGGCTTTTTTTTTCGCCATGTTCTTGTGTCTGGTAGTAGTACTCAGGGGACTCTCCAATGGATATTAGATGTGGCTATGTGTAGAACAACAGTAACCCTGTAAGAAACCACCCAGATGGAGGACACAATGACACTTTTATGGCCTCTGTTGAATGTTTGCAGTTTATAAAGGAGATTCCCTGATGCATATGGCAAACAGACACCAAAAACATGGTGTGAAGGGAGCCTAACTGATTGTAGCCATAGACGATATCTCTCTTCACGCCTCCTTATATGCAGGCTTAGATGGCAGCCCTTGTGGTTGGGCAGAAAGGCGGGAAGCAGCTATACTAATATAGAAAGACATGCAGTTTAGAAACACTTTTGTTTACATGTAAAGTCTGAAGTGTTCTCTAGGTGCTGCAAAACTACAACTCCCAGCATACCTGGACAACCTCCAGCCACAGTCATAAGGTTAAAAGAGTATATGAAAATCTGCAGACTTCATGAATCTATTCATCAATTCAGATTATGTGCACACTGTGTAAGAGACTGGCCGCTCCGTGACTGCAGTACCGGCTGGCTCCGGCCGCCATCCACATCTACTCACAACATGGTTGAGGCATCCTGTTCTTTTGGACACACCTCCTATCTTTCATACCATATGTAGTATACCTGGTTGACAAAGGTCTTATGACCGAAACGTCCCGATTGGGTGTACTAATTTATGTGTGATGAGAATCCTTTCTTGAAGATATTATATGAATTATAAAGATAAAAAGATGGCATTATAAATACTGGCCCGAGAGTCGAGTGCGGTTGTTATACAAACATTGACTTTTCTTGATCAACCTGCACCAACATAGACGGAGTGCACGGACATAACATATTGCAGTACCGGCTGGATGATCTTTTCGGCCACAGGGTTCTGACGCGGGCACATCCGTGTGCGCCAGCATCAGAACTCTTCACTGCACACTATGGCTCGGCTCCGGCTGCTGGCTTCATAGTGTGCACTGTCACGGTTTTCTATGGCCGCTATTCAATGAATAGCGGCTGCAGAAAACTCACATGTCTTTTGTTTGCGACGCCGCTAGGGATGCCAGCTGGAGCGTATACCACGTGTATACGCTCCGGCCGAGATCCCATAGACTGGGAGGTAACATATATTTTCGGAATAAACAACGGCCATGATTTTACGAAAAGATACGTTGTGTGAATATAGCCTATTACTAGATTTATTGCTAAGTGAATGCATTGGGTTGCTTTGCTGTTGCAACTGCAACCCAACCTGATGATGTTTTCACCCTTTTGGTTGGGTTGGGGTATATTGACACCTGTATGACTGACATAGGTCTTAGGTTCTGTTTACATCACATTTCAGCTCTGTGTCAGAGTATTCCCCCACTGTATATCTTCAATTTATGCCACTGTAAAGGGGTTATATAGCACTACAAAAACATAGCCGCATTCTTCCAGAGATAGCTCCACTCTTGTCTCCAGTTCAGGTGTGGTTTGCAATTAAGCTCCATTCACTTCAATGGAACTGAGTTGCAAAACCTGCATCCAAACTGGAGACAAGAGCTGTGCTGTCTCTGGAAGAAAGCGGCCATGTTTTTTGTAGCGCTGGATAATCCCTTTAAACCATACAGAGACATGCTGGTGAATACCATCATGACAGGTGGACAGAGGCTAGGGTTATCTTTGTCCTATAGACAGTGAGCTTTCCCAGCGCTTACATTAAATGTGTTCACATAACATAGCCTACAGGTCCTATTACACGGAACGATTATCGGCTATATTCTGTGATCACCCGCGCAGCTCCCTCCAGCCCCCCTGTACTCACCCGCTCGCTGCCAACACGTGTAACAGCGGCTTACTTCAAGGATGATCCCTCTCCTCGTGTAAGACCTCATGCACACAGTGTACAGAGCACAGTCTGCAGCCATACACTACAATATCAGGTTTTGGGTTTACACAGCTATTCTCTTCTAGATGTATTGCTGATTGATGTTATAAAATGTTATCTAATGGACACACATTATCAGAGGAATTAAATCCCAGGATATTTGTTACTAACAATGTATTCAATATCTTCAGGAACAGCAGTGTGGACGAAGAGATTGGAAACCCATACTGGAGCGTGCGGGCAATGGTGGAGCAATACGAGGGTCACCAAGGTAGTCGCTCTCCATCAGAGTCCTCTAGGTAAGATGCCAGTTTCCTATTTACGCTCTTAGGCTATGTTCACACTACGTAAAACTACGGTCGTAGTTCTCGCCGCAGAACTACTGCCGTAGTTTTGCGGAGTTGAACATGCCTTATGTGCAATGGGATCCCGGCCGGAGCGTACACACATTGCACACGCTCCGGCTGGGATCTGTGCGGCGCCGGAAAAAACTGACAGGTCAATTTTCTGCGGCCGGAATTCAGTGAATTCCGGCCGCAGAAAGACCTGTCAGTTCACACAGTGAAGCGAGCGGCTCCAGCTGCTCGCTTCACTGTGGGCTATGGGAAGCTCTGATGCGGGCGCACGCTGATGCGCTCGCATCAGAGCTCCGCGGCCGGAAAGATCACCCGGCCGGTACTTAAGTACCGGCCGAGATGATCCGGCCAGAGACCGGCCGTTCCGTGACCGGTCTCATACGTAGTGTGAACATAGCCTATAAGTTGAAACAGAGCGGGGGTTTTATGTTAGATAATAATATCGCCATAGCTTAACGAATATTCTGCTATAGGATTGTATAAGGATTGTACGGCAAACCGGTATTCCAAGTTTTCTAAACTCTTTCCATTAGTTCCTATTACTTTGTGCCAGTCTTGCTTTTAGCTTACTACATAGCTGAAGCTCGAATCTGTTGGTGAGGGATAGATTACCTCCCCCCATCTCCTACATCCCATACTGAGAGACCCCTGCATTCCTTGTGGCACGTATAAGCAGCACTTTGTGCCAGTCTTCTTCCCACCTGTGTTCTTATGCCAGACGCCCACACACAGAGATCTAGAGATCATACACAGACATGGCACGGTGACAAAGGTTGTCTGACGGATAGGAGCCAAGAATCCAGCGTCCACCGGTTTTGTGGATTTAGTAGATTTTCCCACCGCATTGATTTCAAATCATGTAGGATGTGATATTCCTTTGTTATAATAGCTCTTAACGGCAGAGAGGGAACACAGATGATATTAGAATTGCATCTATTTCTATCATTTTACAATGAATAATCATTATTAAAATCAATTTTATATAAAAATTCTTTAACAGTCAGACCTTATATGTTTGCTTTCATACCTTTGAATCTCTGACCAGCATTAGAGGTTGTGTATGCAGTCTACACCCCCATCACATATCTCCTGGAAGTAGTCAGCTAGTGACTATTGGGGGGCTTAGAAGTGAGGCTTTCTGTATACGCTTGGATATGGACCTAACGTAGTCCCTAGAAGATTAAGTTCATCCATTGAGATAAATAAACACGGCACAGGGTTCGCTGCGGTATTTACGATGGGGGCAGTATGCCGACATATTCCCTGAGCACTATGTGGACTGTATTTTATGGCCTTAGTTATACCTCCTACAACTACCCATACATGAGGGTCTTCAGTCTGAACAGTTGCAGACTCTTCTAATGTGCTATGATTAAATATGTGCCAGGGCACAGAGTGATGAGATCCCTCGAAGGACTGTACTTTGTCTACCGAGCCGCCCGAAACTGATAATTATCTTAATTATGGCCGGGGATCGCTTTTCCTATTTAATTAGGATTTAATTGGTGTCTGTCAGGCTGACTGCTTCCAATTAATCAGATTGGACATATCATAAGGCTACACAAATATAACGTCACCCATAGAACAGATTATGGATTAGACACACCACGCTGGTTCACTAACTCCCTGGAGTGAGCCCGTCCTGCGGTTCAGACCTGACTGCACTCCATGTAGATATCTGCAGAAATAATACATACATAGGCCACAGCACTAACTGTATGGGCTCAAACTGCCAGGATTATCTTTAAAAGGGTTTGTGCTTACTGTTGGTCAGCAGAGAGAGTGGCTAGAAGGTGCATACAAGGGGCCTGGTACATGTATACATTACACAGACTGACTGTGTAATGCCTCCTCTCCCCTGTGGAGGAGCTGTAGGGAAATGTAACGATTGCTGCTTTGTTCTTCCTCATATTGGGAGGATATTTGTTGATCACTGAAAAATCATTGAACTCAAGTGTAATTTGAAGATTTGCACTTTGCATTTAAAGGAAATATATAGTGAGAAAAGTGCATATTATTTTTACATTGAACATTTTATATCTTTTTATTGATTTTTCATGTGACTTTATATTTACACTGGCCACTATATGTAACAATAAGCTGCCATTGTTCTGTAAAGACCACTTCTTTGCAGTCTCATCATTATTATCACAGGCTGGATTACAATAAAACCTATATATTACCTATATACAGATTAAACAGGATCAAATCATAGACAGTGAGTAATGGTCACAGCTCACCTTTCCCCTTCCCTACACACAGACCTCTGCACGGGTCACAGAGCACACCTGCAACATTCTCTAATATAAGTCAATGAATCGTCTCATTCTGTAATCCTCATTCACATACTGGTAACCCCGGCTGTATTTGTATCACATTATATATGGTTGTATAGACTTGTTCATCTGCTTTTTGCTGTTGTGATTTTTAGGAACATTTGTAACAATTATTAAACACTAAATGTAACAACATTAATGTATGTTGGATCCAGAGCGTTATGCGGCATATTACAGCCACATTCACACATCAGGGATTCAGTGCAGATATAACCAGCAGATTTGCACTGGTAAAAGAGTCTACAGATTACAGTACAGTAAATATAACCCTCTGTAGATGCTGGTATATTCCAGCAACCTCTATGTGTATGACCTTATTCTCCCCTGGTAGTATTGCCTCTGGGGAGAATCTGTACTCATGGAATTCAGCAAAACCTGTATGACAGTGCATGCAGACTGCTCCATACCTTGCTATACAGGCATGCAGACTGCTCCATACCTTGCTATACAGGCATGCAGACTGCTCCATACCTTGCTATACAGGCATGCAGACTGCTCCATACCTTGCTATACAGGCATGCAGACTGCTCCATACCTTGCTATACAGGCAGCTCTTGTGATGGGCATCAGCCTCATGTGCAGCAGGTATGGAGCGGCTGAAAAGGTTTCATATGGAGATGATTTTTCAAACCTGATTTGTCATTTATGTGGTACTTAATGATGCCTTGCTTACCTACTAATAGCCATGCCACCCTAACCTAATGATAACCATGCCATTCTAACCTACTGATAATCATGCCACCCTAACCTACTAATAACCATGCCACCCTTACCTACTGATAACCATGCCACCCCAACCAACTGATAACAACGTCATCCAAACCTACTTATAACGTCATCCTAACCTACTGATAATCATGCCAATCTTACTTACTGGGAACGTCATCCTAACTTACTGATAATCATGCCATGCTAACCTACTGATAACGTCATCCTACCCTACTGATAACCATGCCACCCTAACCTACTGATAGCCATGCCACCCTAACCTACTGCTAATTATGCCACCTTGACCTATGGATATCCATGCCATCCCAACCAGCTGGTAACCATGCCATCCTAACCTATTGATAGCCAACCCACTGATAATGATGCCATTCTAACCAACTGAAAACCATGCCACCGCAACCTACTGATAACATGCCATTCTAACCTACTGATAACCATGCCACCCTAACCAACTGATAACCATGCCATCCTAACCTACTGATAACTATGCCACCCTGACCTAGGAATACCCATGCCATCCCAACCAACTGATAACCATGCAGTTCTAACCCACTAATAATGATGCCATCTTAACCAACTGATAACCATGCCGTTCTAACCCACTAATAATGATGCCATCTTAACCAACTGATAACCATGCCACCCCAACCTACTGATAACCATGCCATTCTAACCCACTAATAATGATGCCATCCTAACCTACTGATAACCATGCCACCCTAACCTACTGTTAACCATCCCACCCTAACCTACTGATAGCCATGCCACCCTAACCTACTGATAACCATGCCACCCTAACCTACTGATAGCCATGCCATCCTAACCTATTGATAGCCATGCCACCCTAACCAACTGATAACCATGCCATCCTAACCTACTGATAACCATGCTATCCTAACCTACTGATAACCATGCTATCCTAACCTACTGATAACCATGCTATCCTAACCTACTGATAACCATGCTATCCTAACCTACTGATAACCATGCTATCCTAACCTACTGATAACCATGCTATCCTAACCTACTGATAGCCATGCCATCCTAAGCCACTGATAACAATGCCACCCTAACCTACTGATACCCATGCATGTTGGTGTGCTTGACATAATTGACATTCCGTAACCAATGCAATATCCCTGTTATATTACTATACTGTTTAGTATTATTTAGGTGCATGTGTATATCAATTCTTTAATACTTAGAAAAATTATACACTCTTATAATATGACATGTAATAACTGAGCCCCTTTCTCCAAGATTACAAGTTACAAGATAGGATATATATATATATATATATATATATATATATATATATATATATATATACACTTTTCTACAAACCTCTAATAATCCGCCAATCACTAATAGTGGATTAAAGGAATTTATATCTATCCATCATATAACAACTTTAGATTCTGGTATTTAGTGTGTATTTATGTATTTATTGACTAATTCAGCCAGACACTTTATACTTGTACGCCCGGAGTAAACATGGTCATTTGTTACATTAGCATTGTTCCATCCTGAGGTGCTGTGTTTATAAATAATTCAGATAAGAAATGCCAAAAAAGAAAAAAAAAATCACACTTATTCCCAGGGTACCAGGACCTCGCCTTTGCCTATTGGATAATGAGGACCTCCCTCCCCCCTCATGCTAAGCCTGTATTCATCTTCTTCTCGTGATGCTGGGTGGGAAGAATATTCTGCAAGGCTCAGGGTGACAGAATGAGGAAGGCAGACGGCTCAGAAAATAAGCAGGAGAAGCCTGGAAAGGGGATGAGCGCTGGGAAGGCTGCATTGTAATGGCTCTGCTGAGGCGATGCTGCTGATGTGTTACATGGCTGGAATGGAGACAGTATCTGCCTGCACCTAGAATGCTACCCAGAGGAAGCAAAACAAGCTGGAGGGTGATGGGAAAATGCAGTGTGCAATGGAGCTAGGGTCTTACCATGCAAACCGCCCTGGAAGGTCTGATGTGCATACACAGGAGGCTGGCATGTTGGATGGATCCATGTGATACGTACGTCCTGTTGCTGAGGAGTGCCAAACTACAGACCATGGAGGAATCGCAGCATTGCCGCCGGGCTCGGTAAACAGGTAGCACAACAACAGCATCTGGAGAGGACGGGGCTAATAGACTACGCGGGGCTGGCACTAGAGTTTGTGATGCCAAAGGCTTGAATCCGAACCATGGGAGGCAAGCTGGTGAAATGGTGAGGAACATGTCACATCGCTGCCATATCCTGTAATGTGATTTATCTGGAATCATGTGTCTCTATCCTCCATGAGAAAAGCTGTAACATCCATCATATTTAAGAGACCTGGTATCATACCTCGTCCCCTCACACTGTCCACCATCTTTATATGTTATATGATAGCTCCGGCCAATATTGATTATTGATGGCTACTAATATGCGGCATCATATCTTTATAAAATTGACATCTGTTTGCTCCGGTTCCGGAGCACCTTCTGGCGTCATACAGTTGCCGTGGTGACTAAACCGCCCTGTTTGACGCCATCAGTAGCACATTTTGGCAGGGGATGTGGCCAGGAAATTGCGACAGCGTCACTTTAACAAGAAATGCAACCATAATCACTGGGATTAATGCAGGTTTTGGGCTACTTGATATATAAAGTCTGAACTGTGCCTATTGGTTTCAGTCATGCTTGTGTTGAGTTGGAAGTATGGCAATATATGTAATCTAACCAGAGAGATGCTTTGATTTTCCTTGCTATGACCTACATATGCCATACTTAATTTTAATAAATTGTGTTCCCCCATTTTTTCATGTGACGTCACTGTAAGGGTATGTTCACATGTTGTGGATTTGTTGCAGATTTTTCCTATTCACCATGTATGAACATACCTTTTAAACTTGGTTGAACTATTTTATATTCCCATTGACTTCTATGGAGCTGTATGGAACAGTATTGGACCACAGAAGAGTCACAATCCAGTGCACCCAGGTGGCTGCCATGTATCAGACACACCAAGCCCTAACCATTAGCATAGTGCTACCACTTCTAATGATGGCACTGCACAGTGTGCAATAGACATGTCAACTTTATGGGCAACTATGCGCCGCTGGATGTGCCAGGTTGTAATTGATGGCCTGGCCGTAGCACAGATGGGCCCATCTTCTTTACAGCTCTCTCATCTGTGCCTAATTGGCCATATCCTTAAATCCTGCCCTGCCTAATGCCACGGTAAGGCCCTGATGCCAAGGGGAGGTGATTTGATTAATTGTACGTGAACCTATTAATTCCTACCACATTCAGGCTAAATTTAATTTACTTACCCAATTTCCATGGACACAGTTCTCCTCTGTACTAGGAATCCTTTTAGGTCTGTTTAGTGAATGGGAATTAATTTCTGTTCTCACACTGCTATTTTTTAGCTGGCATTTTACAGTTTTAGAGCATGTGTTGGTGCTTTTATGTTCTTGTGCCTTTGTACCATTGATATGAGTTCTTAGAGAAAGATTTGGGATGGTTTTGTATACTGCCTTCCTTTGAAACAATTGCAGCATCTTTTGGGTTGATATAAAAGTTGTACAGTTGTGGACCCCTACATAGGTTACATTGGCAACTCAAAAGGGTATGTCGGCACATTCTGTGGTCTATCCCTGGCAGGTACATTAAATAGGCATTCTGCAGAGTAATTTTTAATATAATTGTACCCAGGCAGGCGATAATAAGGAAATAAGGCTAAACTTGTATGCCCCCCCCCCCATCAACACTATCATGGAGCCACGGTCATACTGCACAGCGCTTCCTAGGTTGGGGGTGGCTTCAGGAATTGTGTGCCAAGCCAGTGTGCCCACTGATCTGGCAGAGCAGGTAATTCCTTGTGCTTATGCCAGCCCTGGAAGTGTTATGCAGAGGGAGGCAGTGAGAATGGTGGCAGCAGGGGAGCAAGGAAGGGGAGTATAGGCTGTTTTAATTCTCAGCACCTGTTTGAGCACATTTATATAAAAAAAATTGGTCCCCACAATACCCCTTTAAGTTAAATGGACCAACGTAATTCACTGTATTCAGCTCATTTTATGATCATATACTGTTCCTGCATAGAACTCAAAGTCATGGTCCTGCACTAACATCACACTTTGTGGCCTACTGTAAGTATGATTTTGGCCATGAACCATGTTATATGTTTCAGTATCTGCCATATTGGCATAAGCCATTTTTATAAGCCACGTGTATCAAATATATAATGATATAGCATGATAATATTTGCCAATGAACATGTGGTACAAAGGGGGTGCCAAGTTGATCAGTAGTGCCTAAGACTGCCAAGAAAAGTAAATAATTCAAAAATACAAAATGAAGAATAAAAAAGTCAAAGAACAAACAGAGAAGGATTAATATCAGAGGTGAAAAAGACAATGATAGTACATAGGAAGACATGTAGTATCATCAGTTGTGCTGATCGAGATAACACATGTATGCACTTTTTGAGTAGCTGTCTTTCAGGAAAAGGCAAGCCAATGGCCTGTCCCATCTTCCCTGTGTGGGCCTGGTTTGCCTTCAGAGAGTGTAGAAAAGCTACAATCCTATAAAAAGATGGGAATAGATAAGAAGGCAGGGGAATAGGGGAAAGAACAAAAGGAAGAGAAGATTGGAGGGGGGCTTCTAGAAATTTCCCACCAGTAGGTTGCCATCTAGTAAGACTATGGTTCACACTTATGTTGCTTGGTGGCCGCTGTCTCCGCCGGCAGCGCCTGCTGGGTTTGGGGGGGGGGGGGGCCTTTGTGGTTTGGTTCTGTGATATTGGGGTTGCAGGGCCATTTAATGGCCTCCCTAGCCTGCTTGCGGTCGCTGACCACCGACACAGTGTGGAGTGTGGATGAGTCAATCCGAACCCGAACGTTCGGTATTTGATTAGCGGTGGCTGCTGAAGTTGGATAAAGCTCTAAGGTTGTCTGGAAAACATGGAAACAGCCAATGACTATATCCATGTTTTCCACATAGCCTTAGGGCTTTATCTAACTTCAGCAGCCACCGCTAATCAAATGCAGAGCGATCGGGTTTGGATGGACTCGAGCATGCTCCAGGTTTGCTCATCTCTAGTAGGGATTCATGTGAACCAGGGGACCTGCACGTGGTACATGAGACAATATGGTTTGAGCAAATTATATACCAACATCCTTGAGTTAGTGTCAGCCATAGATGTGAGGTGCAGCAGCTCCTTTCTCTTTTTGTCTGCTATGTTCACACAGCATATTTTTCTTTCTGAAAATTATTCTGTAATTTCTGTTGTGTTTCACTCTCGATTGCTTTAGACTGAGAAACCTTGGGGAAACGTAGCATATCCAGCCAGAGGGAAGAGTGGTGTGTAAGTAAGATGTGAATGGTCCCTTGGCCCCCGTGGTGTGAATGGCTGGTGTATGCATTATTCTGCTATATCTGGCTGGGATTAATTATAGGTTTTCTTTGATTTTGTGCTTAGTTCTTCTTTGGTGGCTGATGTTATAGAAGCTGACGCGTCTTTTAGGTCAATAAGTGACAGATGTGTTATGGATCCTCCCTTTTAATAGGGTCAGTCTCATGGGGGAGCTGATCGAGCACCAGGTCCTAACCTTTCATCCAGAGGTCACAGGTGTGCCCCATGAGCCTTCATTATTAGGGCAACTTTATATTTTATGGCTCTTGTGTGTATCAGAGGATAGCTCTCTATGTATTCACCTTTATTAGGGTGGACTTGCATATTTTAATTTTTGAAGCTTTTTGCCATGTTTATTAGCTAGGAGACTCATATATGTGTGCGATCAGAATAGTCATACTGCCACCATGTCTGTAGGTGTCACAGTTGTGATGAATACATAATACGCCATGTGTGTACTATTGTAAGGATATATGTCATCCCTTGGTCCTTTTACCTCTGCCTTATGCATTTCAGTCAGAATGAACTCTGACCTTACGCCTGAATTCTTTTCTAGCTGTCACCACATACACCACTTTCCACTTAGGGTGACATCATTTTCACTAACTAAAGGATTATAGATCGAACATATATCAGGACTAAGCATCTCACTTGTATCTTCAGTATGCATCACATAGCAATTTCCCTTGGTAAAGTGTAAATTAGAATTTTAACCCTGTAGTGACCAGTCCTGTTTGAGCTGGTTTGGTATACTAGTGAGTAAAGTTGTCTTCTTTTACAGTACAAAATACTATTTTGTGTTGGCTGTATATGCTCAGAACTGCAGGCATGAGCAGGTAGCTGATAGGGATTTAAAATGCAAGACAGAGAGAGGTGGGGAAGGAAGGAAGCATGCATGCTGCAGCTCAGCTCGGCCTTTGTGACTCTTGAGCTTAGGAAAAAAACATGCTTTTATAACTTTTAGGTCCCTATCAGCTTTCTGCTTACGTCTGCAGCTCTGAGATTTCCTTTTTTATATTTTTTATTCTGTTAAGGGATTACTATGGTTGTGTACATGGCAACACTTAATCTGGCAGTACTGTTCTGACAACAGCTAGTTTCTCCAGACCCCTCTATATACCTACGTGCTAAGCTTTGCTGAGTGTGCGAAGGGGAGGAAATCTGTCTTACACTTCCGGCGGTGGCTTATGTCACTTATGGCTTATAAATTGGGGCTTATGAATTAGGTAGTGGAAATAAAACATGGATGGTCCTTCTCTTCCCTAACATCTATCATGAAGAGTCAGAATGTCAACCAATCCAGCCAAAATTGGCAGGTTTGACCGACACATATCTGCTGTGTATGGCGGACAGTTCTGGGTCCATTCTAGGTCTCCAGGGCTGATAACACAGGGGTCTCCCCGTCCCGGATTAGGTCACCTGAAAACCTGATTCATTTGAAGGTTGCAGTCACTCTTGGCAATTGCTGTAAAACATCTGGGATCAGAAGTTTCTTCAATCCTGGCCATCAGAGCAGGAGTCTGCGGGTAGAAAATGCCCCAAACAAGCTTTAGGCTATGTTTACACACAGTATTTTGCTCAGTATTTTGCAACCAAAACCAGGAGTGGATTGAAAACACAGAGGCTATGTTCACACACTGTTGAAATTGATCGGATAGCCGCCATTTAATGGCAAATAATGGCCGTTATTTACCATTAAATGACAGCCATCCACTCAATTTCAACAATGTATGACCATAGCCTTCCTTTGTTTTCAATCCACTCCTAGTTTTGGTTGCAAAATACTGAGCAAAAATACTGTGTGGGAACATAGCCTTAAAATGGACCAAAAAGCAATAGGGCATGCTCTAAACAGAATGAAAATAAAAAAATATGACATTGTGGATCCCCCTTTGCAGCTCTCATTAAAATCAATGGAAGCTTGAAAAAAAAAGCTTTGAAAAACGCCTGTACTAGGGATGGTCCGAACCGAGTTCGGTTCGGGTTCTTACGAACCCGAACCCTCGGTAATGATTCCTGCTGTCTGCCCGCTCCGTGCAGCGGCGGATCTAGCGGGAGGACCGCCATAGCCATAGGCTGTATCCCATTTTTCCAGGCGGTCCTCCCGTTGTATCCGCCCACTGCACGGAGCGGGCAGACAGCGGGAATCCGATGCCGAGCGTTCGGGTTCATCTGAACCCGAACCTCGGCGGGTTCGGACCATCCCTAGTCTGTACTTTAATAACCTTATTATTCAATTGTACATTTTAGCCTCATAGTGTTATATGAAATGTATCTGTATCAGAAATTATTGAGTGTGTCAAGCCTGTGTATTTATGGGGGACCATCAGTGGATTGTGTTCCTTTACTGCTACATCAGACCACCTAGGTTTTGACCTTGTGCACGCTGCATCATCCATCCATGTTTTATATATGTAGTATAATGACTATAGAGCTTTGGGCCCATACCTCTATACTCTAGGCCTCTGCTTTCAATCATGATGATGAAGAATTGATTCTAAGGAAGAATACAGGAAACATGGTGGCACAGAGTGTCTATGACTCAGTGATACCCAACCACAATAGCTGTTGCTTTGGCTCTATACAATTCCCCAAGAAAATCCCATCAGTTTAGTTGTATTGTTAATGATCATTAATGGACATTAGGGAGTTTTTGGAATGTTTTTTTAAGACCCAGTTAACATGTGGGAATATAGCCCCAGGCCTCATGCACAGCAAGGCTTTAATACAGTTTAATTTTCAGTACAGTATGCAGTAGGGATCAATACTGTATACACTATTGTGGGCATATGTGCACATGCGTCATAGTACTGTATATTGTATATAACACATTTTTTATTCCCTGGAAGCACTGAAAACCATACAGCTGGAAGAAAACATGGCCCAAGATGCAGCATTCAGTGCAGCGTGCCCTTTAAGCAGTATGCCATTTTTATGCAGATGCCATATAAAACAGGGCCATATGGATTCCCTCATTAAAATGTATGGTGGTCATGTGATGCAGATTCTCAATATGTTTGTATGAATAGCAACAAAAATGGAATATAAGATGAGCCCCCTTGTTGCTTTAGTGCCTTTCACTAGATATTCTGTACTGTAAAGACACTAAAAATAGAAAATGCACACAGAAATGTATGTCAGCTCCCTCTGCTTCCCCCAGTTTGTCTTATACAATAATGATAAATATGCAAATAAATGCTATGTGTCCTAGAAGAGCAGCCATGTCGCCTCCTCCTTACAGTCCCGGTTATAAGGCTGCAGCGGGAGCCTCCCCCCAGTTACAGTAGGCCACACCCCTTTGCTATGTACCAGCCCCTCAGCCATTCCCCACTTAAAGATGGGTCATATCATTAGGAGGTTAACCCCTTAGTTCTCTGCAGGGTTTTTCATGAACAAACAGAAAATCCTACTGACTATAGGGGGAAATTTATCTCCTGTTTTCTTGTATCATTGATTTCTAGAGTTAGTGTTCCTTTAATGCATTGTTCACTATAATGGTGCGTTTACACAGAGAGAGTTATCTGACAGATCTTTGAAGCCAAAATCAGGAATAGACTATAAACAGGGATCAGGTCATAAAAGAAAGACTGGGATCTATGCTCTTTTTAAATCCATTCCTGGCTTTGGCTTAAAAAATCTGTCAAATAAATCTCTCTGTGTAACGGGCGTGGCTTGAGCATGGCCGGGTAAGGACGCGTCTGACTGCAGCTCCGGGCCCCACGCTCCATAACGGGGACTCTATCCTCCACCACGCTGACATAGTTATGCCCACTGGGAGTAGGAAGGCTCCAGCTACCCTTCTGACCACCCCACGGACCTCCTTACCGCGATCTACCCGGACAACTCCGTGTGCCCCGCGGCTCTCCCCGTCTTCACTGCCGCAGGCAAAGATGGCCGCCGCATCAGCTACACGGCGTGCTACACAGAAGTCCGCGTCGGCCTTTCCCGACCTGAGCCAGTCTGTGCCGGGGATCCTGCGGACACCTCCAGATGAGGAACAGTCGCCCTCACCCTCTATGGGGATCGATCCCAAGACCCAGCTGACCTCTGCCTCGATCCTCGCCGAGGTGAAGAACCTGCTTCACGCCCTCCCAACCAGAGATGAGCTGACGGCGCAGCTGGCAAGAATGGAGGAGCGGCATGCCGGGGACATGGCGGATCTGAAATCCTCCATGGCTACAATCACTGCAGCGGTTTCGGGGCTGGAGGTACGCCAAGACGCCGCCGATCAGGTCCTCTCCACTCTACCCCCCCGTGTAGATACCCATGACATGATGCTGCGCGATCTGATCGCCCACGTGGACGACCTCGAGAATCGGGGTCGCCGCAATAATGTCAAGATTCGAGGCCTACCGGAGGACATCGGGCCGGAGCGCCTTACGCGTGCAGCCAGATACATCTTTAACAGGTACCTGGGTGACCCCACCGACACTCACATCGAGCTAGACCGCACACACAGAATAGCGGGCCCACGTCAGCCTGACCGGAACCGTCCCAGGGATGTGCTCTGCCGGGTACATTATTACCAGCAAAAAGAGGCGATCTTACAAAGAGCGTGGGAGAAGGGACCGTTGGACTTTGACGGGGCAGAGATTGTACTTCTCCCTGACTTGTCGAGGCGCACCCTGGCCATGCGCCGAATGCTGCGTCCCCTGCTGGACGTTATTCGGGAATCGGGGGCCTCCTACAGATGGGGGTACCCCTTCCACCTGATTATCCGCCACTCCGGGACGACCTATCTCCTCCGCTCGCCAGCAGACCTACCGGGGGCGCTGCAGCTACTGGGTCTCTCCTCGCTGAACCTTCCAGATTGGACGGAGCCGGTGCTGCCACCTCCGCCTTCCGGCCTGGTATCGGGTGGCCGTTCACCGCCTCAGGAGCCCCGCAGATCCCGCTCCCCACGACGGGGTACCCCCTGCTCTCCACGCCACCCAGACCGTCGCTCCCCACCGCATCGCCAGACGGAGTCCCGCTGAGGAGAGCCGGCCCGACGTCGACAGGTGATGCCCGACAGCCCATCCCGCACCACCACTCCCTGGGCAGACTTGGAAGGCAACGGCATTGCTGCCCTGATCTGACCGGATCTCTGAGGCCGTTTGGTGACCAGCTTCATAGGCCTTGATGGGCGGAGGTACCTGTGTTGTTCTGCCTTTACACCGCTGCCCCTGGAGAGACATACCCCCCACCCCTGAGCTGGGCCCTTTCTCTCCCTGCCCCCCCCCCTGACCTGCTCCATGGTTCCTTGCTTTCCCGCGGGTCCGTCCCTCCCTTCGCTGGTCAGACTGGGACGGCAAAGTCACTGATGCCATGACCTGCGCAGTAATGCCATATGGCGACCGGCCTGACTGTGACCGCTCAGCTCTGGGGGGTCCCTATGGAGATGAAGTACCTGCTACGTAACGCTATGTCTCTGGAGGGGTATGTCCCCCACCCTTGACCTGTGCCTTTTCCCACTTCCCTCTCCCTACCCCTCTGGACCCTTGCCCCCCCCAGGGGCCCCCCCGCTCGCCCCCAGGCGGCTTCACA
Organism: Dendropsophus ebraccatus; assembly: GCF_027789765.1. NCBI lineage: Eukaryota > Metazoa > Chordata > Amphibia > Anura > Hylidae > Dendropsophus > Dendropsophus ebraccatus. The sequence continues at coordinate 38,754,192 of NC_091465.1, forward strand.
TGACACTCGGGACGGTTCACCGGCTCCTCCGGAGCTTACAGAGATGCAGCCCTGGACAATCCTACCAGAGGCCACCACAGGGGACATTGGTGGGCGCCGCTTTCACTCCATTGTTGGGCTCCCCTCAACCTCTGTCTGTCGCCTGTCGCCCCTCCGGATCCCTATCACCCCCACCACCATCACCTGGATACTTCCCCTCCCCCTCCCTCTCCCTCTCCTACACCTCCCCTCCCCCCTCCATTCCTGGTTCCGAGTCCCCCCCTTCCTCTCCCGCCCCCTACACCTGCCCCCCTTCCCCTCTTCTCCTACCCCCCCCCCTTTTTCCCTTCGGTTCCCCCATCCCAATTACCTGACTGGTTACCCAAATGTTAGGGTGGCATGTTTGTACGGTTTTAAAACTATGATGGGGTTTTCTGTTTGCCATGTTATGTGACTTTCGTTTATGCCTTGCTCATGTTTTTCTTCTTGGATTATCCTCACCTGCATCTTACCTCACCTTATCCCGATCTCCCCCCCTCTCTCGGACCTGTCCCCCGGACCTCTATCCTCCCCCCAACCCGAACCTCCCCCCCCCCCCCTTTGGAGGCTCCTGAGTAGCGGTCATGGACAATTGGCACAAGGACTTCCGCGATGTGAGGGGCTGGACGTCGCGGCTCCTCTACTGTCAGATCCCTCCCAATGTCCCTCTCCCGGACCTCTCCTTTCCCTTCCCTCCCCGTAAACCCTTCCGCCCCTTAGAGTCCTTTCTTTCCTAAACCCCCCCACCCGTCCTAACCCTTCCCCTCCCCCTGCCCCCTCCACTCCCCCTGTTCCCTTCCCGCTCCTCCCCTCCTCTGCCCCCCCCCCTCTACCATAATCTCTCGAGTGGTCGACCCGGTGACCTGGGGTCCTTATACTACACCGTGTCAAAATGTGTTGGATTTTGTTGGGTGCTATGACATATGTTATTTGTTATGCCTCGCTTGCTCCTTTTCTGGCTCAGTTATCTGGGTCCCTGTCTGTATGTTTGTTTGTTCCTCTACTTACGCTCCCTTACCTTCTGCCTTCTAATCGTTCCGTTTTTCTCTCCTCATCGGCATCACCTGGTGCGGGGTCTTGTGGTTAGCAGGGACCACACGCTGCCCCATGGCAGGTTGAATGGATGTCTAACTCTCATTCTAGTTCTCATTAACCCTTCCTCACCCTGGGCTTCTACACCTATGCTTCAATCCCCTCTCTACTCATTTTCTGGTCTTAGGCCCGGACTGGGTCTTCCGGCTCGCTCTTCCGCGTTCCCCTGCAACCCCTCGCACAGGTCCTTGGGCGGTGGTCTTTGAGGCCCCGACCTCCCTAGTGCTTGGAAGGTTTTTTGTGCCTTCCCCTTCTCTCCCTCTTTTCCCCTCCGCTTCCCCGGGTTTTTGCCCCCCCCCCCTTTTTTTTTTTTTTTTCTTTTTTCTTTTTTCTCTCTTTCTCTCTTCTTTCTTCATTTCTCCTCCTCCCCTTACCCGTGCTCCCCCACCCTACTAACCTAGGTTTGCTTCTCACTGAGTCATGTCAGCCGTGCTCTGTCTATCGATCAATGCACAGGGCTTGAATATCCCTGAGAAACGCTCCTCCCTACTGCGCCTTCTATGGGCAAAACGGGCCTCAGTGGTACTCATTCAGGAGACCCACTTCCATAAGGATCAAGTACAGAGATTAACAGACCACCATTTCCCGGAGGTTTACCACAGTTGCTCCCCAGACTCTAAAACGAAGGGGGTATCGATCTTGGTCGCGCGTTCGGCCCCCTGGGAATTTATAGATCAGAGGTCGGACACTGAGGGACGGTTCCTTTTTGTTAAGGGTAAAATGGCGGGTGTCTTGTGCACCTTTGGCACAGCCTACCTTCCCAATGCGGGTCAGGTGGCTTTCCTGGAACGGTGCCTCTCGGAGGTGGAGGAATTCGTGGAGGGCATGACTGTCTTCGGAGGTGACCTCAACATGGCTCTCGATCCTCTTCTTGACTCTTCCTCTGGCCACTCTTCTCTCTCCTTCTCCTCTCTGCGACGGGCAAAACAGCTCCTTCATTCCCATCAGCTAATGGATGCCTGGCGGATTCTGCATCCCCGGGACAAAGACTATACCTTCTTCTCACATCCCCATAACACATACTCTCGCATTGACTACACGTTCGTCTCTCACGCCCATCTAGACCGGGTAGCTGCGGCTTCCATAGACCCCATCACCTTTTCAGATCACGCAGTGATCTCCCTGTCCTTGGCTTTCTCCCCCTCCCAGCCGCGGTCTTGGCGCTGGCGCCTTAATGACACTCTATTACGGGACGAAGGGGTCCTGGCTGAAGTCCGGGCAGACCTGTCCACCTACTTTACTTCCAACACATCACCCGACTCGCCCCCGTTAGTCGTGTGGGAAGCTCATAAGTGCTATATTAGAGGCACTCTTATTAAATTAGCATCTCGCATGAAGAAGGAAAGAGCGGCACACATCAGGTCCCTGATTTCACGGATTGCGGACCTTGATAAACAGCACAAGCGGTCTCTCGCGCTTTCCACGGGGGCAGAGCTAGCGGCCTTGCGCGGGAAGTTACGAGACCTCACTTTTGCCAATGCCAAGGCCTCCTTAGCACGATGCCGCCGCCATTACTTTGAGTTCGGCAATAAGCCGGGCAAGACCCTAGCTCGGGCCCTACGTCAACAGAGAGCGCGTTCTTTCATCTCCCACATTTCCACCCCTTCGGGCTCCAAGCAGACCCTTTCCTCCCAAATAGCTGATTCTTTCCGGGACTACTATGTATCTCTCTACGGCATTTCTCCGACCTCGACCACCTCGGCATCCCCACCCCCCCACTTGCCTATACTCTCTTATCTAGCAGACTCCGGCCTCCCGGCGTTGTCTGGGGAGGATGCGGCAGCTTTAGAGTCACCCATCACGGCCGAGGAATGGGATTGGGCACTTAAGACATCTCCCACAGGAAAAGCCCCGGGCCCAGACGGGCTTACATTGCCGTATTACAAAACCTTTGGACCCCTTCTAAGGGACCACTTCCTCTCGGCCTTCAACTCTGTGTCCACCGGCTCCCCCCTCCCCTTGGATACCCTCCGCGCTCACATTTCTGTCATTCCCAAGGAGGGCAAAGATCCTTCCCACTGTCAGAATTATCGTCCTATCTCCCTTCTAAACCTGGACCTCAAATTCTTCTCGAAAATTCTGGCAGCTAGGCTCACGCCCTTGCTGCAAAGCATCATACATCCCGATCAGGTGGGGTTTATGCCCATGCGGGAGGCCCGCGACAATACCACTAGAGCAATAAACATTATTCATAAGGCCCGTTCCTCCGGCCTCCCTGCCATGCTCCTATCAACGGACGCGGAGAAGGCCTTTGACCGTGTAAGCTGGCCCTTCCTCTTTGCCACACTCAGACACATCGGGCTTGGCCCTCACATGCTGGAGTGGATTGGCTCTCTATACTCCCACCCCTCGGCTCAGGTATCGGTCAACGGCCTTCTCTCTGACTCCTTCCCCATCTCAAATGGAACACGGCAGGGCTGCCCCCTCTCCCCCCTTATCTTCATCCTGACCCTGGAACCCTTCCTTAGACATGTGAGACGTAATCCGGACATTGCGGGGGTACGGGTGGGGCCGGTGGAACACAGAGTTGCAGCGTACGCGGACGATCTCCTCTTCTTTCTTACCCAGCCTTCTATCTCCCTCCCCAATCTCCTGAAGGAACTCTCCAGCTACCATTCTCTTTCTAATTACAAGATCAATTTGCAGAAATCAGAGGCACTAAATGTCTCCCTCCCGATGGCGGTGGCCTCTTCCCTTGAGGCATCCTTCCCCTTCCGTTGGTCCCGTATCTCCCTAAAGTACTTGGGGGTTCAGCTTACGCCCTCCGTACCCGACCTGTATAAGTTAAATTTCCCACCCATGCTCCAGACGGTGGAAAAGGACCTGACTAGATGGCACAAGGGTACCTTCTCATGGTTTGGCCGCTGCGCTATCTTCAAAATGAACGTCCTGCCCCGCCTCCTGTACCTTTTCCAGGCTCTACCAATAGCGGTGCCCGTGTCGTTTTTCCGACGACTGACGTCTCTCCTCACTAAATTCATATGGGCGCACAAACAGCCGCGTCTAGCAAAGGCAGTCCTGCATCGTCCTAAATCTCTGGGAGGCCTGGGTCTCCCCAACCTCTACCAGTACTACGTGGCAGCCCATCTAACCAGGGTACTGGACTGGCACCGCCACTCTGTCACGAAGATATGGGTGGCCCTGGAAGAGGCGTTGGCACCTCTGCCTTTGCTGGCCGCGTCCTGGCTCCCGGACTCAGCCCGTCTAGTACGCTCCCATCCCACCATCGCTCCAACACTTCGAGTCTGCCAGAAACACCTGTCTGCCGGCTTTTTGGCCCCGCACCCCTCTCCCCTGTTCCCGATTCTAGGCAATCCATCCTTTCCCCCGGGGATGGAGGACGCGGGCTTCCGCTCCTGGTTTCGGGCGGGACGCTTCCGTGCACTATCCTTCCTCAGGGGAACGGTCTGGCCCTCGTTGACGGATCTCAATGCCTTGTCAGACCCCGCTCCCCTGGGCTTCTGGAGGTCCCTTCAGCTCCACCATTTCCTTCGCACTCTCCCCACGCCCTCTCGCTATGCTCGCACCCTCACGCAGTTCGAGTCTCTTTGTATAGGATCGGGCCCGCTCCGTCACTCTCTTTCTCTACTTTACGCCATGTTGAACTCCCCTCCGGACCAGTCACCTCCCCCCTTCCTCGCGGCCTGGGAGGAGGACTTAAACACTTCTTTCTCCCCGGCGCAACTGGACAAATTGTTCACTTGTACACATTCCTCCTCGATATCCTCCCGCATCCAGGAAGCGGGTTATAAACTCCTTTCTAGGTGGTACCGTGTCCCTACCCGTCTCCATCGGATCTTCCCGGAAGTGTCCCCACAGTGCTGGAGGAATTGCGGCGAGGACGGCTCCCTCCTGCATACGTTCTGGAGCTGCCCTAAGCTGGTGCCCTTTTGGCGTGAAGTGTGGCGTATTACATCCACCTTCACTGACCACTCACTACCTTTCTCTCCTGCCCTCTTCCTCCTGCATGTGTCTGACATTCCCCTCAAGAGCTACCGTTCCTCAGTTCTCCGACACCTGATAAACGCAGCCCGAGCCTGTGTTCCCGCCCTGTGGCGACAACCTGACCCCCCCAGCCTAGCCATGTGGCTCCGGAAAGTAGAGGATATCAAGCGTATGGAGGATCTCACTGCTCAGCTTCATGACCGGAATTCCCGGTTCTACCGTACTTGGTTCTACTGGGATCAGTACACTGAGACCCCTGAATATAGCTCTCTGCTGGCTCAGTGAGGAGCCACCCGCCCTTTAGACCCCCCTCTCTCCCCCGGATCTCCCCCACTAAACACCCCCCCCCTCTTTTCTCCCCCCCTTCTTACTTTCTCTTTCTCCACCTTTTGGGCTTCTGTCCGTTAAGCCTCCTACCGGAGCATCTGCTCTTGTCCCAATCCATTTTGTTTGTTGCATATTGTTTTGTGGAAGTTTTGGTTCGCTGGGAATGCCCCCACGGAAGTGGATGGGATACGGTTTCTATGGCAATAGATATATGTTAAGTCCACGCTTGCCCTAACGCCCTGCGTGGCGTCATCGGTACCCGTTTTGATGTGTGTGGCTTGTTTTTGCCCTGCTTCGCTTTGTTAAAAAAAAAAAGAAAAATGTTAATAAAATTTAGAATTTAAAAAAAAAAAAAAAAAAAAATCTCTCTGTGTAAACGCCCCATAACTATAAAAAGTATGAATATGACCATAGTAAACCCACCGACCAGGTCTTTTTTTTCTATGCAGTTTGTTGCCTTTTAATTCTTATAGAACTCTTTAAAAATCAAAAGCTGTGATTGGTTGCTATATGGAAAAATCATAAATCTGCACAATTGAAATAAAGCGCACAGGTAAAAATAATTAAAAAAAACTATATTAAAAAATTATAATTCTCACACCATGTCCCATGTGTCTTGCTAACAAGATTTGAGTGTGAGGCAGTGTGGGGTGTGGGGAGACACACTGGATCATAGGATCGCTCCAGAGGGGGAACAAGATTACTGATTTCTCAGAGGATGTGTAAAAAACAAATATATTTTAGGTCGTAAAAGCCTTAGTAGGCCCTTGATAATTCAGGAAAGCCTGACTGTAGACAGCCTTTGATGTTCTTTAACTGAGAGAGCCATCTCCTTCCAGAAACATCTGTCATTCCTGTGAGTCATTTACGGCAGGGGTGGGGAACCTTTTCCATGTCGAGGGCCGGTCGGGCATTAATAAAATCATTCGATGGCAGCATACTGTGCGCAGCAGTTAGTAGCGTGGGCTTGCAGCCTAGTTATTACCCCCATCAGTCATGTCCCTGGTAGTCTAGTTAACCCCCCCATTCATGTCCCTGGTAGCCTAGTTAACCCCCCCCCCAGTCATGTCCCTGGTAGCCTAGTTAACCCCCCCCCCCCCCAGTCATGTCCCTGGTAGCCTAGTTATCCCCCCCATCAGGCATGTCCCTGGTAGCCTAGTTATCCCCCCCATCAGGCATGTCCCTGGTAGCCTAGTTATCCCCCCCATCAGTCATGTCCCTGGTAGCCTAGTTAACCCCCCCCCCAGTCATGTTCCTGGTAGCCTAGTTATCCCCCCATCAGGCATGTCCCTGGTAGCCTAGTTAACCCCCATCAGTCATGTCCCTGGTAGCCTAGTAAACCCCCCCAGTTATCTTCCTGGTAGCCTAGCTAACCCCCATCAGGCATGTCCCTGGTGGACTAGTTAACCCCCATCAGTCATGTCCCTGGTAGCCTACTTATCCCCCCATCAGGCATGTCCCTGGTAGCCTAGTTATCCCCCCCCCCATCAGGCATGTCCCTAGTAGCCTAGTTAACTCCCATCAGTCATGTCCCTGGTGGACTAGTTAACCCCCATCAGTCTTGTCCCTGGTAGCCTAGTTAATCCCCATCAGTCATGTCCCTGGTGGACTAGTTAACCCCCATCAGTCTTGTCCCAGCCTAGTTAACCCCCAAATAAAAAAAATAAACATCCCACTCACCTTACCTTCGCTCCCACGCTGTTTAGGTCCTCTTCTGTCCAAGGTCCTCTTCTGTCCAAGGTCCTCTGTGCCGATCTTCTCCTGCAGGCGGCGCGTGATGAAATGACGTCATTGTGCGCGGCCTGCAGGAGACTGAAGACTCGCCGCTCTAGTGGGGAAGGAGCCAAAACAGACAGCATCCTCCTGTATCCGGCAGCTGTCACAGACACCGGAGGATGCTGTGTATGCCGGCTCCTTCCTCTTCCAGAGCGGCGCGCATCACAGGGGAGCTGCGGGCCGCGGACCGCATCGGGAGGTCTCAGGGGCTGGATGTGGCCTGTGGGCCGGAGGTTCCCCACCCCTGATTTACGGTGACAATATCGACTGTACTCTAGGCTAACATAAAGGCCAAAGCAGTAAGATTAATGTTTCTTGGCGTCGAAGAACAAAAAAAGGGAAGTATTCTCTAGGTTTGTTAGGTCGAGGGTCTTGTGCATGACCCCACTATATAACAGGTCTGTGCAAGTTGTATAGCACCATAATGCGGCCCTGTAACTCCATATGTCTTAGAAGAAACATCTATAAATGTTAGATATGGTATTACAGAGGTGTTCTCCCCAAAATGTATGGGGAATATGCCATTGAGTTTCATATAGTGGCCCATGGAGTGCCTACAGCTCTTTAATTTGGAAGCATAGGACTACTGATGTGTGGCTGATCTCTCCTATTAGCATAGTCATTGTGATCCTGAATTGCAATGTTTATATACACCTTACACCCACACCCACACATACAGTATATACATTGATTTTCATTCCTGGTTGATTCTGATAAATAACACAACTCTGTAGTTTTCTGTTCATGTCATATTGATCATCAGTCTGGATCAGGATTTATACATAAAGCACGTGACCTCAATTTCTGGCTTGTCCTCGGCAATTTGTTACTGTGAATTGGCCGTCTAATAAATTAGATCAATGATTAGGCCGGGGCCGAGAACGTTTAGTGGGCAGACATCGCATGTGAAGAAACCTCCGGGGGGATTGTCTCGAGGCTTTGTCTGATCTCATGTAAAATTCCATACATAATATATAAGGTTTCTATGGTGCCTGAAGAAGATCTATAAGAGAATGCAAGATAACTAGCATCACATTTAGTTACTGAATTTTAAGGGGGATAATGTCACTGGAAAGATTTTTTTTTTTTTCCTAGGACATTTTTGGGATATTTAGTCTTGTCTAAGAGACTGCTACCTATAGGTCACTGGCTATGAATACTATACTTCTGCTAGCCAAGGCATCACTATAAGGGGTAGTAGTAGTTCAGACACCAAGATTCCTACATTGATTATTAATACTATATACCATTGTAATGCCTCAGGTGCAGGTTCTATATGAAGCCCTGGGACACCAGCAGATGTTCTAGGATGTTCTCTTGTGGACAAAATGTCAATGCTTTGTTAACTAAGCCGTTTTGTTATCAGTTTAGCTATAGTCATAGTGCTCCATTCATCACCAAATTGCTCCCAAAGCTGCTCTTGAAGGATATTTAAATATCTTGCTTTATTCTTTTTTATTCTTCTATTCTGTTGTATTCTATTGTTCTAAATAAAAAATTGCAATTGATTCCTCTCCCATGGCTAAAAATCAACTATGTACATGAATGGTGTCAGGGTGCCTTGCTGCCGGCATGACACTGGACTTGATAATAACGCTCATGATGATAACGCTCCTTTTTTTTCTCCAATCATACTTTCATATGTCCTAAACAGCATGAACGGGAATTCATCAGAGAAAATAACTTCTCTCCAGTCCTCCGCTGTCTAAGCCATGTTCTTCCTGCAGAATGTCTATCCTAATGTTTTTCTTGGAGAGAGGCTTCTCTGCTTCCCTTCTTGACACCTGGCCAGCCTCCAAAAGCCTTGGCCTCACTGTTCATGCAGATGTGCTGACACCTGCCTGCTGCCATTCCCAAGCAAGCTCCGCACCATCGCTGAACCAGTCCCATAGCTGAACCCTCTTTAGGAGCGCCTGGCGCTTGCTGGAGTTTCGTAAAGCAATTGACTAAGCAATAAATGCAATGATTGATTAGGGGCAATGTTACAAGCAGCAATGTCCGTGCCTATAAAGCTTTTTAGATGCAAATACAGTAGGGTATTTGATACACTGCCAATTTTGCATGTTTTTCCGCCTACAAAAATTGGAGAGGTGTGTATTTTTTCATTGTAGGGACACTTCAACTGTGATAGACAAAATCTATTTAAAAAAAATCCAGAAAATCACATTGTATGATATTAAAATAATTTTTAATATTAAAATATTTTTCATTTTATTGCATGAAATAAGTATTTGGTATAATAGGAAGACAGGACTTAATATTTGGTACAGAAACCTTTATTTGCAAATACAGAGGTCACTGGGCAACGGGGCTGTCACTGGGCAACATTGAGTTTTAGCTCCCTCCAAAGATTTTCTATTGGGTTCAGGTATGTTGACTGGCCAGGCCACTTCAGGACGTTGAAATGGTTGTTACGGAGCCACTCCTTATTTACCCTGCTGTGTGTTTCGGGTCATTGTCATGCGGGAAAACCCAGCCATGACCCATCTTCAATGCTCCTTCAATAAAGGAGGTTGTAAGCCAATATATTTCGAGACATGGCCCCATCTATCTTCCCATCAATACAGTGCAGTCATTCTATCCCCTTTGCAGAAAAGCACCCCTAGAGTATGATGTTTCCTCCCACTTGCTTCACAGTTGGGATTGTGTTCTTGGTGTTGTACTCATCTTTCGTCTTACTTCAAACATGGCAAACAGAGTTGATACCAAAAAGTCCTATTTTGATCCAATCTGACCACATGACCTTCTCCTATGCCTCCTTTGGATCATCAAGATGGTCACTGGTGAACTTCAAAGAGGCCTGGACATGTGCTGGTGTGGGCAGGGGGACCTTGCGTGCCCTGCAGGAGAAATCTTTAAGACTGTGGTGCCAGCTCTCTTCAGGTCAAGGTCCTCCTGTGTAGTTCTGGGCTCATTCCTGACCTTTTTTAGAATCACAGATTGACCATCATCTTGTGTTTGTTCCATTTTCTAATAATTGCACCAACAGTTGTTGCCTTCTCACCAAGCTGCTTGCCTATTGTCCTGTAGCTCATTCCATCCTTGTGCAGGTCTACAATATTGTCCCTGGTGTCCTTAGACAGCTCTTTGGTCTTGACCATGGTGTAGAATTTGGAGTGTGATTACGTGTGTGGACAGGTGTGGACAGGTTACAAGTTCAAACAGGTGCAGGTAATGAGTGCAGAGTAGGAAAAGCTTTTTAAAGAAAAACTAATGGGCCTATTCCATGGCCCGATGATCGCTTAGCGAGGGCTGCAGGGACATTGTTACCGATGCCCTTGCAGCATACATTACTTAGCAGGGCTTCTCCTGCGCTCCGTCTTCATCCCGTTCCCGCTCGCAGCATCAACTTCAGAGCGGCCTGACTGAGCTGTCAGACCGCTCAGCCAATTTCTGGCCACGGCGGTCCCGGCCTGTGATTGGCTGTTCGGTCTGACAGCTCAGTCAGGCGGCACCGAAGCTGCTGCTGCGTGCGGGATGAAGACGGAGCGGAGGAGAAGCCCTGCTAGGTAATGTATGCAGCTTGAATCGTCGATCGCCCGCCGCGCATCGCTGATTCGGCCGATTATCGCTCTGTGGCATAGGCCCCTAAGAGGTCTTTAAGAGACAGAATTCTTGCACATTGGTAGGTGATCAAATACTTTTATAACATGCAATCAAATGCAAAGTAATTATCATAAAATGTCATTTTCTGGAATTTTTAAAATAGGTTCTGTCTCTCCCAGGTGAAGTGTATTAACGATAAAAATGCAAACCTCTCCATTCTTTGTAGGTGGGAAAACTTGCAAATCAGCAGTGTATGAAATACTTATTTTCCTCAGTGTAAATGATGATTGTACGTGTTTGCTCGGAGGTAACTATGGTTAACTAAAGAAGACAATGATTTCAAGGACAATTCCTCTTTTAAAGCAAGCAGTCTGCTGATATAATTTGCTTCATGAGTGATATCAGCTGCCCTGTCCTCATTTACACTCATTGCTCCCAAAATAACAAGAAGATCACTGAAATGATGGTAACAGCATTTTGTGTCACGGCTCAAATTCAGTGGGAACCGGTTTCTGTGTGAAAAAAAATTATTTTCAAGGCAAGTAATGAATTAGCAATTTATTGCAAATCATATGGTCACTTTTAGGCTCACACAACATATACTTTTTTCATTTTAAAACATCATCCCTTGTCATAAAAAAATGTGTTGCATTATGATTAGGGATGGTCCGAACCTGCCGAGGTTCGGGTTTGTATGAACCCGAACGCTCGACATCAGATTCCCGCTGTCTGCCCGCTCCGTGCAGCGGGTGGATACAGCGGGAGGACCGCCTGGAAAACTGGGATACAGCCTATGCTTATGGCTGTATCCCAGTTTTCCAGGCAGTCCTCCCGCTGTATCCACCTTCTCCACGGAGCGGGAAGACAGCTGGAATCATTCCCGAGGGTTCGGGTTCGTACGAACCCGACCCGAACCAGGTTCAGACCATCCCTAATTATGGTCAATGCTGTTCACACAATGTATATGGCATGTCAATTATTTACGGCCATAGTGCATTAAAATCAATGCATTTTTCACTGCAACAATGGCCGTTGTTTGACACTCACAAAAACGGATGCTGCCAGTGTGAACATAGCCTAAACCGATTATCTCTCCGTGGAATAGAGACAACGATCAGCCGATGATCGTGTCATTGGCTGATTGTTTATTTAGGTTTAATCCTAAAATCATCGGGCACCTACTGCGCATCGATGCGGCGGTCCTGGCCAGTGATTGGCTGAGCTGTCTGTCAGCTCAGACAGGCCGCACCGAAGCTGCTGCTGCAGGGGGGACCAGGAGGAAGAAGGAGCGCAGGAGAAGCCCTGCAACATGTGTAGGTAATGTATGGTGTTTAAACAAGGGCTGCAAGGACATCGGTAACAATGTCCCTGCAGCCCCCGCTAAACGATTATCGGGCCGTGGAATAGGTCCAGTAAACGAGTGCCGATCTAGCAGATCACTTTTACATTATTGATCGGGCCCTCATCGGCTAGTGGAAATAGGACCCTAAGGGCCCTTTTACACAGAAAGATTATCTGACAGATTAGCAGCCAAAGATTTGAAGCCAAGGCCAGGACTGGATTTGAAAAGAGAAGAAATCTCAGGCTTTCCTGTATGACCTGATCTCTGTTTATAGTCTGTTCCTGGTTTTGGCTTCAAATCTTTGGCAGATAATCTGTCAGATAATCTTTCTGTGTAAAAGGGCCCTTAGTCTACGCCGCCCCCTCCCGCACTCACCCGCTGAGAGCGCTCGTTTGCTCCTCTAAACGACCTGTGGAATAGGGGCAATAATTTATGGGTTTGAAAACTGTAAGCAGTGAGCTGTATATGAGGATTCTGCTTGATAAGCACCTAGGGCGTGATTTCAATTAGATCTTCGTTCTGCTTCCCTCTAAGCCAACAATGCCAACATCGTGTTGCAGGGTTTAGTTGTATGTGTTTATGGCTTGAATAGAGTTAATCATGATTTTTCCCTAAATTAATTTCCATCAAGGCCCAGCTGCCGGCTGCCATTAATGAGATGTTTGGCCTTTTAAGCTGGTGAATAAGAGGAGCAGTCTTATCAAGATGAGAGCGGCTGCCGCCTGATCAAAAGCTGCCACCTGGCGAGCTGTCACATCATATCTGGATTTATCATCTATTCCACATGTAGAAGTGTCTTCATACCTCCCTACTGCAAGCACTACCATTGTATTATGATGTTCTCAGAGAGAATTATATTAGAAGAATAAAGGTTTTCATTCACCAGGAATTTTAAGGAACATCTGTGTGCATATATATATATATATATATATATATATCATAGATTGTAACTATAGATCTTATATGGAACAATTGTATAACACATGTGCGGAAAGTGCTGTTGTGAAGGATTGTCTTCAGATTATGATATACATGCACCACGTAATGCACCACGTAATTGGCTATACCTGTGATGTAAATCAATGTTAGTATACAGAAAATATACAGACTATAGCTATGTTCACACAACACCAAAAAAAAGAAAAAAGGCTTCCGCTTTTTGTTGTAAAAAAGACGTCCGTTATTGCATCATTTTTATTGACTTTAATAAGGCTGGGTTCACACTGCGTTTTTGCAATCCATTTAACGTACACGTTTTATGGAAAAAAAAATGCAAAAAAGGATGCAATTGTGTGTCATCCGTTTGGATCCATTTCCCATTGATTTCCCACACTGTCAACACTACTTTTCTGTACGTTAAAAAATACATCCGTTTCGATCCATTTTTTTTTTATAATGGATGCCAATGGAAAACGGATCCAAACGAATGAAAAACAATTGCATCTGTTTTTGCATCCGTTTTTTTCCATTAAACATATACGTTAAACGGATTGCAAAAATGCAGTGTAAACCTTGAAGTCTATGGAATAACGGACGTCTTGTTCACACAATGTATTGAATGACGGACGTCTTTTGAGGTGGACGTTTTTTAATACACTGTGTGAAAAAAGACGTCCGTTATTCCATAGACATCAATGCAATTTAAAATGATGCAATAACGGATGTCTTTTTTACAACAAAAAGGGGGCGCCTTTTTTCCTTTTTTTTTGGACCTTGTGTGAACATAGCCTATTTTTTATATCTACTACCTGATGGTTTCACACCCTCCCATTCCTGGCTGCTTTAACCTCAGAAAATTTCCATAGAAATTAATTGGAGAACCACAGGTTTTCACAGAACATTTTCTCACCATGCTCTTTATACTGGGAATTACTGAAAGGCATAATAGGTGGGAGGAAGGATCAATAACTGCGTTTATTGTCTTTCCTAATTACAGTATTGTGCTGGGATTTCCCCGGCTGCGCTCTGCTTTCAGCTCTTGCTATTTCTTAAAGGTTCCTTTTAACTAATGCATCTATCTTGGTAAGAGGTAAAATCATTAGCAGCGGTCAAGGTTGTGTTTGAGGCCGGCAGATGATCAGGGTCTTTCCATAAAGGATTAGATAGCACTAAGCCCACCACCACCCCATGGAGACTAATGCGATTGCACTGTCTGATCATTATGGATGAATTGAAGCTAGTCTGACAGCTGCAATTTTCCATAATTCAATAGGGACCCATAAATTAGAAGAAGCCTTAGAAGTAAAAAATGACTACTGCAAGAAGACGTCTCTGTCTAAGAACACGTGTTTATTATCTAAATGCCTACATTGTTACGCGTCTCTCATATGCGTCTATAGTGCCTGTTCCATCTATTAAAGTTACTGGGAAATATAGGCTGTATCTGTTAATGTTAACCTCTCACTATATCTGCTTTTAGCCTGGCATCGCCAAGTCCCGTGCACAGCTCAAAGCCAGAGGTCAACGGCGTTCAGTGTGAAGAGAAAGCGGAAGTTACAATCATACAATGCGAGGAGGGCATATCCAAGAAAGGTGAGGCCAACCTGTCCTGCGCAGATACTATATGATAGACAGAAGTCTTCCATGAGAGTTGGCTTGTGCTACAGAAAAATGGCCACTATCAATAATTGTTAGACAGCTTCTTGTACACATATTACTGTCATAAAGCAACACCAGAATTTTAGGATATACAGCCCATAGAATAGAGCTTAAATAATCTGTAACATTACTCCTATGAGCAAAGCAGCGATCCACGTGGGACCAACGTACCAAGGAATCCCTCTTGGAACCAGCGCAGGTGGACAAGCCTTGTAAACTCTCACTGTGTCTCGTGCAGCTTAGAGGACAAGGCACAATATTATGTAAACCTTATGTTTATTTTTGTTGTGCAACGCGTTTTGGCCAATCTAACACAAATTAGGTGCGACATGGAGAGAAAGGAGCTGCTGAACATCACACCTATGGCTAATACTAATGCCGCTAGGCTATGTTTAAAAACCAACGCCAGGATGTTGGTATATGTACCACGTGTGGGTCTCCTGGTTCACACGGGTCCCTACTCCACACTGTGTCGGTCAGCGACCGCCAACCCCGCAAAGCATGCACATGCAGGGTAGGGAGGCCATGGAATGGCCCTGCAACCCCAATGTCACAGAACCAAACGCAAAATGCCCCCCCAAAACCCAGCCAGCACCACCTGCGGAGAAGGCTGCCCCCAAACAACATAAGTATGGATATGATAATACAAATTAGGCCTTTCTCAAGCATGCTTGAGAAGAGGGATTCCTTGTTCCGTTGGTCCCACATGGATCGCTGCTTTGCACTTCTAGGCTATGTTCACACAACGTAAGTTCCGTGGGGATCACGGCCCTTGTAACAACGGCCGTGATTCCCAGGGAGCCTACATAGTGCTGCCTTCTGAGGGAATCCCGGCTGGAGTGTATACACATAGTATACACTCTGGCCGGGATCCCTAGCGACACTGTAGAAAACTGACATGTCAGTTTTCTGCGGCCGCTATACATCGAATAGCAGCCGCAGAAAACCCTGTCAGTGCACACAATAAAGCGAGCGGCTCCGGCTGTAGTGGGGAGTTCTGATGTGGGCATGCACGAATGTGCCCGCATCAGAACTCTGTGACGCTAAAGATCTTTTCAGAGATTTAGCCCTACACATCATTTTTCTGATGCTCTCCGTCCATCTGCGGTGTACAATATTACAGGCTTTCCATAGAGTCGTGCCTATTGTATAGCACAAGTACTCCAGGTGAGTTGATCCATCACAGCTCACCACCGCAATTGCCCATACGCTATCACACTAGGCAGCGCACTGCTTCTTTTTTCTTTTCTCCTTATTACTCCTATGTATGAGAAATTACATAATGTTCTAAAATACTTTTATTTCCTCGCCATTTCAGAATATTTATTTGCTTTGAGTGAATGAGGTCACTGTATACATTCAGGCAACCTGTACAGACTGTCCTGCTCTCAGCCAAGAAGGGCATACAGTTATATCCAGTCTAGTCAATGATGCTACAGTGTATCCGTGTGGATACCAAGCTGCCTAGACTGGAGACAATTGTATCCCCTTCTCAGCTCAGAACAGGTATAGGTCCACCAAACCTCTGGATGGAAGGCTGGGTTCACCACATTTTTGTGTACGGAAAAAAACCCCAGATGCGTTTGTTTTTAATAATGGAAGTCAATGGAAAAACGGATACACAATTGCATTGGTTTTTTTGAAAAAACATATGAAAGAAACGGATTGCAAAAATGGAGTGTCAACCCAGCCTAAGCAGGAATATTCACAGAAAACAAAATTATCTAAAAAAAAAATTTGAGGAATTGTTAGACAAAGAATATAAGAAAGTTTTTATATCTCTATATAAATCAAGAAAGCTAAGAAAGATAACACTGCCATATTTCTTAAACAATAATGCTAGGTAAGATGAGTGTCCTTGTCACTTTTTTTTTAACATGTCACACAGACATGTCACATGCAGGGCTGTATTAACAGCTGCTGCTGCCCTAGGCACTAAACCTGAAGACGCCCCATCTTCACGCACCTATTGGCGATACCAGACCTGACCAATACCACCGTACCCCCCACCCCCCTGGAAAAGACACCAGATTTACTGGCAAGTCTAAACGGGAGGAGGGAAACTAAAAAAATTAAAAACAAAAAAATTAGTTTTTTCTGTCCCCCTGCTCCCTGGTGCTGCCCCCCTGCAAGGTGCTGCCCTAGGCACCGGACCACGGGTGCCTAATGGTAAATACGGCCCTGGTCACATGTCACTCAGGATCTGGGTGTTCAAACAATCGCCGATGGCTTATTCTACAGCTCTTTACAATTCTGGGGGAACATACATACACAGAAATCAGACATTACAGAGATACACATGTAACAAGCAAGACAAACATGAGGAGTGAGGGCCCTGCTCGCAAGAGCTTACAGTCTATGAGGAGAGGGTTGGAGACAAAAGGAAAGTGGGCCTGAAATCCTTCGTTGCTACAGTAGTCCTGCCATCTTTATAAATAGGTTAATGCAGGTAAAGGTGGGTGAACCAGCCACTAACCAACACCTGTGTGTACAAGTCTAGTGCTTAAAGGTGTTATTCAGCATTAGAAAAACATGGCCACTTTCTTCCAAAGACAGCACAGCTCTTTTCTCCAGGTTGGGTGAAGATTTTGAAACTCAGTTCCATTGAATAGAGCTGAATTGCAAACCACACCTGAACTGGAGACAAGAGGGGGGCCATTTCCCCCCCCCCCCCCCATGCTGGATAAGGTGTAGGGGGGGGGGGTGACCAAATTAGGGAATCTAATAAGTCTGTTTGAAAAAATGAGTTTTGAGGACACATTTGAAGCTTTGGGTTTTAACCCCTTAACGACACAGGGCGGTCCCGAGTGCGGCATGTAGCCTGGGAACGCGGCTATTAGCGGGCACGGTCCGATCGCCATGACCGCTAATCAAGCAATCAGATACAGCTGCATCTGATTGCTTGCTGTCCCTTATACCTGGTGATCTAGTGAGGTGGATCGCCCCCCCCCCCCCCAGGACATTGTCCCGGAGGAGCGATCCACACATCCTCTGCCGGCCTTAATGGCGCTAATCCTGGCTTAGCACTCGGTTGTTTTCGGCTGCAATCTGCAATTGCCGAAAGCAATCGAGTGCCTATCTCATTGATCTATGCTGTATAACTCTACAGCATAGATCTCAATGAGAGATCAGTGTGCATATACTAGAAGTCCCCCAGGGGGAATAACCCTAACCCCAGGGGGAATAACCCTTACCCCAAGGGGGCTTCTAGTATAGGAAATAAATTAATAAATAAAGTGTTATTATTGATTAAAAAACCCCTACCCTAATAAAAGTTCAAATCACCCCCCCTTTTCCCATGTTATAAATAAAAATAAATAAACATGTTTGGTATCGCCGCGTGCGCCCAAATTATTAATTTATTTCATTCCTGATCTCGCACAGTAAATGGCGTAAGCGCAAAAAAATCCCAAGGTGGAAAATCGCGCATTTTTGGTTGCATCAAAACCAGAAAAATTGTAATAAAAAGTGATCAAAAAGTCGCATATGTGCAATCAAGATACCGATAGAAAGAACACATCATGGCGCAAAAAATGACACCTCACACTGCCCCATAGACCAAAGGATAAAAGCGCTATAAGCCTGGGAATGGAGCGATTTTAAGGAACATATTTATGTTAACAATGGTTTTAATTTTTTACAGGCCATCATATAAAAGAAAAGGTAACGACTTAAAGAATGGCGTAAAAACACATACACATGCGTTTGGTTTTTTTTCAATTTCACCACACATTTATTTTTTTCTTCTGGTTTTGCAGTGTTTTTTATGAAAAATTCAGCCTGTCATTGCAAAGTACAATTAGTGGCGCAAAAAATAAGGGCTCATGTGGGTTTCTAGGTGAAAAAATGCAAGTGCTATGGCCTTTTAAGAACAAGGAGGAAAAAAACGGAAGTGCAAAAATCAAAATTGGCCCTGTCTTTAAGAGGTTAAAGATAAAGCTTTGTTTTGTTTTTTTATCACAGATGAAGCCTCCGTAACTCTACCTGAATGTCAGCCTACCAGCCCTACCATGTCTCCAGACACCTCATGGGAGGACCATCTCCTTGAACAACAGGATCATCTAGAAAAGGAGATGGAGGAAGCCAAAAAAATGATATCTGGTTTACAGGTGTGTTCCAATACCTTTGTCTGCTAAAATGCTGCCCCCTGCAGTCGTTGACGTGTGCTGCACATGACCAGATTCTCAAATCACTGCTTATGGTGCCCCAGACACTTCTGCATATCCAGTTCCTCTATTCTCAGTTTTGCTTTAGACCCCTCCATTTGTGACTTTTCTAGCTTAAAGTGGGTTTTCTGTGACTTTAATATGAACGACCTGTCCTTAAAATATAACCGAGGGTCCAGTCCTGGCACCCCCACCATTAGTGGATTAAAGTGGTCTCTTATCTGGATACCAGGCCAGCTTTGTGTATATCCTGTAGCAGCTTACCAGAGCTCAGTCCCTTTCAGGTTAATGTGTCTGGTAATGAAGAGACCTCAGTGCTTGCCCGAATGCCGCAGACAGGATGATCTAGGAGTTAAACCCTTATTGATCTTGTACTTATGGCCCATCCATTCCAAAAGTAGGCCACCAATATTAAAGTTATGGAGAACTTGTATCAGTATTAGCCTGGGTTCACAGTGTGTTTTTGAAATCCTTTCAACATATCTGTTTTTAATTGGTTACTTTTAACGGACAGAAAAACGTAGTCAACACTACTTTTGTGTCCGTTAAAAAAAATGCATCCGTTCTGATCCGTTTTTTTTTTATAATAGAAGTCAGTGGAAAACAGATCCAATGGATGACACACAATTGCATCCGTTTTTTCCATAAAACATATTCATTTAACGGATTTCAAAAACGCAATGTGAACCCAGCCTTATAGGCGTAATTTGCCTGTGTTGTTTTCTCAGTTATTCTTGAATTTCTGGTATCATGTCTTCTAAAGGATTTCATTATGTGACACTGCCATGGCCATGTATAATCCATTGATATGGTGATTAGCTTAATATTGTTATGTGTGGGACCCTCAAAATGTTTGAGCATTGTCTATCCTACATTAGCTGGCCATTAACTAGACATCAGTGGCAGTACTGGGCCCAATGTTTATTGAGCGTATATCGCTTTCCCACTTTGCTGTTTGGTTTCACACTGATCACATTTGAAATGCATTAAGTAGTTTTAGTGACCTGAAAATTAAAGGTAAAATAACGCTTTTTAAAAATGTGGCCGAAATAGCACTTTAAGGTGTGAACAGACGATCCCGCAGTCGGGTGTTAAGTCATTGTAATTCATGTGAAGTCTGTGGTGTCTTAGTGTAGTGGTGGGCGCTGTAATAAGGTGCTTGACTACATTATCCTTAGAATCTGCTTAGGACAATAGTGTCATAGTGACTGCAGCATCTGTGGTGTGAACCATAATTCACAATCACATTATCAGCCTGTCTGTCATCATGTATAATGATGGGGGGGGGCTGTAATCATGTGGGGGTAGCGGAGAGTCACAGGTCAGACACTGCTGAAACATTTACTGCTTCCAGTATAGCAAGATGATTCTGATATTTGCCACCTAATATAGAAGGTGGGTTTTTTTTTTACACCCATGGGCAATTCCCCACTCCTTTGGTTTGTAGAAGTGTAGTTCCTATGGAGAAGGGTGTCCTTCCCAATTTCTCATAAGTAGTAAAGGCAACGGGTCCAACCAGGACCTCAAAACAAGCCCCATAACATTGTCTGGTCTGCTTCTATTGTACTTAGACTTAAAATATTTAAAGAAGCACTCCAGCGAAAATCTTTTTCTTTCAAATCAACTTGTTTCAGAAAGTTATATAGATTTGTTATTTATTTCCATTTAAATATCTAAAGCCTTCCAGTACTTATCAGCTGCTCTATGTTCTGCAGGAAGTGGTGTATTCCTTTCAGTCTCTCTGCTGCCACCTCTGTCATTATCAGGAACTGTCCAGAGCAGTAGCAAATCCCCACAGAAAACCTCTCCTGCTCTGGACAGTTCCTGTCTGGGACAGAGGTGGCAGCAGAGAGTACTGTGCCAGACTGGAGAGAATACACCACTTCCTGCAGGACATACATCAGCTGATAAGTACTGGAAGACTGGAGATTTTTAAATAGAATTAAATAGCAAATCTGTATAACTTTCTAAAACCAGTTAAGTTGAGAGAAAAAGATATTCGCCAGAGTATCCCTTTAATAAAAGGCTATTTCCATGCTATATCCCGGCATGAGAATAAAAGTAGTAAAGTACTGTAGCACAGCGCCCCCTCTTGCAGTTTATAGTATCAGCAGAAATAATAATTAAATCAATATCCTCCAGGTGGGAATGTCCCCCTTTTGGGGAGAACAGCCCTCTGCATGCATTAGGGAGATTTCTTGCTTGTTGTGGTGTGCATAGTGTGTATACATTAGAGCAGGGATGTATCGCTACATAACTATGCAGATTTGCCTGCTAGCAGTTCTTGTAGCCCCACATGAATCTCATGAACCCCTTTTGAGCTGGGGATGTGGCCCACTAGACAGTCGGACACAGTTTTCGCACGACTCCCCCATTGTTTTTACAATTTTTCACAATGGTCCTCCTGCATGGTATGGTCGTACAAGAACTCTGCTGGACGGCCTTTCTTCCACTTCGCAAAAAGTTTCAGTTCACAGAAGTGTCGGCCTATTTTAATCCTAACAGCGGAGCCCTTTCTCCCCATCGACATGGCCTCAGTAACAGGAGGCAGCGCTCCATTCTTTCCCTTGGTTACAGTATTGTGTTTCCTATTCAGGCCTTGCTGCTAAATGGATCGCTTCCCGAGGACGAACAAGAGAGCCTGTTCTGCCTGCGTGAAGATGGGGCGTGCCCAGAGGAACAATTGGTGAGGCCATACCTTTCCCAGCAGCCTGACTATATACACGCCGGCCACCTCTCTGCTGGACTCCATTAATCACATCTCTTCTTTCAGGTCATCATCAAAAGTCGCCTTGACCAAAGTATGAGTGAGAACCAGTCTTTAAAGGTAAAATCTGACTTCATAACCTTGTCTGTCTACTTTCCATGATAGATGTAATAGTGTGTAAAGATCTCTCTGTCTCTCTGTATATCTATATTATTATGTGATGTACATGTGCTTGAGGAACATAAGATAAGATGCTAAATAACTTTACAGTATGGCCAATGGTGAACTTCCTCTGACTTCTCTCCACGGCCGGGGGTAGTTCCTAGTAGATGGGGTGGTGGTATTTGCATATAAGTATTAATCCATGTACATAAAGTGTAATATTTCCATTTGCTTTTAGTGTATAGGTTTGGCTTCCCACAACAAACATGACTCCATGTTTACCTTTCTAGTTGAGGAAGGACACTTAGGGCCCTATTCCACCGGACGATTATCGTTTGCATAATCGTTAATGATTAACGATCTCAAACGACCGCTATTGCGAAAGACCTGAAATCATTCACTTATTTCCATGGAACGATAATCATTACTTATGATCGTAGTTGCGATAGTTTTTTCTTCGCTATTGCGTTCGTATCTACTGTGAACGACCGAACGACGTCTTATTCAATGCGAACGAGCAACGATAAAAATAGGTCCAGGTCTTATAAAGCGATGAATGATTTCTCGTTTGGTCGTTAATCGTTAACTGCATTTCAACCGAACAATTATCGTTTAGATTCGAACGATTTAACGATAATCTTCCGGTGGAATAGGGCCCTTAAAGCCTTCCTGCAACTTTTAAAACGCTTTTGACACATCAAAGAGGGGTCCACATTTTGAATGGTCTGATTCTGTATGTTCAGACTCCTACTAAGATGGGAGAAGCGCTAGGCTAAGCACTTCTCTCCCCTGCTCATTGTGTCTCTATACACTGACAATGAAGACAGTTTGATGCAGTGAGATGTAAAATTGGCCATGTTTTTGTAGCGCTGGATAACCCCTTTAAGGGTATCAGAAAACCAGTAGAGTTCTATGGAGCGGGTTCCCTTTGGTAAATTGGCTGATGCATTATACAGTAAAACCCTTGTGCTCTAGCATTACTTCTACTGGTGAGTCTCACAGGATCAATGTTATCATTGCAGAAGGAACTTCAGAACTGCAAGCAGGAGAATCGGACCCTCCAGGGCATTAAGGTGAGGGCGGTATTATGTGTGGATTGTTGCTGGCGGTATTACACGTGGAGTGTTGATGGAGTATTATACCTAGCTGATCCGGGCTTGGCAGGTCTCCTCTGCATCTCTTATCCTGAAAAGCTGCCACTTCTGCTGTGTGATGTGGAACTAATCTCACCACTATTATGTGGGCCTAATACTTTAATGGAATTTAGGAAAGAGCTGTTATCTTCTTACCGTAGGTTTAGCAGCAGAGAAGCTACAGATGCCATCTTAGTGTTTTATACATATGTAATACCTGTTGCTGTGCTCTAACAGTTGTGACATAAAGTCTTCAGCCTGTCAAGCAGGATCAGCATTGAAACTGCACTGAGAAGAATGGATCATGATTGGTTAATATAGCTCCGGCTAGGGTCGCACTACATTTGGTCTGAAACTTTCTGCTAGATGCCAAGTGCATATGCAACTGTATGTCTATGCATGTTAGTGTCAATGCTGTTGACTTCCATTAAAAAAAGTCCCTCATATCTAAAGGGAATAGGCGTGTAGTTCCCAGCGGATTCCTGAACAGCTAGAAGTGAACATTACTCAATGAGATGTAGGAGTTGTGAGACGGATCTTGGTTTGGTGATCCACACATCTGATTGGTCAGCATTACTTAGGCTGTCTGATCTCTTACATCTCGTGGAGTTAGAATGTGCCAGGGGTGCCTGCTGGTCTCTTCTCTATTCTTCTTACTAAGACATCTTGTCTATTGCGGAGGGATCTAGCTGCTGTCTGAGTAATCCTTTGCACAACATCCCTCTCATGTATATGAGTAGCTTCAGCAGTGATTGTTTTTGGCCTGTAGTCCTCACTAGTCACTACTGTTGGCACTGCCACATTATCCGCCTACTCTCGTGAGTCATCTTTGTACAATAACAGCAGTTCTATGAACTGTTTCCCTTGTATTGCAAAAATGGAAAGGAAAAAACACCAGCCCGGTACGTTGCTTTGAATTCTGTATGTGGTATACCAGGTGTGTGGTACCAGGGGAGCTCTAGTACCACAGGTGAGGGCATGACTGTGTTTATATCCATTGCCATTCATTTATAAAGTTCTCAGCATGATCTGTAGGCGTTGATCTCTATGTACTCCATGTTCTGGCATGATTTGTGCTGAGATTGTACCCAGATGACTTATAGAAAAGTGTCTGTTTTTAGCTGCTTTTGTGTTGTGCGAGAAAAATTCAGTGACTCTTGATCACCTTTAAGATGGGAGGATGGGTCAAGTTGGTGTCCAGGGACAAAAAAAACAAAAAATTTATATATACAGTGGTGCCTTGGATTACGAGCATAATTTGTTCTGGGACCGTGCTTGTAATCCAAATTCACTCTTAAACCAAAGCAGATTTTCCCATAAGAAATCACTGAAATGCAGACAATTGGTTTCACACCCCAAAAATAATGATTTATTATTCTGAATAACATGTAAAACAAATGAAACAAACATTCAGAGACAGCAGAATATGTGATATTATAAGTTACTGTACAGTAATGGAGAGGATGGGAAACACAAGGACTGACAGAGACTGCAGGGAGCATGGAGGAATGAGCAGTACAGATGTGGGCACATGTATGCAGCACTCTCTGTCCGGGGAGAGAGGAGTTACAGCTATGGAGAGATTACCTCCACAGCCCTGTCCCCTGGTGTAAGCCCCAGCCTGAAGTGGATCTGCTATGATTTGGAAGGTAAGGGAGACTTCCTGGGTCAGAGTACAGTGCTGTAGACCCCACTGTGCAGGCCATTCCCCTCCCCCACTCCCCCTCCCACCCAGTACAGGGAGCTCTTAAACCAAAGCAGAGCTCTTTAACCAACTGACAATTTTGAAAAACTGTGAGCCCTCAAACCAAAACACTCTTAAACCAAGTTACTCTTAAACCAAGGTACCACTGTATATATATATATATATATATATATATATATATATATATACTGTATAGCTGGGGTGCCAAATAAATAAGTAATAAATAATATTTCCGCAAATCCCCTTCAGTTGCCGCTCTGACACCAAGGTCCCTGTTCACCACAGCTTCTTCCTTGCTCCTGTGAAGCATTGTTCCCACAGGAACTGCTCGCAGCGGTATCCTGCCTCAGTTAGAGATTGGCCAATAAGGACAGTTCCTATTGGGATGACAGGTCACAGGAACAAGGAAGAAGCATTGATGAGAAAGGACCTGGAATGTCGGATTGAAAACTGCAGGGGATCAGGGGAGATGAGCATCACTTCTTTTTTATTTTCATAGCACCCCCAACTATATATAACATTTTTTAATCCCTGGACAACCCCTTTAAACCAGATGAAGGCAAATGACAATTCCTGATCATCACCCTTTATAAACATCCCAGTGATCAGCCCACAGCTGTATAAACAGGGAGTGTGCTGCTGACAAACAACGTGTGTCGTTGAGATGAGAGGTTTGAGTAAACTATTATGAGAATAATAATGATCAATAATTTAGGCTCCTCCTGACACTTGGCCGGCACTAATGAAAGCAGCATGCGCCATTCCACCTCCTATACCATAGATCTGCACCCATTATGGGCACTTTATCTTCCCGACTTTACATATAGTTCTGTAGCCACAACATTTTAGCACCCTGGTGACTGATTTCTGTGATGAAGTACCCCTGGCATTGATGTTTCTTCTTTCCCATAGGATGCTCTACAGCAAAGGATGGCTCAACAAGAAAGTGTTGTACTTCAGTTAAAGCAAGAATTACTGAGAACCAACATGGACAAAGATGAGCTGCACAATCAAAATGTAAGTCATACACCCTAGGCCAGAGCACTGAGGAAGCAATAAAATTGTTGTTTTTTTTAACACTACATACACTTGTGGAACATAAACAACACTTATCACTTATCCACTGGCTATTTCCATTAGACCTGTAAGCTGAAAGGAGCAGCAGGACGTATATATGACAGCCACTTCTTTCAGTCCACAGACACACGACCCCTGTTCTTGTTATTGGTCGGGGTACTAGTTAATAGACACATATCACCTCTCCTGTGCATAGATGGTAAGCATTGTTCGTGCCACACCAATGCCAATGCCAATGAGCATGGCATTGAGGAAAATGTATCAAAACTAGAGCAAATTAGAAGTGAAGCCGTTTCACATGACTTTCATTTTCCAGAGGTCCCAAGAGCCCTGGAATCTGATTGTTTTCTGTAAACGCTTCTCTGCTTTTACCTGTACTTACTTTAATTAGTCCTCCTGGTTCCGTTTTGGCATTGCCTACATTAAAGGGGAACTATCAGCAGGTTGGAGGAATCTAACCTGCTAATAGCTATCTATAGTACACCGGGTGCTGAGGATAAGGGTAAGTCTCTTACTTTCATCCTTGGTGCCGCTCTCTTGCAGTTTATAGTGTATCCGAGAAGCAGTAGGTGGTCAGCACTTGACTCTTCGGATACAGTGCAGTGTTTTTTTTTCTGTATGCCACTCTAGGAGAGTGTGAGAGTAATCCTTGGACCCAAGCATAACCAATAGTGAAGATGTCACTTTGTCACTAATTTAGATTGTAAGTAATATACTGTTCTATGTTATTTAGAGCCATGACTAAGGCCGAGTAAGCCCAAAACGTGTCAGCCTTTTAGAAAATCATACAAATAAAGAATAGAATTTTATAGAGCTGGAGAGAATCGTTTGGTTTATAGTGTATTTGTGTGTCTAGTAAGGCCATCTGGAGCACTGGGGGTGATCACCCACAGCACCGATCCAGCCTGCTCCACTTATATTTATTATTGGAGGTAGCCCCTAGCGCTCCAAACGGTCTTACATTACAGAGACACTTTCCTTCATCCTCAGTGCCCCATACGCAGTAGGTAGCTATCTGCAGGTAAGATTCGTCTAACTTGCTGATAGTTGCCCTTTAAGACAATTTAACGAAATCTTCAGGAATAGTTGTGGGAAGGTGAATTTTATGAATTTATTCAACATAGAGATTCAGTAGAGACTTTTTACACTGTTGTGATTTTTTTAAGGTGGATTTGCAAAGAAAATTGGAAGAAAGAAACCAGTTTATTGCTGAGTATAAGGTACAGCTTTAATTTTAGATTTTATGATTTGTCTGAATATATTTATATATTATTTGTATTCTGAACTAGTGTGTTATGTTCAGTGTGTGTTATGTTCCGTCTATGAATACATTTACATAAAATGTTACAATACTAAGAAATGCTTATGAATATGCTACATCTCGCCCTTTCTGCAGAAAGAACTCACACAAAAGGATTGGCTTATACAGCAAATGCAAGGAAAATTGGATGAAGCGCATCGAAAGCTTTCTGAAGTGAATTATCAAAAGGTATGGAGATGATGGCTTCTTTCCTTCCTTCTTGTCCTGTATGTTATGTTGTTGTAGAGTGTATTCTAAATTACCCTTCTGTGTTTGCATAGAAGACAGGTATCTGCATAATAAATTAACAGGAGGAGTTTTCAGTAGTTGCTTAAAGGGATTTTCTGGGCAAAAACGATTGATGGCCCGTCCTCCGGATTGACTATTAATCACTGACTGTTAGGGTGCCAACACCTAGCACCTTCACTGATCAGCTGTTCAGAGTGACCGCCACAGCTGGATCTGGGTGGTGAAGCAGATCAAGCTCCAAGCTGCATTTGGACAAGAGCAAACTCTCCCAACTCTCTTATACCTGTACACTCTGGCCTCCATATAGTCTACATTAATTCTCAATAGAGAAGTAGTAATAATGCGCTGCCAGACACCTCTGGCGGTGGCTCCTCTCTCTTAAAGGGGTTATCTAGCGCTACAAAAACATGGCCACTTTCTTCCAGAGACAGCAGCACTCTTGTCTCCAGCTTGGGCGGAGTTTTGCTGCTCAGTTACATTGAAGTGAATTGAGCTTAATTGCAAACCGCACCTGAACTGGAGACAAGAGTGGTGCTGTCTCTGAAAGAAAGTGGCCATGTTTTTGTAGCACTGGATAACCTCTTTAAGAACAAAAGGATCAAGCCTGTTGAAATTAAGCTGCCTCATCCTGCCGAAATCAGTGGGTTCAGTTCATTTTGATCTAATGTGTATGTCCAGCTTATGCCCACCTTACTGCCCCTTCCCATTTACATGTAAGTGTGCTGTAAAATACAGCCAGATTGAGAGAACGCCCTGGGACATTTCCTAGTCTCTGGCTGTCCATTACCTGGCTGATTGCTCTTCGGCTGTACATATGTTCAGAATATATGTGCTGCCATCAGGGTGTGCTCTCCAGATGGCGCCTTCCAAAGCAATGCATGAATTATTCAGTCTTGTTTGTGTGTCTCACAACCCTCGTGATCAACTCATCAACCATTAACTTGTACATCATCTTCAGGTACTACAAGACAAAGGACTTTCTACAGCAGCACAATGGCAATATCTTTCATAGCTGTTTCAGTAAACATAAGGGGGGGGCACAGTTTTAAATGTGTTGTAACTGATCCCCTAGCCTAGATGCCAAATTCCCCTCAATCTTTAGAATGTGGACCCAAGTTTCCCATCAGAGCAGCAGAGCATGTGTGACCACTGCTCCAGTCTGTCGGGAGGCTCGGGGTCCCCATTATCAGGATTGTGAGGGATCGCAGAGGAAGTGCTGTACAAACAGGCCCTATCCCCTATCCTGTGGAGAGGTTATGCATTCTAATGGTGGGAAAATCTCTTTAACTTAAAAAAGGAAATGCAGATCTGTTACATTTGTATACAAGATCATTGCATTGGGAACTGCATTGTTAGAAAATAAAGGGATAATGTATTGGTCCGAGGGGTAAGGGCCCTATTCCACCGGACGATTACCGTTCAGATTATCGTTAAATCGTTTGAATCTAAATGATAATCGTTCGGTTAAAATGCAGTTAACGATTAACGACCGAACGAGAAATCGTTGATCCCTTTATAAGACCTGGACCTATTTTTATCGTTGCTCGTTCGCAAATGGTTCGCATTGAATAAGACGGCGTTCAGTCGTTCGCAGTAGATACGAACGCAATAGTGAAGAAATAGCAACGAAAAAACGATCGCAAGTACGATCATAAGTAACGATTATCGTTCCATGGAAATGAGTGAACATTTTCAGGTCTTTCGCACTAGCGGTTCTTTGAGATCGTTAATCGTTAACGATTATGCAAACGATAATCGTCCGGTGGAATAGGACCCTAAGAAAAGCAAGGGGGAAAAAATACCAGGTCCTTGTCTATTGGGGAACTAAATCAGATATCATAATAGGAGGCCCACTTCAGTCTTTGTTATGGGTCTCTCTTCTATGTATGCCTGTGCAGGATGTTGTACCAACTCCTCTGCTCTCTCCATTGACATTACTTGGAAGCAAGCATGTTCATATCATTGTCCATGTGTTCCTAAAACATATGTATTTGCTTTCTCATGTAGAATGATCTTCAGAAAGAGTTAGACAACAGGAAGGTTCTCCTCCAGCAGTTCTTGAGCAGGGAGGATGAGCAGGTAGATCTCCACCATCTCCTATCTTAGTAGTGCCAGTCACCCTCTGTATTGTGATCAGTGTTACATGTTCATTCCATTGGGATCTACCCTTTCCTTTTATCCCATGGGCCTAGGCTTAATGACATTTTTTTTCCAATTGGTGGCACATTGTGCCTACAGTGCTGACTTAGGGTTCAAAAGGGAGATGTCCGACAATAATTATTGACAGCCTTGGGAGCGGGTATATGGCATGTAAACCACAGTGCTCAGCACTGAATCCACTACTGTTCCCTTACTTATATTAGACCAAACACTAAGTGAGAAGTCGCCTATCAAGTGACTGGAGCAATTTATAGAATACAATTAATAGGAGATGAGGCGAAAAGTACGTGTTTGACACAGTGAGCCAATGACATGCCATTTTTTTTTTCATTATGCTGCATGACCCAGCAACTGTGCAAGCACAGGAATAATAAGTGCCGCTGCCCTTTGCGCCAGGTACATGTTCATAGCATTAGGACCCTCCTTGTCTAGGTCACTTGCCCACTCCTCAGCTCGATAGTTTTTTTCCCCAGAAACGAATATATACTTGGACTATTTCTTTAATGTATAGTTTTGATGCTTACAGGTGAATAGTTACATCAGTCACCCTCCACAGACTAATGGATTCCTGCAAACATCTGGGAAAGGTCCTACACGAGATCCTGCACCGCAAAGAACGGTGAGTAGAACAGTCCTTTTTATGTATTACATCAGAAGGCTTTGGATCCTGAGATTGTAGCATCTTACATGGACCTCGGATAAACCTTCCAAGATGATACCTTAACTTTCAGCTCTAGGTGGGAAAGCCTTTGTACGCAGCACATCACCATTGGCGGTCATTCTAAATTTTACATGGATGTTGCTCCTTTGAAAACTGCAGATGCATTATGAGATATACTGTATAGATTACAGTATAAAAAAATGATTTTCATTGGTTATTTGGATCTTATAGTCAATAGAGCAGGTCAATCTCAGCACAGATATTTTCTGAAGCATGTGAGTGAGGCCTCTACTTTACTGCCACTATAATATGCTGAGGATTTCGGGAAAAGCAGCAGGGCGTCCATGATATGCGAACTTGCTTCTTGTTGGACAACAGCGACACCTGCAGGTGAAGGGTAGAAATCAGGCATTTTAACTTTGAATGCTCGCCTTTAGACCACATTTCCTGATTGTGGCCAAAACCACATTGTAATTTTTTCCCCAATAATGGCATGTGACCTCAGGATCAGTTATCGGTGTCAGATTGGTGAGGCACTTCTTTGAGTGACAGCTATGTTTATTCCACTCACTAAGTATCCTTTGGAAGTCACAGGTTTCAAATCAGTTTCAATATAGATCCAGTATGCATCAATAGTGGAAGCCGTAACCCTGTAAACCCTGTAAACAGAGCCTAACACATAGGTGATCTTTATGCTCTGCTTATTATATATTTATATATATAGCAAATTGAGAGATATATCTTCCTCTTTAGGCTAATGAGGTCTTCTTCCTCTTTAGGCTAATGATCTCCAGTTGGTCCGTGATGCTTTGCGTAGTTTAAGAAATAGCTTTAGTGGTCATGACCCTCAACATCACACTATAGACAGCCTGGAACAGGGCATAGCAAGCTTGATGGACAGACTACATGCCATTGAAAACCAAAGGAGGCAAGACAGAAAGGTAAGCATTTTATGTGACATTATGCCCTTGGCACTCAGTGAACATGCTGGTGATTAAACAGGAGTTTTATACAGTATCACACACACAGTGTTTAAATTATACTTTTATTACACTTCCAAAAAGAATGTGTAGATGCTAAAGGCAATGACCCATGCATTAAAATACACATGGCAGCTGCTGCAGAATCACTTAGAGAACAAAAAGAGCCAAGCTTTGATTTATGTTTTACATGGGCTGATCAACATACTTTTTTTACGGGAGGTTCTGCAGCAGCTGGCTAAAGTACTATAAACATGTGCCTTCCAGCCAAATGGCTTTCTCTGAGCTATAGGAAAGAACACAGCTGGAAACCCTTTGTATGTATATTAAGACTTGGCTCCTGTAAAGAGCATTATCCCATCTATTTTTTTATAGTATTTATTAATAGTCCGATTGTCTTTAAAGGGGAACTCCAGACCAAACCTTAAAAGCTTTATACTTACCTGTCCCTATGCCCCACATTAACACCAGCATCCTGTCAGCCTTCGTTCTCCTGTTTCCCTCCAGTTCCTTTGTTGTCATGACCCGCTTCCTATGGGCAGGAAATACCTGCTCAGCCAGTCAGTGACAGCATAGGTGTCCTGCCCTAGTCACTGGCAGAGCGGGCATTTCCGAATCTTGACCTCATAGGAGCGGGACCTGCAGGAGGACCGTGTGTGGTGCTGCTGCCAGGGGCACAGGGACAGGTAAGTGTAGATTCTTTATTATGACGTCCCCCCATACTCCCTGCCCAACTGTGATTTTTAAGTTTCATCTGGAGTTGTTCTTTAAAGCTATGACAATGGTTCTTCCATATTCAACTCCTAATGTTATTCGTCTTCCCTTCCATATTTAGGCACGAGGAAGGCTGTCTGGAAATAAAGAGTTAAATGAATACAGAGATTCTTGGCCTCCGAACTCAAGTAAGCTTGGAAAAGTCTCTTTTTTTATTGGGAAATAGTAACTATATGTATCAGCATGTGTCTTCTCTATTTCAGTCCTCATGGCCGACCAGCAGGTCAAGTTTTGAAGATTTACTTTACAGAGAACGCCAGTAATAACCTGATGCACTGAGTATAATTATATCACCTGTGAAATATTAAGGAAATCCTCAAAGCATGACCTGTTGGTGGCCATGAGGACTGGAGTTAAGAAGCTTTTGTAGTCTAAAGAATATTAGGGAGCTGTTAGAGTTTATGTCATAAGTTATATATACTATTTACATTGAAACTGTAACAGCGAGATGGAAAAGCCATAAGGTTATGCAAATCAGGTAGAAGGAGTTGCTAAGATCTGCAAATGGTCACATTTTTAAAGGGAACCAATCAGCAGAATGGCTGCATGCAGTTAACTGGCCTCCTTGCCTGTCAATCATCCCACAGAGGGCGCTGACAGGACAGAGAGCCGTGACTAGTCTTAGCCCAGATGACTAGTTCATGGCTCTCCCCCTGCCTCGTGTGCGGTATTAAAATGCATTTACTGCACATGAAACCCACAAAGCCCGGAACCCCCAAGACCACCGGAGAGCTGGCGGCCAGGTGTGTGCAGCTGTTCTGGGAACCCAATCAGCACAAATGTGATCCATGTGTACTGCAAGTGAAATTGGACCTCATACACCAATGGGGTCAGTGTCTGCATAAAGCAAGCACTTGTGTGACATTGAGCTATGGGTTAGATATACATCAACAGGTGGTCCAATGTCCTCACACCACTGCTCCCAAAGGTCATCATAGTGCAGAGCAAGATGGCAATGGAGGTCTGTCCTCTTCAGCAATAAAGCTTGTTTTTTTGCTTGGATGCAAAAATTGTCCACTTGGGCAAAACTGTGAAGAGGCCTTTAAGGGTATGTTCACACTTACCGGGCCTGCAGCTGATTTTCTGCTGCGGATCCGCAGCAGATTTCATTTAAATAACTGAACACAGCATCAAATCTGCACCATCAAATCTGCTGCAGATCTGCTGCGGATCCTGTAGGTGTGAACGCACCCTAAAAGGGAATGTCACAATGGTCTTACTCCCATGATTGTGGTGTTGGGTGGTGTACTGTACAGTAGCCGGACCCTTCTAGCCTTTATTCTAGGTATGCCAATATCACGATAGTGTTCCATTGATTTGATCGTGAAACTAGAGGTACAGCCATTTCTATCATGTGTCCCAGTAACCATTTTTCAACAAGTCAACACCAGATTGCATGTTTCTTGTGCTACTATGAGCAGCCTTGGTGTTGCAATTTTAATGTTGAGCAATGTATAATCCCAGTTATTGCAGCCTATGTTTAGTTGAAGGTTTTGGCCTTCCTCTGGATCAACACAATAGAACTTGATGGACTCTTGTCTTGGAGTGCGGTGTATGAACGCTATTAAATAAATAGCGTATAAGTGCCCCCTAGTAGTGGTTACTAGTGCTATAGACAGTATTCTATCATTTCTATTTTATATTGGAATGCATATATTGTGGCTTTTGAGCCAAATTGAACACCTGACGCAGTAGACATGGATAAAACACGATTACTAACAGCTGTATACTTCAATAGTTTTTATAAAACTACTTGAATGTGTGTGATATAACTATATGGCGTAAAACAAAAGTAATCTGGATTATTGTGTTTTCTTACAGAGATGCCCCATTCTCAAAGTGCCCCAGTAATGGGAGGTAGTAATTCCTGCACCAAAGTGCTCTATTTTACAGATCGCTCGCTTACACCCTTCATGGTCAATATACCAAAGAGGTAAATGTCATTCATTGCCTGTGCTTCACCTACCTGACATACCAGGATTGTGAATGGTACAGAATGCCCATTTACACTAGTGCCCACTCTTAAATCCTCATGTTGCACTCATCTCTTACTACTATTGATATGGAGACTTATATGTGATATGTCCTGCAGGTTGGGGGAGGTTACACTGAGGGACTTCAAGACAGCCATAGACAGAGAAGGAAACCACAGATACCACTTCAAAGCTCTGGATCCAGAATTTGGAACAGTCAAAGAAGAGGTAAGTGATCAGCAGGATCCCAGCAGTCAGACTCATAGGGGGAGATTTATCAAAGGGTGTAAAATTTAGACTGGTGCAAACTGTCCACAGCAACCAATCACAGCTCGGCTTCCAGCTCTGGTGAAAGGAAAGCTGAGCTGTGATTGGTTGCTGGGGGAAGTTTGCACCAGTCTAAATTTTACACCCTTTGATAAATATCCCCCATAGTGGTCACATATTGATGGCACATCCTAGTGATACACCATCAACAGCTATTACTATGGAACCTATTGTTGAAAACTTTTTTTTTTTTTTTTGGTGGGGGGTTATACTTATAACAGCTTCCTTTTCCTTCCAGTACATATACTTTGTCATTAGGATGAGGGCTTATGTACACAAGTGTATGGTACCCTGCTATATTTCTGTTTGCCATACCATAGTGTCTGCATACAAGGAGCTATTCTTCCCCCCAAGCACTGCTATGTACTGTACTTATAGCGGCTCATAAAGCCTGTACCGCAGCATATGGAGGTAATGCATCCCTATACTAGGGAGCTCATCAGCCTTCATGCTCTGCCATACAGGCTTTATGGATACCACCATCCCATGTATATAAGCCATAAATGTAAGTGCCCATTGGACTGGATAGAAAATAAGTTGTTTTATATTCCTAGTGACTACCTCTGTTTTATCTGTTCTTTTTTCCAGGTATTTCATGATGAAGACATAATTCCAGGCTGGGAGGGTAAAATTGTTGCATGGGTGGAAGAAGACCATGGAAACAACTAACTATGATGAGCACCCACCTTCTTGAACAGTAGAGAAGTGAAGGACTCATTGTCCGAGTGTGGATTATACTTCAAGCTGCCAAAAAGGTCCCTATGGGCACCAAAAGAACATGTTTTATACATGAAAAAGCAATGAAGATGGCTTTTTAGGAATTTGCCGCCATTGTATTTTAGGAATCTGTTGCGGATTCAAGAGGAACATTACAGACGTTACGGTTTACAGAGCAGCTTGTCCATGACTTATGGATATCACAAGCTTCTTCATGTGTACATATCCTGATGGGAAAAAATTCAGTATTTTTAAAATGGGTAAATTGTTGCATTTAACTAAGGTTTTTGGAGTGTCCTATTTTAATAGAGTACATATTAGTTTTCCAATACTTTAAAGACTTTGGAGTTTTCACTGACAATGTGTTTTAGAAAAAGGTACTTTATTGGGCAAATGTTTTAATCACAGCGATGCCAATACTGATGTAAGAATTCCATGTTCTGTTGCGGATGGCAAAGTTGTAGCCCAGGTATAGAGAGAACAGTAAACCTGTTGGTAATAGTAGTAATCCTATTGCTACTAACTGTCCATCAGCTTCATCCATTATACAGAGCTAAAACTGAAGTATAGGAGGAAGGCTGGTAGCTTACCTGAAGCCATGGAAATCTTGATTCATAGTCTGATAACCTCTACTCTGGACTTCATGGGCCCTCAGTTAGGGTGCTTTCACACACACCGGATCCGCAGCAGATCTGCAACGGATTTTACAGTGCGGATTTGATGCTGTGTTCAGAAAATCCGCTGCAGATCCGGTAGGTGTGAAAGCACCCTTAAAGGGACTTTTCAAGTGTGATCTTTAGGCTCTGTTTGTAGCAGTAAAATGACAGCACCTGACAGAGCCCGTTGTTAGCCAATGGATTCCATCAGGTGGTGTCTCTCACGTGATGGATCAGGTCATTTTTTGTTTTCTGTTTTTTTGAGGTAACAGAAAACTGGAAATGAGAAGCTAGATGTGAACAGAACCTTAAAGAGAACCTGTCACTTTCATGCTGCCTGAACCACTTTCAGTACCTGATGACTTCTGCCTGCCCCAACAGCTTCGATTGATAGATCTCTCTATACATAAACAGAGGGAAATTATTCAAGGCTGGTGGGATGGGGAGACAACACTAGGTGCCGCCTCAATGACTCATGGTTCGGGCAGTATGGAAGGGATGATAGGTTCCTTTTAATGACATATCAGATATCTCAGAATAATTTGTTGTTGAAAAGTCCCCGGTAAATATTTACCTTGCTCAAATATTTATTTTATATATTAGATTACAGGCATTTTTTGCTGTATAATAATATCACTAAGTAACAGTGGGGGCTCACTAAAAGTGCAACACTTGCAAGATCATATGACATTTTGCTTTCAGAAGGTTGAACTCAGCTGCGGATCCAAGCACCCTGTTGGAGAAAGTCACCTGTCCAGGATCCTCCTGTATTAGCAGGGTGCTAATATTAGCAGAGTGCTAACACAAAGGCCCTCAGAGGAACCTGTTTTACATGACATGTCTGCCTAATATCTGGAAGTTTATATGATAACAAATATACAATTGCACTGTTATGTCTGTTGTACGGACAGGAAACATTAGGGGTGCACATATAAATGTAGTGCAAAACCACTTTACCCAGCTGGTATTGAGTAACCCCAGGATTATGGATGCTAACCACTGGCAGAGATCACAGTGTAGCCTAACATAGCAAAGATAGAATGACAGATCCTTAAACATTCCTACATTATTCTGTTATATGCATTGCTATTGTTCACTGTTGCATTGGTTTTTGCATTGATTTATTTTAGTTACTATATGGTCCTGGTCCTGCAGTGTTTATTGGTGTGAATATATATGAGCGATAGGAACCAGCACTACTCCATAACCAATGACATTGTGTGTGATAGGAGTAGCGGTAGAAGTTTCTAATCAATGTGGGATGCATAATCCAATAACGTTATAAAGGGAAAAAAAAAAGTTAAAAAGGCACTCACCACTTTGTGACAGTCTTTTATTGATGCTTCATCATGTAAGATATCTTGGGTTGCAGTCAGCGAGGACGCCGAACACCCAGTGGACTGCAACCCACAAAATATATCTCGCACATAGAAGCATCAATAAAAGGCTGTCACAAAGTGGTGAGTGCCTTTTCAACTTCTTTTCCTTGATTACTTATTGGTGTGAATACTGTAATGTGGGATTCGATCTCAGTCTAAGTTCACACATGCATGTGGGGGGCTGCAGAGCAGATATAATTTATTTAGTAGTATCTGACTGGACAGTAAGCTGTATTTTTTGTCCGGTCTAATCCTGCTAAATTAACGGGTGCCGCACAGAAACCCATCAGATCCATTGGTGTCTGATGTGCAACGGACCATACGGATGTTTTCCAGCCCTAAATGGAATCTCTGACGGTGCTCTAACATAAGTGTGAACCTAGCTAGAATGTGGTTTTCCAGGACTTTAAGACTAGGGCTACACTGCAACTTTGTGTAGCTGTACTTGATTCATTTACTTTATAGAATTACATCTACAGTGCACAAGACTGCATACAACTCAATGTATTGCTCTGCACTGCAGCTCAATAGTTAAAATCAATCAAGTAGAAACATTGCAGTGTAGCCCTTGCCTTATATTGCAGGCTACTTTTTACATGCCTTACCAGGCACAGCGCCATACATTTAGTAGTGGTTGCATCTGGCATTGCAGCTGGTCTCTGAGTTGCAATACTAGCAAATGTAAGGAGCGGTCTGGTAAAGGATGAAGAGACTGCAGCGCTCATACCAGCACATGGAGTTCTGCAGTCTTCATGTGTTCAGGAAAACTCCTTGGTTTTGTCCACTTGCAAAGTGTTTTTGAGGTGAATATTCCCCCATGTTCTCTCTTTTCTTCCTCCTCTTGGTTCTGAGACCCCTGTTCTCCTGTTATGAGATGTCTAATGTTATGGATTACTTATATTTCCCCTATCACTAGCACCTTTCCATGATCTGCTTGTAGGGTTCTGCATACAAGTGTCATTTAGGTGTATGTTTACATTTATGCTGCAGATTTTCTCATTGATTTACCAGCATTAAATCTGCTGCATAAAAGCTTTTGTGTACATAGCAGCACACCCTAAGCATATGTTCACACATACTTTATTTGCAGCAGATTTTCTGCTGGTAAGTCATCCATGAAATTTGCAGAGAATTCACAGCATTTACCATACGTGTGAACATACCCTTATAGATACAGGGGAGTCACTGGCCTGGACTCTTATAAGCCCAATGGTTGTCCATAGACAGCCCAGTTATTCTCACCCCAGATCTAATCTGTTTGCTGCTCCTTATTGTAAATCAGAGTCCTTCAATATAATCAATTAAAGCAATTCAGCAATCTATCTCCGAGTAGTCCTTGCTGCCCCAAGGATGGACAGACATCTCACTGTCAGTGTGTTGGTGGGGGAATCTGTCCATGTATAAGCTGCCAATGAGCTAGCCCCTATGAATGACACTTGCCTGCCAGAGCCCTTGTCCTCACTACCTCCTCGTTCTTCCCTGCTTGCTGCTATATCCATCCCTACATCACCGGTGAGAACACATCTAGCCGTAACATTCACCAGAACATCCCATAAGTTCATCCCCAAACTGCTGCTATAAAACCTGCTATACCTCATAATTCCAGACATTCCCCTTGGTGTATGGGGCTCACATACATGATGAAGTATTATGCACCAAGAACTATAAGGCTAAATATATTACCATATAGTTCTCCACAGTCCTGTATTGCAGCATTAATACAATGTTTGACTACAGTCTATACTAGGCTAAGTCACAAAGTGCATGAATAAGGTCTGGGACGTCTGCAGAACTGCTCCTATGGGAAACACATTACTATCATATACTATCCAATAGTAACTTCTGTGTTGCCCTTTACAAAAAGGACTAGGAAGTGAACACACATACCCAGAGAAGTGTGTTTTTATGGCCACGGCGGAAGGAGACACCATTATCACACTTTTTTCTCTGTTAGGGAATTCACATTGTGAGATGACCCCCAAAGATCCTTAACCAGTGCAAACTCTTGGCCCCAGGAGCCCTATATAGTACCTAAAGTCTTCTCCTCCCAACCATCTGCTAATATCCTTAAAGAAGTTGGATCTCTTAGTCATGACTGCTTCTACGTTTACTGTAAAACTACAGAGAGATGTGTGGGTCAATACCAGTAGAATATGCAGAACATTCACACAATGTCAACAACCAAATCAAAAATCCACAGGTTTTACTATATGTTTGATGCCATCTTTCACTCATGAAGTATATTAGGATAAATCCTACCGCTCCTTCTTTGGTTTCGAGGAATAGACACTTGTATGCAAGAGGCATTGGCAGCAATAGGTGTACAGTATAGTGGTCATTTACACAGTAACATAAGACGCCATGCGTGGATAAAGTGCCTGTATAGTCGAAAGGTAAAAGGAATTACTGTACGTTCTGTATATATTTCTACTTTTTAAGTAGTGTATAGACTTGGAAGGCCATCCATATATGATTTGTGGACAGGTTGTGTTGGCTCCAAAGGCTAGGAGCTTTTTATGTAGCCATTTTTACAGATTTATAAAGTGCTGAAAATCTAGCAGTGAAAACTTAAAGCACACATGTCAAACTGTGCAAAACTACAAGTCCCATCATGCCTGGACAGCTAACTCTTTGGCGGTGCGGGCATGATGGAAATTATAGTTTTTAAACAGCTGGAAGGCTGCTTTTTGACATCTCTGACTTTGAGCGCTACAAAAACACGACCACTTTCTTCCAGAGATAGCCGCACTCTTGTCCCCAGTTTGGGCAGGGTTTTGCTGCTCAGTTCTATTGAAGTGAATGGAGCTTAATTGCAAACCGCACCTGAACTGGGGACAGTGTTGTCTCTGAAAGAAAGTGGCCGTGTTTGTGTAGCACTGGATAACCCCTTTAAAGAAAGCTTTTGACATGACACATAGAAGTACATAACTTTTTTAAAGGGGTTATCCAGCGTTACAAAAACATGGCCACTTTTCCACCTCTCTTGTCTCCAGTTCAGGTGTGGTTTGCAATTAAGCTCCATTTACTTCAATGGAACTGAGTTTGAAAGCCCACCCAATCTGGAGACAAGAGAGGGGGAAAAGTGGCCAAGTTTTTGTAGCACTGGATAACTCCTTTAAGTTCTTTAGACCCCACTGATCGCTAGACAGAGTTAGGAGAAGCGTGTGGCTGAGCTCTTCTCTCCCTGGTTTTACACCCAGAGTTTGGCAGCCATTGCCCAATCTTCTCCATAGAGATTACCAGCCACAATCAGCATTCAGATGAAAGGAGTTGTATGAAATTATAAAGCTTCTGGCTGATTTTATCCAGAAACACTAACTCTGGTATGTACTGGCTTATAGTAAGATTCTCTTTGTTGCCCACAGCAGCCAATTACAGCTCGGCTTTAATTTTTACGAGAAATGAAAGGTATATCCTCATACAGAACTATAAGGGGTTTACGGGATTATAAAATGATTACTGCTTTCTTCCTAAAACAAGGTCAGATAGTGTTTTGCTGCCCAGATCCCTTCACTACTGAGCTGCAATACCAGACACAACCTTTAAACACCTGTGGCGCTGTTTTTCATAGCAGCCATATTTTTTGTATTCTTGCACAACTCTTTAATACTAGTTTTATCTAGCGGAGACCTAGACACAGATCATAACTGACTACTATAGAGGCTCAAAACAGCTATCTATATATATTTTTTTGTTTATGTTGTACTTTCATTTTTCGCAGTTTTCCAAGTGCCATCAGGAATATCTTCTGGTGCTTGACCTTCCACTGGAAGTATTACTCCTAACATCCTCCTGCAGACAGGAGATACCAGACCATGCAGATACTCTGCTCTTCTGGCCTTTGTTATATAGGACCATTGATGGACAAAGGAATTGGCACAGAGAACGGCTCTATACTGACAGATCTGTATATATGTGATGTTAGCGATCTGTGACCCTCTGCATATAGCTGCCATGTATTGGCACAAGCACTGTTTACCACCCCCATCCCTGTGTGTGTGAGTGTAGGCTGCTTGTATATAGACAGGATCAATGTATTTTTTTCTTTGTACTGTATCCTATTTGTACAACATTGTAATTAATACTCTTTGTTTGGCCAGAGTTGTGTCTATTTTTACACTGGTAAGTCTTTGTATTGGCATGTACCATATCAGCCGACATTTCTCTACATGACTTCTATGGTTTTTACTGTTTATGCCTCAAGTTCGTATTGAGCAAATTTCACTATTAGCTTTATTTTATTAAGAAAATGGGGATGGGTGATGTCCCGGCACTGTACATAAAATGACTATATGTTATTCCACTTTATGGCCTCTTCTGTATATAAAGGATGTATATCACATTGTTGTGCTGACTTGTTTTTTTCCTCATCATTATCTACAATTATGGAACTATATGGCAACTATTATCTCACCTAATTCCAGATACAATGGGGGGGAATTTACTGTGAATTTACTAATACTTGCCTATTTTGTCCGATAAGTGTTTGTTTAGCCCAGTGCTTCTCAATTCCACTCCTCAGGCCTCACCAACAGGTCATGTTTTGAGGATTTCCCATACAAAGAACACCTGTGATGAGGGCCGCCATCAGGAATTTTTGGGCCCCATACAGCCAAAATGTCTGGGCCCCCCTACCAAAATGGGGGACATATTATTGTTTTTTTACAGCCCAAAATATTTGCTGATTTACAAGCCAAAATATAGTGTACAGTACCTTTTCTGCAATCTCTGATATGTCATAGTAACAGTTATCAGTATTGCAGCGTGTAGTTGTACAGGTAGTCAGTACATGCTGGGAGTTGTAGTGTAGTCGCAGGTTAGCTGCCAGTACATGCTGGGAGTTGTAGTGTTGTCACAGGCTGACAGCTAACATGCGACAACACTACAACTCCCAGCATGCACTGACAGCCTATGACAACATTACAACTCCCAGCATGCACTGACTGCCTATGACTACACTACAACTCCCAGCATGTACTGACAACCTGTGACAACACTACAAATCCTAGCATGTACTGACAACCTGTGACAACACTACAACTCCCAGCATGCACTGACAGCCTATGACAACACTACAAATCCCAGCATGTACTGACTGCCTGTGACGACACTACAACTCCTAGCATGTACTAACTGCCTGTGACAACACTACAACTCCCAGAATGTACTGACTGCCTGTGACAACACTACAAATCCCAGCATGTACTGATAACCTGTGACAACACTACAAATCCTAGCATGTACTGACTGCCTATGAGGCTGTGACAACACTTCAACTCCCAGCATGCACTGTCAGTACATGCTGGGAGTTGTAGTGTTGTCACAGGCAGTCAGTACATGCTGGGAGTTGTAGTGTTGTCACAGGCTAGCTGTCATTACATGCTGGGAGTTGTAGTGTTGTCACAGGCTAGCTGTCAGTACATGCTGGGAGTTGTAGTGTTGTCACAGGCTAGCTGTCAGTACATGCTGGGAGTTGTAGTGTTGTCACAGGCTAGCTGTCAGTGCATGCTGGAAGTTGTAGTGTTGCACCAGCTGAATACACACAGAATGGGAGAACCCTCTCTGACACCACATGACAGTCCTCCAGCTCCCAGCATGTCTACTAACTCAGCTCTGCTACACCGGCCCAGCACATGTTCCTCTCAGATGTCTCTCACTTCTGACCTCTTCAGTGTACGGGAGTCGGTGAGGAGACATCACCATTGGGGGAGCATGATCCCAGCATGTGCGATGGCACGGGACACACTGCCCGCTGGACTCACAGGACACGCTCACCTGGCCACCATGTTTGAATTAGGCAGCACCAACAGCTGCAGCAGCATCCCTGTCAGCGAACAAGCGCCCTGTCATGAACTCTTCATCACATGACACTGAGGAGCCTTCCCATAAATAACTCTGTGGGATGAGGTGATGGGGGCGCGCAGCGGT
The DNA here is from genome assembly GCF_027789765.1 of Dendropsophus ebraccatus. Classification (NCBI taxonomy): domain Eukaryota; kingdom Metazoa; phylum Chordata; class Amphibia; order Anura; family Hylidae; genus Dendropsophus; species Dendropsophus ebraccatus. The sequence goes on from NC_091465.1 coordinate 38,796,890, forward strand.
TCTGGTCTCCTGGGGGCGGGCAGGCGAGCGGCCCAGCAGCGGGTGCCCTGACCTGCAGGAACAGCAGTTTGCCCGGAGTGCTACAGCTCCCTCTCCAGGTCAGAGCGCACTTTTCATATACACACACTCTTTTACACACACATTCACTCTCACACATACATACACACATTCACTCTCACACAAACATACACTCTCACACATACATACATACACACACACATACACTCTCACACATACATACATACACTCACACATACATACATACATTCACTCTCACACATACATACACTCTCACACATACATACATACACTCTCACACATACATACATACATTCATTCACTCTCACACATACATACATACATACATACACTCTCACACATACATACATACATACATTCACTCTCACACATACATACATACATTCACTCTCACACATACATACATACATACACTCTCACACACACATACATACACTCTCACACATACATACATACATACATTCACTCTCACACATACATTCACTCTCACACATACATACATACATACACTCTCACACACACATACATACACTCTCACACATACATACATACATTCACTCTCACACATACATTCACTCTCACACATACATACATACATACATACACTCTCACACACACATACATACACTCTCACACATACATACATACATACATACATTCACTCTCACACATACATACACTCTCACACATACATACATACATACATACATTCACTCTCCCACATACATACATACATTCACTCTCACACATACATACATACATTCACTCTCACACACACATACACTCTCACACATACATACATACACTCTCACACACACATACACTCTCACACATACATACACTCTCACACATACATACATACATACATACACTCTCACACACACATTCACTCTCACACATACATACATACATACATACATACATTCACTCTCACACATACATACATACATACATTCACTCTCACACATACATTCACTCTCACACATACATACATACATTCACTCTCACACATACCATACAATCACACACACAAACACACACACACTCACTCACTCCCAAACATACTAACAGGCACTTACATTTCTTTAGGAAGCTCCTTACATCTTCCCAGCACCTGCCTCCTCTGTCCTCCTCCTTCTCACCGACACCATGCTCCCGCCCCTCCCCCTCCTCATCTGCACGGGGCAGGAAGGTCTGTGAAAGCCAGGAGGGTGAGGGCCCCGGTAACATCTCCACAGAGCACAGGGGAGGGAGCAGGACCCCCAGACTGCAGCTTAGTGAGAAGAACAGGTCTGTAAAGGTCGGTTCTTCTCACTAAGCATTGCAGTGTCCTGTCAGCAGCACCGGGCCCCTCTCTGTGAGTCACCTGGCCCGGGCCCCTTACAGCACTACCGGCAATACTGCCCTGATGGCGGCCCTGCCTGTGATCATACCTGATGCACTGAGTATAATTATCTCACCTGTGAAATACTAAGGAAATCCTCAAAACATGACCTGTTGGTGAGGCCTGAGGACTGGAATTGAGAAGCACTGGTTTAGCCGACAGTTACCTGTCCTCATGGCCAGCCTTGGCTATGGACCATCAGTGAGATCTCACAGGGCTCCATCCATCAGCCTGCTGAAGAGGTGACATTGGGTTGTGTGAGAGCACCTTTATTGCTATTGCATTTCTCCAAAAAAATTTCCTTTATTTTCTATTAGTTTTCTTATTTTTATAATCCCTACCCCATAGTTGTTTTTTTCTATATTGTATATCCCCCCTTACTGTATTCCCTTTCTCACCCAGCAGGGCTGCCAGATCAGGTACAGTATGCCCATTTTCCTTTTTGGTGATGTCAGTAATGTCACATTACTGTAACTAGGGCTTATATTTCAAGCCTACTCCAAAACCCCTTAAAAATCAAGGCAGGGCTTATTTTCGGGGTAGGGTATATTTTTTAAGTGTAGGATGACTTTATGATTGTACCTTTCAATGCCTGCATACACTGCCATCCTGTCAAAATGGGTTGCTAACATACCTATGCACGGACCTGTTATGCTTCAATGGCCTGAACATAGTCACCTAGTGCCCATTGCCTTTTTAGTGGCCTTTTGTGATGGGTACCAAAGGGGCATCATTGAATGATAATTGGGAAAAAAAAATAAATAAGTGTTACATGGAATTCAGTACAGTGCACTGTACAAACAACAGTTTGTGTTAGTCTCCTAGGGGGACTAAAACTGTAAAAAGAAAAAAACAAAAACATAATGGGGAGGCCACCAAATCACAAATGTATTTAGGGCACATGCAGCCTAGTCCGTCCCGATCCCATTACTTCATGTGTTCTGACCGGATAGAGATGGGATAAGATGCTGCCAGACTCCTATGGCAGCAGCTTATCTCTCCTAGAAAATGCCCGACCCTTCTATAACCTAATGGTCCTTTTACACGGAACGCTTTATCGTTCGTTTTTGCACGATAACGATCGAATTCGAACGATAATCATACGTATAAACGCAGCGAACGATCAAACGACAAGCGAGATCTTTCAACTTGTTCTCAAATTATCGTTGGTCGTTCTCAAAAAAATTCGCAGATTGTTCAGTGTAAACAGTCTTTCAACGATTTCACCTATGTGTGAGATAGGCTTAAACAATCAAAAAACTATCGCATAGCGATTTTTCCGTACGATTTATTGTTTCGTCTAAACGCTGATCGTTGTAAAAAAAACATTGTTCATTCAAAATCGTGCGATCGGGCGAATTATCGTTCCGTGTAAAAGAACCATCACATCATTTGTTGGGGGAGAGTTAGAGGGCTTACTTTACGCCAAAATTGTGGGTCAATTTTTTGTCTCATTTTTGATACACAATAGGGCATGTAGGCCATTTGTTGGGCAAGGTCCAGAAGTGTCAAAAAAAGACCACAAAATAATATAATAGGAGGTCTTAACAGGGTTATACCACAATCAGACAAACGTTTTCACGCGGTCACGCGCTTCGTCAGGTCTGGCATACGTCACACCGGTAGAGGTGTGTTTATAACAGGTGTATACTTAATGTGAAAATATAACGTCAGATTAAAACACAAAGAAATCACATTAAAACCAAGCAGTAGCAATATCAGTATAGAAGGGCATTTAAATCATTTCTTTCGTTTAAACCGGATACCCCGGTTGCATCTAGCCGAATTATCCATTTGGTTTGGTTTTTAGGAACATTTTCAGCCAGTCGCCACCACTACCTGGGGGGTTAACTCTTTCCAGTCCTATTATTTTTAGACACTTAGGATCGTTTGCATTGACATCGCGGACATGGTTGATAAGGCGCGGAACCCCCTTGCCAGATCGCAGGGAATATAGGTGTTCCTTAAACCTTATCCACATTGCCCGTTTAGTCTTCCCGATATAGTATCGGTGGCAGCGACATATGACTGCGTAAATGACATGCGTCGTTTTGCACGTAATGAACTGCTTGACAAAGCATTCTACGCCACCCAAGATGATATAAGACGATGTTATTAGTTGGGGGCAGTAGTGGCATTGGCCACATCGTTTGTTACCTGATGGCAGTGCGCGGGTTAACCATGATTTAGTGTGGTTTTAATGTGATTTCTTTGTGTTTTAATCTGACGTTATATTTTCACATTAAGTATACACCTGTTATAAACACACCTCTACCGGTGTGACGTATGCCAGACCTGACGAAGCGCGTGACCGCGTGAAAACGTTTGTCTGATTGCACCCGCTCCTCCACCTTCCCCCTTCCTTGCAGTGTTCACTACCCAGATCAATAAAGCGTATTCACGGCAACTTTGTGGTGAGTGACCGCCTCTATTTTTCTTACTGTGACCTATGATGGACTGTTTACCTGGCGTTGAGCACCTCCACTAGCCGATTGCTACACTGTATACGGGGTTCTGTGACCTGCCGTCCACATTATCCTATGTTGTTGGGTTTTCAGTAGTGCCGGCCATCGGACTCTCACATTTGACATTACCATTATATGTTTTTTGGTTTTTGTAATTGGCATTTATAATTATTATTTACTAATAAATCTCGTATTGCTTTTATGGGGACACCATAAGGGAATCAACTTTTTTGGTCAAATGTTGCAGGCATCTTTAGGGCACAAGATACTGTTGTGCACTGTGATCCTGGTTACTCCATTCCTGCTCTGATAGAACCTTCACATTCTCTTCTAGCCTAATGCTGCGTTTACACGAAACGATTATCGCTCAAATTTTCACAATAACGATTGCATTTGAGCGATAATCGTTCCATGTAAACACAACAAACGATCAAGCGATGAGTATGGTGATGAGGGGCAAAAGGATGAGAGGGGTACTACTATGATGATGGAAGGGCAGGAGGATGAAGGGGTAGTACTGTAGTATGATGGCGTAGGAGGATGATGGAGGGGTAGTATTGTGATGGAGGGGCAGGAGGATAAAGGGGGTAGTAGTATTATGATGGAGGGGCAGGAGGATGAAGGGGAGTAGTATAATGGCAGGGCAGGAGGTTGATGAAGGGGGGAGTAGTATGATGATGGAGGGCAGGAGGATGAAGGGGGGAGTAATATGATGATGGAGGTGCAGGAGGATGAAGGAGGTAGTATGATGATGGAGGGGCAGGAGGATGAAGGGGGAGTAGTATAATGGCAGGGCAGGAGGTTGATGAAGGGGGAGTAGTATGATGATGGAGGGCAGGAGGATGAAGGTGGAGTAGTATGATGATGGAGGGCAGGAGGATGAAGGAGGAGTAGTATAATGGCAGGGCAGGAGGTTGATGAAGGGGGGAGTAGTATGATGATGGAGGGCAGGAGGATGAAGGAGGTAGTAGTATGATGATGGAGGGGCAGGAGGATGAAGGGGGAGTAGTATAATAACAGGGCAGGAGGTTGATGAAGGGGGAGTAGTATGATGATGAAGGGCAGGAGGATGAAGGTGGAGTAGTATGATGATGAAGGGCAGTAGGATGAAGGGGGAGTAGTATGATGATGGAGGGCAGGAGGATGAAGGGGGGAGTAGTATGATGGCAGGGCAGGAGGATGAATGGGGGAGTAGTATGATGATGGAGGGGCAAGAGGATGAAGGGGGTAGTAGTATGATGATAGAGGGGCAGGAATATGAGGGGAAGTAGTATGATGATGGGCGGCAGGAGGATGAAGGGGGTAATAAAATGATTATATGGGGTGCAGCTGCATCATATGGGCACAAACTACCAGTATGTACAGTCAGACATTGCAGTGCTATCTCTATAGCCTGCTCTGATAAGGGAACAAGGGAGTTGTCGCAGATCCAGATGAATCCAGAATAGGGCCGGGTCAGTATGTCGCTTTTTACCGATTCTTCTTTGGTTGGCCCCAAGGATCATTTCCTCTGGTGGGCCCCAGGTACCCCAGTCCGACACTGCTGCTGCTGAAGAATAAGGGTGAGTTCACATGAATTCCGCTGCAATTCCCATACTGTCAGTTTGAATAGGATTACATACTCGTAGCAGAATTTTCATACTGATGTGAGTATGTAAACCCTGTCCCCCTTAACCTGCAGTGGCCGGTGAATACATTACCGGTCCGCACTCCGGCTTGCTTCTGGGGCTCCCGGCATCCTGATGTGGCTGTGTCGGGACAGCGCACTGATTGGCTGAGCACCACATCAAAATGCCAGGAGCCACAGGAGGAAGCCGGAGCACGGACAAGGTTATGTATACACAGAAACATTGTGGGTTAAGGGGGGCAGTGTTTACATACTCGCAGTGGGATGAAAATTCTATTGCAAGTATGTAACCCTATTCAGAATGACAGTACGGGAATCGCAGCAGATTTCGCTGCAAACTCAGTGTGAAATCCGCTGTGGATCCGTTACATATGAAAGCAGAATTCACTGCGAATTTAGCAAAAATTAGAATCTGAGCAGCTGATGACGCGTTCGAGGGGGGCGGCAGCAAGAGGGAGGGCTGGAGCGGTCCGGCTGGCCTCCTGAAGATGACGTGATCATCCCAAGATGGCGGCCGGACTCGACAGTGATTCCGTAGGTATAGTGTATCACACTTCTGGTCCGTGGTCGGGGGGGGGGGTGTAACATGGGGAAGGGGGCCATTCACTTAAATATCACACATTACAATGTTGTATAACTTTGTAATGTTTGCTATTTAGTGAAAAAATGTGCTAGACCACACTACCCCTTTAACCCTCAGAGGACCGGGCCAATTTAAATTTTTGCGTTTTCCTTTTTTTCCCCTTGTGCTTAAAGGGATAGTGCGGCGCTAAACATTTATTCACTAAATAACACACATTACAGAGTTATACAACTTTGTAATGTGTGTTATGTATGTGAATGGCCCCCTTCCTTGTGTTTCCCCCCCACCCACACTAGACCCGGAAGTGTTGGTGCATTATACTTACCGCATTCATGTCGACCCCTTCCGCCATCTTGTGACAATGACGTCGTCTTCGGGAGGCCGGCGAACCGCTCCATCCGTCCCTCATGCCGGCCTTTCTCTGCCGCGTCATCAGCTGCTCAGCCGCGATTGGCTGAGCACAGTTATGTTCAGCCAATCGCGGCTGAGCAGCTGATGACGCGACAGAGGGGGCCGGCATGAGGGACGGATGGAGCGGTTCGGCCGGCCTCCCGAAGACGACGTCATTGTCACAAGATGGCGGAAGGGGGTCGACATGAATGCGGTAAGTATAATGCACCACTTCTGGGTCTAGTGTGGGGGGGAAACACAGGGAAGAAGACGTCACTCGCTGAAGATCGGAGACTGGTGTCGGCACGTGACAGGTGAGTATAGCGCACCACACACTTCCGGGTACATTTAGTGTGTTATTTAGTGAATAAATGTTTAGCGCCACACTACCCCTTTAAAAGGCCATAGCAGTTGCAATTTTTCACCTAGAAACCCATGAGCCCTTATTTTTTGCACCACTAATTGTACTTTGCAAAGACAGGCTGAATTTTTTCATAAAGTATACTGCGAAACCAGAAAAAAATTAAATGAGTGGTGAAAATTTTTTTATTTTTTTATTTTTTTTTTACGCCGTTCGCCCTGGGGTAAAACTGACTTGTTACATATGTTCCTCAAGTCGTTACGATTACAACAATATCTAATATGTATAAGTTTTATTTTATTTGATGGCTTGTAAAAAATTCAAACCATTGTTAACAAATATATGTCACTTAAAATCGCTCCATTCCCAGGCTTATAGCGCTTTTATCCTTTGGTCTATGGGGCTGTGTGAGGTGTCATTTTTTTGCGCCATGATGTGTTCTCTCTATCGGTACCTTGATTGCGCACATGCGACTTTTTGATCACTTTTTATTACAATTTTTCTAGATTTGATGCGACCAAAAATGCGCAATTTTGCACTTTCTTGCCCTAAGCCATTTACCGTGCGAGATCAGGAATGAAATAAATTAATAGTTCGGGCAATTACGCATGCGGCAATAGCAAACATGTTTATTTATTTATTTTTATTTATAACATGGGAAAAGGGGGGTGATTCAAACTTTATTAGGGGAGTTTTTTTTTATTAATAAAAATTTTTTCTTTTTTACACTTATACTAGAAGCCCCCCTGGGGTTAGGGTTATTCCCCCTGGGGGACTTCTAGATAAATGACATAGGCACTCGATTGCTTTCAGCTGCTGCAGACGAAAACAATAGAATGCCGAGTCGGCATCCACCAACTAGACACCAGGGAACGACTGCCGTAAGTTTTCAGATGCAGCTTCATCTGAAAACTTAATTAGCAGGCACGCTAATAGCCGCGATCCCGGGCTACGATCGGCACCGTGGCGGTTCAGAGCGGGGCCGCCGTACGGCACCGCTCTGGGGTCCCCTAGGTGCCCCAGGACGTACGGGTACGCCCAGGGTCGTTTAGGGGTTAAGGGTGCATTCACACGTACAGGATCCGCAGCAGATTTGATGGTGCAGATTTGATGCTGTGTTCAGTTATTAAGATCACATCTGCTGCGACACGGTCTGTATAGTTACCCTAAGGCCTTATGCACACGTTCAGTATTTTTTTCTGGTCCTGAAACAACCCGTGAGAAATTGCGGATTGGACATCCGTATTCCATCCGTATTCCATCCGTTGCTGGACCAGACTTCAACTGAGCAGTGAATGAATGGCAGACCCCCTCTGCGGCATCAGACCCCCTCTGCGGCTGCATCAGACCCCCTCCTGCGGCTGCATCAGACCCCCTCCTGCGGCTGCATCAGACCCCCTCCTGCGGCGGCATCAGACCCCCTCTGCGGCATCAGACCCCCTCCTGCGGCATCATCAGACCTCCTCTGCGGCGGCATCAGACCCCCTCCTGCATCATCAGACCCCCTCTGCGGCATCAGACCCCCTCCGGCGGCATCAGACCCCCTCCTGCGGCATCATCAGACCCCTCCTGCAGTAAGGATGCGATCTCCTATGCGATCCTCCTGTGCCGTTCTGCCTTCAGTGCTCTTAATTGATTCATTGATACTTTCCTAACCACATAGTAAACACCAATTTATTGTGCTAATTGGTAATGATGATTGGCAGCTGGGCTACAAAGGTACAAGTACCAATTACCTCAATAAATTGGGGTGTTTACAATGAACACCCCAATTTATTGAGGTAATTGGTACTTGTACCTTTGTAGCCCAGCTGCCAATCATCATTACCAATTAGCTCAATAAATTGGTGTTTACTATGTGGTTAGGAAAGTATCAATGAATCAATTAAGAGACTGTGAGCAGTGAATGAATGGCCTGTCAGCTAAATTCGGCACAATATAAAGTATGCAATGTTCCGAGCAGGAACTCTTCTGTATGGTCTTCACCTTGTGGAGTACTACAGATCCCAGCTCTCTGATATACCATCACCAACACTGCCTCAATACATTCGTCTACTGATTCTGCTATAGGGCGGGTTCAGACTGAGGAATTCTCGCGGAAAATGTCCGCGGAATTCCGTCAGCTGTCCGCCCGGATATCCGGAGAACTATAGATCCCAGCACTTCTATATACTGCTGTGCACAATAGGAGCATGAGTTATCCATATTTTTCTACGGAAATACGGATGCCAAACATGTTGCAATCCGCAAACAATCCGTAGACAATTGATGTCAATGAGAGCATCCGTGAAAAAATCTGGGTCCGCACCCGGTCCGCACTAGAACATGTCCTTTTTTTTTTACGGATTGATTTTCATCCATTTCTGCTACTGATCGTGTGAATAGCCCAATAGACATCAATGTGCACTAACTCGGATACGGAAATACGGATCCGTAAATTACGGAACGTGTGAATAAGGCCTAAGGGTGCCTTCACACCTACCGACTCGCAGCATTAATAATGCTGCGAGTCGGCTAGGTCCTGGCAGATCACTGTCATTACATACACGCAGTGGTCTGAACGACCGCTGTGTTATGTAAATCTGCTGGCCGCTTAACCCCTTCTGATGCTGGCCACCTCCCGTTCCGCTCTGCATACATACCTCCTCGCTCCACGGGGTCCCGGCGTCCTGCTCTCCCGCCCGGCCAATCAGTGTGTTGCCCTGCCGCAGCAGATTTACATACACGCAGCGGTCGTTCAGACCACTGCGTGTATGTAATGACAGTGATCTGCCAGGACCTAGCCGACTCGCAGCGTTATTAACGCTGCGAGTCGGTAGGTGTGAAGGCACCCTTAGGCTGCGTTCACACGTACAGGATCTGTAGCAGATTTGATGGCCCAGATTTGAATCTGCTGCAGATCCTGTAGGTGTGAACGCACCCTAAACATGGCCTCTTTCTCCCAGAGACAGCACCCCCTCGTCTCCAGTTCGGGTGTGGTTTGCATTCACTCCACTCACTTCAACTGAACTTACAAAACCCCACCCAAACTAAGGACAAGAGTGCTGCTGTCTCTGGAAGAAAGTGGCCATGTTTTTGAAGCGCTGGATAACCCCTTCAATAAAATTGCGTTTTGTGTAAATAATTTTTGGATTCCTGGTAATATAGGAGTGTAATTCTTTTATACAGTGCACAGAAAACAAACTTTCATAAACTCCAGAGGATAACGTTAAACTTTTGATGCAAAAACAAACCGCGTGCCTATCAGGGTGTGCGAGAATTTAGAGGATGCGGTCACCCCGGCTGTGGCTCTGCTGCCCTCGCATATAGTAACATAACTCATATTTCTGCCATCCTCCTGGGTATGATTAGTGAGTGCTAAGTGACCACACAGCCCTGCCCGGGCATCTACAATAGAATGGCACAGGCGCAGGACCGTCACGGGTGACTAGGAGCGCATTCCAGCAGAACTACGATCACGTGATGTCAATGTTGCCAGGAGCAGCTGTCACTCACCAACACACCTCCGCCCCGCCCACCTAACGTCCTTCCGATTCTACATTGTACGTACATGACTCACGCAAGCGTCAACGGCGCCATCTTTCTACACCTAACTCCCTACTAACTCGGGAATTGTGAGGTCACCGGAAGTGTCTGTTCGCCATCTTTGTCCTCCCGCTAATATTGATAGTTTTGTAGCGTTTTCAGATAATCGGGTGATATTTTCCAGCTTGTATCGTTATTATTGAGGATAACGAACGTTCCGATGCTGAAATAAAATCTGTTCCCGCTAAAAGTACCCGAATTTTTAATTTTCTCTTAGGTGTACAAAGATGGCGCTCCCGGGTGGAATGGTAGAAACGCGACCTCTAGGGGGAGGTTGAGGTTAAAGCAACTGCCGTAGGAGTTCCCGTATCGCCGGGGAGGTCATTGAAGAAGGAGAGGACCCAGGCCCTGAGTGCTCCCTCCGCAGCCATGCTCCGCCTGTGCCTGAGGCTCCGCGGCCCTCTCCGCTCTGCCCTGCCGGCCCGGGGACATGGCAACCAAGCGGGGCGGCTCCGGCGGTACCACATGGGCACTGGCAGCCGGCTCAAGGCTGTGACTGGGGCTCCAGCACGGGTGTCTGCCGTCCGGCTGCCGGGATGGGAGGTCGGGCGGAGGTGGTACAGTCTGCCGCCTCATCAGAAGGTGAGGAGCCGGGCAACGGGGGATGGTCACGTGACTGGCATTGCGGGCACCGCTGTGTAGAAGACTTTGGTCACGTGATGCTGCAGTTATAATACACAGGTAGTGTAATACTGAGCTGTTGTCATGGTGGCAGGAGGTCCTGTGCTTTATGTGGAGCCACCTTGTACAGACATAATGGGCACCACTTTGGGGGGATGCCCTGAGCTCAGGGGGGGACGCCATGTCTCATGACTGGAGCGCCATAGGTGGAGTAGTCAGTGACCCTCTGTAAAGTCATAGCAAGGGGAAATGTTAGTGGTCATGTGCTATTGTACCCACAGTGGGCATCACCATACACAGGAACCATGTGCCCTAAGCTGTGGGGCTTTACCATACACAGGAACCATGTGCCCTAAGCTGTGGGGCATCACCATACACAGGGAGCCATGTGCCCTACGCTGTGGGGCATTACCATACACAGGAACCATGTGCCCTAAGCTGTGGGGCATCACCATACACAGGAACCATGTGCCCTAAGCTGTGGGGCATTACCATACACAGGGAGCCATGTGCCCTAAGCTGTGGGGCATTACCATACACAGGAACCATGTGCCCTAAGCTGTGGGGCATCACCATACACAGGAACCATGTGCCCTAAGCTGTGGGGCATCACCATACACAGGGAGCCATGTGCCCTAAGCTGTGGGGCATCACCATACACAGGGAGCCATGTGCCCTAAGCTGTGGGGCATCACCATACACAGGGAGCCATGTGCCCTAAGCTGTGGGGCATCACCATACACAGGGAGCCATGTGCCCTAAGCTGTGGGGCATCACCATACACAGGGAGCCATGTGCCCTAAGCTGTGGGGCATCACCATACACAGGGAGCCATGTGCCCTAAGCTGTGGGGCATCACCAGACACAGGGAGCCATGTGCCCTAAGCTGTGGGGCATCACCAGACACAGGGAGCCATGTGCCCTAAGCTGTGGGGCATCACCAGACACAGGGAGCCATGTGCCCTAAGCTGTGGGGCATCACCAGACACAGGGAGCCATGTGCCCTAAGCTGTGGGGCATCACCAGACACAGGGAGCCATGTGCCCTAAGCTGTGGGGCATCACCAGACACAGGGAGCCATGTGCCCTAAGCTGTGGGGCATCACCAGACACAGGGAGCCATGTGCCATAAAAAAAGGGATGGCGGCTGGGCAACATGGCAAATACTTACCCCAAGGAAAGCCAGGTGACTGCTCACATATAAAGGGAAACTAACAGCAGGTTGGAAGCATCTAACCTGCTGATATGTCCCTTTATAGCGCAAGGGGAGCTGAGGATGAAGGTAAGTTTCTCATTCTCTACCCATCAGTTCCTTGGCACAGTCTCAGTGACCAGAACACGCTGGTGCTTTATGTTTTTTTTCCTCCCCCTAAAACCCACCCAATTGGAGCAGCTTCTCTGTGTTACATGGCTCAGTTTCTATTGGTTATACTACATAGTCCTACATTTTCTCTGCCCCCAATTTTGGGACATAATGTTGGGGGTACGTCTAGCTGTGCTGTGTCTTCTATCTCATAAGAAATGTTCTTCTCTCTGTTAGGTGCCTTTGCCCGCACTTTCTCCCACAATGCAGATGGGGACCATAGCTCGATGGGAAAAGAAAGAAGGAGATAAAATAAATGAAGGGGATCTCATAGCCGAGGTAATAACCTGGCCAGTGAGCTGTAAGTATTTAATGTTCCTTATGTTTTATCATAGTTATAGGGCTCTGATTTTATTTTATTTTTTTTATATACAGGTAGAGACTGACAAGGCCACAGTAGGATTTGAGAGTATAGAGGAGTGTTACCTGGCAAAAATCCTAGTGCCAGAAGGAACAAGAGATGTTCCTATTGGTGGTATAATCTGCATCACAGTAGACAAGTAAGTGATTGGCAGGGGTTTATGTTCTCTACAAAGGTTGGACAGCTCCCCACCCCCCCCCCCCCCCCCCCAGTATGCTTCTAGTGATGGTAGCCTAAAGTGTCCCTGTCACTTCAAAAAGCTTTTGACATGTAACACACATATCAGAAGCTTTATTAGTTGTGAAATGGGTGTTTAGACCCTGGCCAATGGTTAGAGCCATAAGGAGCATTCAGCTAAGTGTGTCGATCACTGCCTTTTCTGTTTTCTGCAGGATATGGGATCCATTGTAAAGGTGCCTTCACACACACCGGATCCGCAGCAGATTTCACGCTGCAGGTTTGCAGTGAAATCTGCTGCGGATCCAGTGTTGGTGTATCCCTATGAGAATACATACTCGCAGCAGGATTGACATCCCGCTGCGACTATGTGAGTTAACATCCCCCCCCCGGCGGTCAGAGCATACATCAACTGCTCCAGTTTGCTTTGGGGGTTCCCGGCGTCTGCTCGCCCCGCTCAGCCAATCAGTGCGCTGCCCTGCCACAGCGGGACGTCCTGCGGAGAACCCCCGAAGCAAGCCAGAGCGAATCCGCAGCATGAAATCTGATGCAGATCCGGTGTGTGTGAAGGCACCCTTACGATCCTATTAGACGAAGCGTTTTTTCATTCTCTCTGATTAACAATACACAATTGCGAACTACCTAAAATCATTGACCATAGTACACAGAACGATAGTTGTCATTTATACACTCTAGTAGTTGAGACCTTCTCTGTCGCTATATCTAGCAATCAGCTGGGGTGTGAACACTCAGACCCTAAACTAAAATCGGATAGGGATCGAATGATTTGGATCCCCATCGATCCTGAGAAGAAAAAACTCCTCTGAGTGATAGGAGCAGCAGCACAGCTCGGCAATGTTCAGAAGCCATAGAGAGAATGGATGGAGTACTGGCCACATATGCACTGTGTACTCCGTTCATTCTGAGGACATATGCCTTCTATTCCCAAGATAAATAGGGGTCCCAGCAGGTGGATTTCCACCGATCTGTTAGTTAACCTCCAACCTGAGGATAGGGGATAAAGTTTGATCGTGAGAATATCCCTTTAAGCAGCTGAGAGAAGTTGTATCTAGCCAAAATGTTGCACCATTGCATTAACGTTTCCATTTAATTTTCTAAACTTTAACATGAGTGCTGCTCTCCATTCTTTTTTCCTCTCATGTATTTTCTATACAGATAAACATGTTAATCCTGCTGACCTATGTGCATGAATAGATAGACAATTATAATTATAATATTATATTATAATTTCTGTTTTTTACGTTGCAGGCCAGAACTTATTGATGCCTTTAAGAACTACACCTTGGATTCTGCAGCTCCTGCTGCTTCTGCACCATCCGCAACCCCTTCACCAGCCCCTGCACAACAAGCTCCAGCACCTGTTCAAGCCCCCGGCAGCTCCTATCCCCCTCACCTAAAGGTAATGCAAACTCTGCAAGGTATGGTTCATGTCTGTATGAGAAACATAAGTCATATTTGATGGATCCTGCTAGGGAACCTGAAGGACCCCAGAGTGTATCAGAAACCACATAGGATAGGATATATTCACATGCTGAATATATATGCTGTGGATTCCATGTTATAGATTTAATGCTGTGTTCAATCATTTGTTTACATTGACTTACACAGCGTAAAATCCGCAGTATATATGCAACATAGGAACATACCCTAACTGAGGGATCTATATGTGTATATTATGCAGGATACAACTGGGTTTTCATGCCCAGTTTGACCATCATTGTGCCCATTAATTCACGTAAGGTTACTTATTGGCCGACTTCACAAGAATGCACAGAAATCGGTCCATAATACAGATGTATTTCAGATAAAATTGCATCAGTATTTTAAATGACACTTTTAGGCCATGTTCACACACTCTATGAACATCAGGTTGATGTCGGATAAACAGACGAACATCACTTTGCCATAGACCACAATAGAACATCACTCCAATTTGCCAGATACCACTGTAAAGTAGGGCCAGGAGCCTGTTCACTGAATAGCGGCCGCACAAAATAGACCTGACAATTATCTTGTACAGCCGTAGTGTATATAGTGTTTTTGTGTCCTGTTAACCATTTTTAAGGAAATAAAATCCCTCCCCTAACTATTTAATCAGACCTAAATTCCAAGAATGAACTGGGCTTTTCAGACCTTTCACGCTATCATAAAGCTGCAGTGATGGCCTATACTCTCCACTGGTTCCATCATGATGCTTCCAAGCAGTGGTTAAGGCTGCATTCACACGGAACATGTATGTGGAAGGCCTGTAATGGAGTTCCCCCCCCATAGGCGGAGTAGTCAGTGACCATCTGTGTAAAGTCAGAGCTAGGGGAAATATTAGTGGTCATCACCATACACAGCGCCATGTGCGCTGTTGCGCATAACTTGAGCACTATAGGAGGTGTAATCTGTTACTGTGCATGTGGGGGCGTAACTAAGAGGCAAGCTGGCAGTGATTTCCTACAAGCTACACAGCTCTAAATGGTATGAAAAAGGGATGGCTGGCCAACATGGCGAATACTTACCCCTTAGGAAAGCCAGGTGACTGCTCACATTTAAAGGGGTTATCCAGCGCTACAAAAACATGGCCACTTTTCCCCCTACTGTTGTCTCCAGTTCAGGTGCGGTTTGCAATTAAGCTCAATTTACTTCAATGGAACTGAATTTCAAAAGCCCACCCAAACTGGAGACAACAGTAGGGGGAAAGTGGCCATGTTTTTGTAGCACTGGATAACCCCTTTAAAGGGAAACTATCAGCATGTTGGAAGCATCTAACCTGCTCATGTGTCAGGGAGCTGAGGATGAAGGTCATATTCTTACCTTGATTTAGTAACAGCTGGAGAGCCGCAGGTTTTGGAACACTGATCCACAGAAATGTTTCTACTTAGCACAGCAGTAACCAGCCCATTATTGGTGTGTAATAGTGGAACGTTATACGTGATATCTGTGCAGCAACGGATGGGTCTCAGTCTCTGCATGTAGTCAGTCTCTATGTACCACAACATGCTGGCAGTTGTAGTCCCACAACTGACTGGAGGCCACTGGTTGTACACGCTATGTGTGCTTATGATGGGTATCGCCATGCTTCTGAGGTTAGGTTATAGTCAGCAGAGTTATGATAAGTATAGATGCCCGAGAGGTTAAATAGAATAGTGGGGGGGGTCTAAACACCCCAGACCACCAGTGATCAAAATGTTTGACATGTAAGAAGCTGCCAGCTGTTTAATACAGCCCGAGCTAAATGCATTATGATCACTGCAACATTTCAGAGAAATCCTATCTTTAGGGTATGTTCACATGTACAGTACAGTATATACTGTGAAGTTAATTTTTTTTTTCCTACAGCTGCAGTGAAAAACAGCCGTAGCACAGGCTGTGTGTGAGCACTACAGTCGTTGTTGCACTGACAGCTATGTTCACTGCAGCGCCGGAAAACTACGGCCATAGGTTTCTGTATTTTTTACGCTGTGTGAACAAGTTATACTAGCCTTATACATATGTGAACCCTTTAAACCCTTAACAACCGCGGAAGTCATTAGGGGTTAAAGAGTTCGAACCGCCGTGGTCCCGGGTGTCACATGTAGCCCGGGACCGCGGCAATTAGCGGGCACGCCGCACCCGGTAGTTAAGAATTCAAGTGCAGCTTTTAATGTTGACAGCTGCATCTGAATCCTCTATGCAGCTGATTCCCTGGTGTCCCCCCCCCCCCCCCTCCCCCGGAGGAGCGATCCACACATCCTGTACCTGCCAGGGTCAGCGCTGTAAGGACACTGATCCTGGCTCGGCACTTGATTGCTTTCGGCTGCCGAAAGCAATCCAGTGCCTATCTCATTGATCTATGCTGTATAACTATGCAGCATAGATCTCAATGAGAGATCAGTGTACTTATACTAGAAGTCCCCCAGGGGGGCTTCTAGTATATGCGTAAAAAAAATAAAGTATTATTAATAAAAAGCCCCCTCCCCTAATAAAAGTTTGAATCACTCCCCTTCCCCCATGTTATAAATATAAATAAATAAACATAACCATGATTAAGTGCACATGTGCGCGAAAAGCGTTGGTTCCTCTATCTGCCTCTACATGAGCTCTATTCATAACATTTTTTGATATGAAATAAAGTATATAAATTTTACTTTTGGAGTGCTGGGACCCTCATCATTCTATCCTTCAAATAAATAAACATGTTTGCTATCACCGCGTGCATAATTGCCCAAACTATTAATTTATCCCATTCCCAATCTCGCACGGTAAACAGCGTAAGCGTAAAAAAATCCAAAGTTGAAAATTGCACATTTTAATCGCATTAAATCCAGAAAAATTGTAATAAAAAGCGATCGAAAAGTTGCATATGCGCAATCAAGGTACCGATAGAAAGAACACATTATGGTCCCATCATGACCTGACACAGCCCCATAGACCAAAGGATAAAAGCGCTATAAGCCTGGGATTAGAGCGATTTAAGGAACATATATTTGTTAACAATGGTTTGAATTTTCTACAAGCCATCAGATAAAAGAAAAGTTATACATGTTGTAATCGTAACGACTTGAGGAACATATATAACATGTCAGTTTTACCCCAGGGCGCACGGCATAAAAACAAATACCCCCCAAATAAACAAAATGTGTTTTTTTTTTTTGTTTTGTTTTTTTCAATTTAATCACACATTTAATTTTTTTCTGGTTTCGCAGTGTACCTTATGTAAAAATTCAGCCTGTCATTGCAAAGTACAATTAGTGGCGCAAAAATAAGGGCTCATGTGGGTTTCTAGGTGAAAAAATGCAAGTGCTATGGCCCTTTAAGCACGAGGAGAAAAAAACGGAAGTGCAAAAATCTAAATTTGGCCCTGTGTTTAAGGGGTTAAAGGGGTTTTCTTAGACATATGTCATTGGGATAGGCAATCTGTATTACATTGGTGAGTGTTCAACCCCTTTGATCAGCTGACTGAAGGAGCTGTGGTGCTTGTGGTACCTCCTTCTTATCTAAAAGATTCAGCTTCATGCATTTGATATAGCTGATATTGCAGCTACCATAAAGATAGTTTATCATTAAGTAGGCCTCAGAAACCCCAATTTAACAGCTGATGATATAGGGTACATACACATGTTATGGTAGTACTCATTTGGCCCATATTGTTTACATTATTTTAAGGTCCTCAAAATGATGGAACATCCACTGGTGGCCCATGAAATAATGAGTGGATACTATGGGGATTTTCTGCCATTGGCTGCTTACTGGAAAACCTTATAAGTTGCTGAAAATCTGTAATTGTGTATATATATTTTTTCTATTAAACAGATCAATTTACCTGCACTTTCCCCAACAATGACAATGGGCACAGTACAAAAATGGGAAAAGAAGGTCGGAGAGAAGCTCAGCGAGGGAGATCTTCTAGCAGAGATTGAAACGGACAAAGCAACCATAGGTATCTGATATGTGATATATGATGAGTACAGTGGTAATACTGGTTGGAGTTGCTGCTCATGTTACTATAGCAGTGGGGTTTTCCATTACACATTTTGTGGGCTTGTGCAACTTTCCTCTCACTGCTGCTTTATCCAAAAAATACTGTCATGTAAATTTCCATCCCAAGTAATTGTCCCTACTGTGTGTCTAGGTTTGTGCATTTTATGTTGGTGAAATAGGATTGTGGATCAGTGTGACTGTCCGGCTATATTCCTTGTACAATTACAGAACCAATACAAGGGGTTAATAACATGTTCATTGTCTTTATTTCAATAAGGTTTTGAAGTTCAAGAAGAAGGGTATTTGGCCAAAATCCTTGTACCTGAGGGCACTCGGGACGTACCCCTTGGGGCACCCCTTTGTATAATAGTGGAGAAGGAGTCAGATGTTGGAAGCTTTGCTGATTACAAGGACACAGCTGGAGCAGTGGACATTAAACCTCAGCCTGCTCCGGTATGTACTTTTTTTTTTTTTTTTTTTTTTTTTTGCTGACAGGAAAAAAATATGGTGGAGGGAATTTATTTAAAACAGCATTCAAAACGCTCTTGTGCGCGACGATCCCTTCATTCTAGCAAACAGCGGGATTCTCAGCAGCTGGACCCCAACCGATCAGCACTTCTGATGCTATGTCGCTGGGACATGTCAGAAGTTTTTAAAAGTGATAGTTACACTTTAAAGGGGTTGTCCGGCGATAAAAAATTATTCACAGAATAACACACATTACAAAGTTATACAACTTTGTAATGTATGTTATGTCTGTGAATGGCCCCCTTCCCCGTGTCCCACCACCCCCACCCGTGTACCCGGAAGTGTGGTGCGCTATACATTACCTGTCACGTGCCGACCACGGTCTCCGATCCTCAGCAGTGACGTCTTCTTCGGGAGCCCGGCGGATCTTCCCGAGTGCCGGCCGCCCTCTGCAGCGTCATCCGAAGCTCAGCCGCGATTGGCTGAGCATAACTGTGCTCAGCCAATCGCGGCTGAGCTGCTGATGACGCGGCCACGTCATCAGCAGCTCAGCCGCGATTGGCTGAGCACAGTTATGCTGGCCTCCCGAAGAAGACGTCACTGCTGACGATCGGAGACCGTGGACGACACGAGATGCGGTGAGTATAATGCACCACACTTCCGGGTCTAGCGTGGGTGGGGGGAAACATGGGAAGGGGGCCATTCACAGACATAACATACATTATTTGTATAACTTTGTAATGTGTGTTATTCTGTGAATAATTTTTTATCGCCGGACAACCCCTTTAAGATGTGCCAGACTTAAGGCAAAAGCCCATTAATAAACTTGCCACATCTCATGCTCTATCCGTACGTCCGACTTAGAAATCTACACCGGCTCTGAGCTGCAGTAGATTTCAGTTGTTTTTATTTTTTTTTATTTTTGCCTATTCCAGGTACGTAAAATCAAGCAGGCAAACAAGTATATATGGGGCATGATGCCAACAGCGGCACCATTCTTTATACATGCCACTAAGAGGACACTGGTCACACTCAGATTCGGTTTCCAGTGTACCGTCATCTTATATATCCCGTTTGGAAAATATTGATCTACAGGGGGGAAGAACCATGATTAAGGACCACCTGTGTCTGAAACGCGTCGGCTGTTTTTTTTTTTAAATGAATGAAAAATAAAGTTTTTGGATTTTAAGAAAAAGCTGAAAAGCATTACGTAGTTTTTCCATTAAGAGTACTCATCCCTTGGAGTCCAAAGGAGTCTCTTCGTGCTTTTCCAATTTATGGTGGGACTATTTATTATTAATAAGATGAAGAGGTGCTGACAGCAATTTGAGTGGTTTTGTCTTTGCTATAAATACAGTTAGCCGTTTTCTAATCAATGTACCATTGTGGGGTGCTGTAAATAAACTTACCTGAAGTTCCAACACCCTCTGGCCCTGACACCAATGCTGGCTCCTGTGTCGGGTCATCACTAGTGGCACAGACTGCAGTGGTGACCCCCTCTTCTTGTCCAGTGATTGTTTCTGCGAGGATGACTTGTCACCGAAACCAGGAAGTAGCGGGGATCAGGAGACATCAGAATGGCAGCAGTGGGTTTTGGGGCAGGGGAGAATGGGTTCTTTTTTTTCTATTTTCACTGTGATCTCACCATATTTCTTTTCAAGGCTACTGGACTGCCACCAGCTCCTCCATTATCTCCGCCTCCTCCTTCATCTGCACCTGCACCAGCTCATACTCCAGCTCCTGCTGCAACTATGGGTAAAGTGTTTGTGAGTCCCTTGGCTAAAAAGCTGGCAGCTGAAAAAGGCATTGATATTAAACAAGTGAAAGGTAGGTTCTATATTATTTCCTCCACTCTTTGTGTGACCTGTTATAGAACAGATGACTCCTGTAATTTTTTTTATTTAACCTACAGTGCTTGGTGGAGCCCTTGTGCATTTTCCTTAAGTATAGGCTTGTGTAATAGTTATAAGGGGCACAGTAGTGCATGCTCTATTCTATAGAAGGCCTGAAGTATTATTCCGTCTCTGGCACTGGTGTGCCATGTTATTCTCCACTAAAGACATGTTTATGAATGTGAGAGTTAAAGAGGTATTCCAGCTATAAAAAGGTATCTATCTAGCCAAAGGATAGGGAATAAGTGTCTGCAGGGGTCTGACCTCTGGGATCTCGCTGAATGGAGTGGTAGGTCGGCATGCACACCCAACTGCTCCATTCATTGTCTATGGAGCTGTGGAGATAGCTGCATACATTCTCTTGTGGCGCCATAGAGAATACAAGAAGTATGTGCCGACCCATTGCGCCACTCAGTGGGTAGAGAAGGGTCCCTGTTCCAGTGATCGTGGGGAGTTTGAGGTTTTATTGCTGCAATACTCCTTTAGTGTTGTGGTATATTATATAGAGAATAGTTTATGTTATATTTCATGAGTTCGTCCTCCTGTCCCATCAGCTGTGCTGTATCTTTTCTGGTAATATTCTAGGTACTGGTCCAGACGGCAGAATTACAAAGAAAGATATTGAGACTTTTGTTCCTCCCAAGGCTGTTCCTGTAAGTGCAAGTATCTATATTTATTTTTGCAGTCTCATGCAGAACAATCATTATAATATCATAAATGTCATAAGCATCTAAATGATGGGTCCACCATGGCAGGGCTCCAGATGGCGACCAAAATGGTCGCCAATGCGACTGACTTTTTGCAAATGGCGCCCAGATTTATTAATCTGGGCGCCATTTGCGACTGGCCCCGGCGGCGGCGCGCTGTCTCTTTAAGATGCGCGGCTGATGCGCGGCTGCCGGGGGTGTCCCGTCCTATCCCCGGCAGCGCGGCGCATCAGTGAGCTGCCTGGGGCCCTGACTTCCGGCACAGGAAGCGCACGTCAGAGACGCTTCCTGTGTCAGAAGTCACAGCCCCGGCGTACAGGAGCTCACTGACGCGCCGCGCTGCCGGGGATAGGACGGGACACCCCCGGCAGCTGCGCATCAGCCGGGGACAGCGCCTGAAGAACAAGAGGATCGCCGGGGGAGCGGGTTGTCAGGTGAGTTTGTGTGTTTGTTTTTTTTTAAATATTGCTTAGCATAGAGGAAAGGGGGGGGGGCATCTATAATGGGGGGAAGAGAAGAGGGGGCATCTATAATGGGGGGAGAAGAGGGGCCATCTTCAAGGGGGGGAGAGGGGGCCATCTATAAGGGGGGGAGAAGAGGGGGCATCTATAATGGGGGGGGAGAGGGGGCATCTATAAGGTGAGGGGGTATCTATAAGGGGGGGAGAAGAGGGGGTATCTATAATGGGGGGAGAAGAGGGGGTATCTATAATGGGGGGAGAAGAGGGGGCATCTATAATGGGGGGAGAAGAGGGGGCATCTATAATGGGGGGGAGGAGGGGGCATCTATAATGGGGGGGGGGAGAGGGGGCATCTATAAGGTGAGGGGGAATCTATAATGGGGGGGAGAAGAGGGGGCATCTATAATGGGGGGGGAGAAGAGGGGGCATCTATAATGGGGGGGAGGAGGGGGCATCTATAATGGGGGGGGGAGAGGGGGCATCTATAATGGGGGGGAGAGGGGGCATCTATAAGGTGAGGGGGAATCTATAAGGGGGGGAGAAGAGGGGGCATCTATAATGGGGGGGAGAAGAGGGGGTATCTATAATGGGGGGAGAAGAGGGGGCATCTATAAGGGGGGGAGAAGAGGGGGTATCTATAATGGGGGGGGGAGAAGAGGGGGTATCTATAATGGGGGGGGAGAAGAGGGGGTATCTATAATGGGGGGAGAAGAGGGGGCATCTATAAGGGGGGGAGAAGAGGGGGTATCTATAATGGGGGGGAGAAGAGGGGGTATCTATAATGGGGGGAGAGGGGGCCATCTATAAGGGGAGGGGGTATCTATAAGGGGGGGGAGAAGAGGGGGCATCTATAATGGGGGGAGGAGGGGGCATCTATAATGGGGGGGAGAAGAGGGGGTATCTATAATGGGGGGGAGGAGGGGGTCATCTATAAGGGGAGGGGGCCATCTATAAGTGTAGGGCAAACTGGCTGCAGACACTGGGAGATAGATATATGCACAATTATTATTATCAGGGCCCCTCAGGTGTCTGTATTGTAGGGGGTCACTTGCATTAGTCACTAGGTGAGAGATATATCTATCTATATACACATCTTGTGGGGGGTCACTATGGCTGCAGTCATAAGTCTAGCTCAGTATGTATAGACTGTTGCAAGCTTTTAAAGGGAACCTGTCACCCCCCGTGACGGGGTGACAGGCTCCCAACCCCCCGTTAGAGCCCCCTATACTCACCTCATCGCGCCGGGTCCCGCTTCTGAAGATGGTCGGGTCACGGAGATCTCAGCCGCTGCAGCCCGGCGCGCACACTGAGAGATGAGTCCAACGCTCATAGAGAATGACGGAGCGCTGGACTCTCCCGTCATTCTCTATGAGCGTTGGACTCATCTCTCAGTGTGCACGCCGGGCTGCAGCGGCTGAGATCTCCGTGACCCGACCATCTTCAGAAGCGGGACCCGGCGCCATGAGGTGAATATAGGGGGCTCTAACGGGGGGTTGGGAGCCTGTCACCCCGGCACGGGGGTCGACAGGTTCCCTTTAAGTTCAAGTTCAGAAGAGTAAGCCTCATTAAAAGGCTAGCCAAGTGAAGCTGAAGTACTGAGTCAGACTGGATATGGTTGTCAAGTTGCAAGTTTCCATGTTGAACGTTTTCAAACTAAGAAAAGAAAGAATCTAAAGGAGGAGGAGGCTGCCGCGGCCTCTGCACACAGTAAGTCCCATGTAACATAACATTAATTTTACATGGTTTAAAATGTTGGCGACCAAATATTCTATTTGGCGCCTAAATTTTTCAGGTTAGGAGCCAATGGCTCCTAGGTAAATTTTTTAGTCTGGAGCCCTGCATGGTCATCCCAGTTAGACCAACACATTACGTATATACACCTGAAGTTTATAAGAGACTCAGCAGAGTAATGATTTAACATAACCATTGTATTACTGGTTGAGTTATACACAAAGTTATGGGAAATTTGGAATAAAAGTTAATTTGCAGCACATTATATCCAGGCATATTGCAGTTAAGTTCCGTCCTGTTTAATCCTTTATTCTTTGATTCTCTTTATGCCACCAGGCTCCAGCTGCGGCTGCTCCGACTCCGGCAGCACCATCTCCGGCTGTGGCCGCTGTCCCTACTGGAGTTTTCACAGATATCCCCATTAGCAATATTAGGAAGGTAAGATCAGTGATTCTTATGTGATATGTGCATTTCAGCTTTCTGTAATGATTACCTTTGCTCCTGGCAAAATCACACACCAGTTGGCCATTGCATGTGGGTGTGTTGTCCTTTCTGCATGCCAAGTTTGGCTTATGCCCCCCTGAGAAGAGCATTTCCAGAAACACTTCCCCGATATGTTTCCAGATGAGGCCTACATTTGTGGGGTGTGCCTCCGGTGGCAAATGTGATTTACTGAAATGGTGTATCTGGAAAAGTTGCAACTTTTGTTGTGCTCCATATGATCCACATTAAGCTCTTGGAAAATACCAATGGGTGTGGGCTCAAAGTTCCCGCTATGCCCCTCACTGCAGTAATTCTATAATACAATATTCTTGGCTACATCATTTCTGATCTTTTCTGCAGGTGATCGCCCAGCGGCTAATGCTGTCCAAACAGACGATACCTCATTACTATCTGTCCATTGATATCAACATGGGAGAAATAATAAGGTTAAGGAAAGAGTTAAATGAGGTAAAACTTATCTGTCTGTATCTCAAATTTTTTTTTTTGACGGTATATGTTAGGGTGCTTTTGTAACCCACCTCCCCACCCCCATCTTCTCTGAATATGAACATCTGTATCACACATTTATCAAAGGGGATGGATGGATGTCTGATGTGTCGCACAATCACTCTGAAGGTTTATAATATTTTTGACATAATGGAATGGATAGCATGTGCAGATTATTGGATATTCAAATGTGTTTTTTTCCCCCTTTACTTAACTTGACATGTCCTAGACCCCAACAACTTGAACAAATGGGGAGCAAAACCAGAGCTTAGCGATTCTCTGTGGGACCAAGATAGATCCCATAGACTTGGATTATGATACCATCCTCAGTCACATGATACAGAGTTGGGAGAAATTGGCTTTATCTGGCAATTGTTTAATTGTTGAGCTCTAAACAGTGAAATCCCTGTAATGTAGGAGATTTGTATCCACACTCCTAGTACATGGTAGGTGCTGTATGGAAAGGGCAGTCCACCAGATCTGGACTGCCCAGAGAGTTTGGTTAGAGAAAGGTCTGATAGGACCTAAACCTTGTCACATTCCCTTATCTCTATTTACTGGTTGGAATTATGGAACATTCACACTGAGCAAAACAGGCGGAAATTCCAAATGGAACCCGCGCCATGGAACCTGTTCAGAATCTCGCCTATCTATATGTCTCAATGTGATGTCACACGCGCCGCCGCTCTCCACTCAAAGAACTGATATGTGGTGCATTGGTTATAAAGGACAGGACTGCAATCCATGAATAACCTGTGATGGCTTTTGATATATTCTTCTTTGGCAGGTTGTAAAGTCTGAAAACATTAAGCTCTCGGTCAATGATTTCATTATTAAGGCTTCAGCTTTATCATGTCTAAAAGTGCCTGAAGCAAACTCCTCCTGGATGGACACTGTTATTAGGCAGTAAGTATGAGACATCATCAAGAAGCAGGGGCAGAATTGTTTTATAGGCTTAATCTGTAATTTTCCATCTTTGTAGAAACCACGTGGTGGATGTCAGTGTGGCTGTCAGCACGCCGGCTGGACTTATTACACCTATAGTCTTCAATGCGCACATAAAGGGCCTTTCATCAATCAGCAAAGATGTGACGTCCTTAGCTACACGTGCACGAGAGGGCAAACTAAAGCCCCATGAGTTTCAGGTATGTTCCTTGTCTCAGGATTATGTTTTTATCTGATTTAAGGGGTTGTCCAGCAAAAATCTTTTTCTTTCATATCAAATGGTGTCAGAAAGTAATATAGATTTGTCATTTACTTCTATTAAAAAATCTCAAGTCTTCCTATACTTATTTGCTGATGTATGTCATGCAGAAAATTTATGTTTTTGTTTTCAGTTTGACTCAGTGCTCCCTGCTGACATCTCTGGCCGAGACATGAACTGTGCAGAGTGGTAGAGGCTTTCTATGGGAATCCCCATAGAAAACCTCTCCTACTCTGGACAGTTCATGTCTCGGCCAGAAATGTATGTCCTGCAGGAAATTTTCAGTCTGACAGCAGCTGATAAGTATGGGAAGACTTGAGGTTTTTTAATAGAAGTCAATTACAAATCTATATAACTTTCTGACACCATTTGATATGAAAGAAAAAGATTTTCGCTGGACAACCTCTTTAATGAATGTGCAGTGCTGAGCTGGAAAGGAAAGAACTGTTAACCAGTAGTGAAAGGGGGTTTTCTAGAACATTTGATTTAAAAAAAAATCCAGGACGAATAACGGCTAGAAAAGAAAAACATACTTTCTGCTCACTCCTGATCCAGCTTTCCCACTGCTCCAGACTGTTCAGAGGAAGTTTGCCAACAATGTCCTTGCACACTCCGCACTGGGAGCTGCAGCCAATGTGGTTTCTCGTGTTTTGGGTGTAACCTCTGAGGCTGATTGGCTGCAGCCCCCATGCTGAACAGATGGGGATGACATCAGGGCACTTCCTCCAGGCAGAACAGGACATTTGTGGCACTTAACTGGGAGCCAATGGAGGGGTAAGTATTGTCTTTCTTTCAGCAATTGTTTGCTTATGTAAAATTGTCTCAAAAATGCATGTATGTGTGTAATAAATACATTTATCACTGCACATATAACTGACTGTAATGTGGAAAAGGCTGTAGGTCAGGGGCGTTGCTAGGGTCTTAAAACATCCGGGGCACGGGCCCCCTGAGTTGATTTCTGCAGTGACGTTACACACACACACGCTATATATATATATATATATATATATATATATATATATATATATATATATAATATATATATATAAATGTATATATTTATAGTATATATATAATATATATATATATATATATGTATATGTGTATGTATATATATATATGTGTGTGTGTGTGTGTGTGTGTAACTTTTTTTTTTAAACAGATGATCGAATTGAAATTGAAATTGTGACTCACAGTTGACGTCTTCTCTGATCAGATTCGCTCACTTTTCTCTTTCTTTTCCATTCAGCCGGAGCCATAACCCTTCTCTTTAGAATCTGCCAGGAAAAACATTTTAGGCTCCTTGCTCCAGCACACACAGTAATTAGTTCTCCTCTGTGCCCTATATGCCCTATCTGTGCTCACATAGGCCTTTTCTCTACCCCCACATAGTTGTAGCTCCCCCTTCCCTCTGTGTCTGCATAAATTATAGGCCTCAACTGTGCCTCCAAATAGTATAGCCCCCCTGCTCAGCATCCTCCCTATATAGAATAACCCCCCTGCTGTGCAGCATCCCCATATAGAATACCCCTGCTGTGCATTATTCCAGTATAGAATACCCCAGCTGTGCACCCAAATATAGTAATAATGCTCCCTGCTGTGCCATCCCACATTGTTAAATGCCCCTACTGTGCCTCCATATAGTAATAATGTCCCCTGCTATGATCTCATATAGTAATAATGTCCCCTGCTGGGCTCCCATATAATAATAATGTCTCCTGCTTTGCCCACCATATAGTAATAATGCCTCCTGCTGTAACCTCATATAGTAATAATGCCTCCTGCTGTGCCTTAATATAGTAATAATGCTTCCTGCTGTGCCTCAATATAGTAATAATGCTTCCTGCTGTGCCCCAATATAGTAGTAATGCTTCCTACTGTGCCCCAATATAGTAGTAATGCTTCCTACTGTGCCCTAATATAGTAGTAATGCTTCCTACTGTGCCCCAATATAGTAGTAATGCCACCTACTGTGCCTCCATATAGTAATAGTGTCCATGCTGTGCACCCAAATATAGTAATAGGGCTCCTGCTGTGTCCCCCATAGTAAAATGCCCCCACTGCTGTGCCCTCTATATAGTAATATAGCACCTACTGTACCCACCATAGTAATAAAGTTCCCCCCTCTGCCTACAATAAACCTGCCCCCTACACACACCCCACCTGACCCCCCCCCCCTACATACTACCCCCATCTGAGCCCCCCATACACACACTACTACCCCCATCTGAGCCCCCCATACACACACTACTATCCCCATTTGACCTCCCCATACACACACTACTTCCCCCCATCTGACCACCCCATACACACACACTACTACCCCCATCTGACCTCCCCATACACACACTACTACCCCCATCTGAGCCCCCCATACACACACTACTACCCCCATCTGACCTCCCCATACACACACTACTACCCCCATCTGAGCCCCCCATACACACACTACTACCCCATCTGAGCCCCCATACACACACTACTACCCCCATCTGAGCCCCCATACACACACTACTACCCCCATCTGACCTCCCCATACACACACTACTACCCCCATCTGACCTCCCCATACACACACTACTACCCCCATCTGAGCCCCCATACACACACTACTACCCCATCTGAGCCCCCATACACACACTACTACCCCATCTGAGCCCCCATACACACACTACTACCCCCATCTGACCTCCCCATACACACACTACTATCCCCATCTGACCCCCCATACACACACTACTACCCCCATCTGATCTCCCATACACACACTACTACCCCCATCTGATCTCCCATACACACACTACTACCCCCATCTGATCTCCCATACACACACTACTACCCCCATCTGACCCCCCCCATACACACACACTACTACCCCCATCTGAGCCCCCCATACACACACTACTACCCCCATCTGAGCCCCCATACACACACTACTACCCCCATCTGACCTCCCCATACACACACTACTACCCCCATCTGATCTCCCCATACACACACTACTACCCCCATCTGACCTCCCCATACACACACTACTACCCCCATCTAACCCCCCCCCATACACACACTACTACCCCCATCTAACCCCCCCATACACACACTACTACCCCCTATCTGAGCCCCCCATACACACACTACTACCCCCATCTGACCTCCCCATACACACACTACTACCCCCATCTAACCCCCCCCCCCATACACACACTACTACCCCCATCTGACCTCCCCATACACACACTACTACCCCCATCTGACCTCCCCATACACACACTACTATCCCCATCTGACCTCCCCATACACACACTACTATCCCCATCTGACCCCCCATACACACACTACTACCCCCATCTGATCTCCCATACACACACTACTACCCCCATCTGATCTCCCATACACACACTACTACCCCCATCTGATCTCCCATACACACACTACTACCCCCATCTGATCTCCCATACACACACTAGTAACCCCATCTGACCCCCCCATACACACACACTACTACCCCCATCTGAGCCCCCCATGCACACACTACTACCCCCATCTGAGCCCCCATACACACACTACTACCCCCATCTGAGCCCCCATACACACACTACTACCCCCATCTGAGCCCCCATACACACACTACTACCCCCATCTGATCTCCCATACACACACTACTACCCCCATCTGATCTCCCATACACACACTACTACCCCCATCTGATCTCCCCATACACACACTACTACCCCCATCTGACCTCCCCATACACACACTACTACCCCCATCTGACCTCCCCCCCCCATACACACACTACTACCCCCATCTGACCTCCCCCCCCATACACACACTACTACCCCCATCTAACCTCCCCCCATACACACACTACTACCCCCTATCTGAGCCCCCCATACACACACTACTACCCCCATCTAACCCCCCATACACATACAGAGTACTATCTGGTCACCATCCCCACACACTGCCAGCCCCCCGCCACCCCGGGTTCCAATACTATTCCCCACACACTCCCCCACCTGATATCACACACACACACACTACACTGCCAGCCCCCCCTCCCAACACGCACAGTAACCCCCCCGGGGGTTACAATACTCACCCCGAGCTGCAGCCTGAGGTGGAGGAGCGCGGCGGGGGAGAAGCTTGGCCCCGCTACAGCCGGCTGTGACGTCCCTGGAGTGCAGGCGGGCCAGAGCGTGCAGCGTCCACTGCGGTCCTCCGTCCAATGAAGAGCCGGGTGACGTCACGAGGTGTCCGGAAGTGATGCCGGCCGATCCCGCTCCCGCGGCCCGCCAGCGCTGAAGTAACAGCAGCCTGGGGCCTCTGATAGTGATCTATCACAGACCCCGGCTGCTGTTATTTCGGCGCTGGCGGGATCAAAAAGACTTTCGGGGCTAGGCTAAAATCATTCGGGGCTTGGGCCCCGAATGATTAAGCCTAGCGACGCCACTGCTGTAGGTGTTTTGCACTTAAGTAAAGAAAGTCCAACAGCACCTTATAGATATATTGCCAAGGTATGGCTGAGTAGTAGGTAGGGATGCACCCTGGAGGGCCCACTATGCTCGCGGTGGGCACTGTAAACTCTAAAGCAGAAGAATTCCTGCAGCATCTAAATAGAAGCAACAAGATCTTTATTCACGTAACCAAGTACAGGAAATGCAACGTTTCGACCCAAACAGGGTCTTTGACAAAGACCCTGTTTGGGTCGGAACGTTGCATTTCCTGTACCGTTATGTGAATAAAGATGACGTTGCTTTTACTTGGATGTTGCAGGAATTCTTCTGCTTAACATGTGTTTTGCAGTCTTGGCAACATACAGAACTGGGAAGGATATCCTGTCTTCAAGGGAGAAATTGCAGTTAGCATAGGATCTGTTCACATCTGCATTGTCCTCTCCTCGATCAATGTTGCAGTGCCAGATCCTTCACACACTGGACACCAACCAGTGACACACACCAGATTTTGTTATATGTGTGATATTCATCCACTTAAATATGATGGAATCTGAAATATCATCCAATACAGTTGTGTACAGGGACTTAGAGAAGATATGGTGAAGGAAGGCAAAGCCCCATGGCCTCTAGGTTATTAACATCAAGGGTGACTGGATAGAGCTGGTTAATAAATCAACCGTGAAGCAATAAAATAATTGAGCAGCTTTGTATAAGCTGCGTCTAAAGAATAGATGCATTAATATAAAGCTGGTTTGTTGATTTTGTGATGTGTTTTAGGGTGGAACTTTCACTGTCTCCAACCTGGGAATGTATGGAGTCAAGAACTTCTCGGCTATAATAAACCCACCTCAGGCCTGTATCCTTGCTGTGGGAGGATCGGAGAACAGACTCATACCAGCAGACAATGAGAAAGGGTAAGGATGTTATTGTGGCTATATATAGTAACTGGGATTAGAGATTAGCGAACCTGGAGCATGCTCGAGTCGATCCGAACGCAAACTTTCGGCATTTGATTAGCGGTGGCTGCTGAAGTTGGATATCCAAGCCCTAAGGCTATGTGGAAAACATGGATATAGTCATTGTCTGTATCCGTGTTTTCCAGACAACCTTAGAGCTTTATCCAAGTTCAGCAGCCACCACTAATCAAATGCCGAAAGTTTGGGTTCGGATCGACCCGAACCCGGTTCGCTCATCTCTAACTGGGATATATATTGCTGCTATTAGTGACTTCACCTTCAGGGATTTTGTTGTAGATATATAAGACATAGAAGATTGTTGGCAGAAAAAGAACACTTGGTCCATCTAATCTGCCCTTTTAGTATTTCCTTTCTTATTCTCTTAGGATAGATGTATGTTTATCCAAGGTTTAAAAAGTTGCAATATATTTTTTGGATTGATATATTAGCCCAATTTTCAGGGAAATAAACCCCCCTGACAATGACTGCAAAACTGATCTGAATCTGCTAAACCAGCAGCTCCTGCAGTTACCCAGACGTAAGCCTTAAAGTGTCAGTTTTTTTTTTTGTTTTGTTTTTTCTTTGTTTCCTTTGCAGAAATCAATAGTACGGGCGATTTTAAGAAACTCTGTAATTCGGGTTTATTAGGCAAATATGCCATTATCTGCATTCAAAAAGACTTTTCCCAGGTCCCCCCTCCCTCCTCTCTTATATTCACTGTTCATTATCAGGAAATCTCGACTCTTTTACATCAGTCGAGCCCTGTGTAACCTATAAAGGGGGGAGGGGGGAGGAGGGAGGAGGGGGATTAGTCGGCAGCAGAGAACAAAGGATTACACAGTGGGAGCTGTGTGAAAGCCGGTATTCAGAGGTCAGTGCTGACTTCAGAGGGGAGAGCCTGGTGATGTAGCTGTAAATTAACTCTTTGTTGTCCTGTTTTGCTGCCTCATCTCCCTCCACCCCTCCCCTCTCTATAAGAGAACCATGAAGACAGGGGGGAGAGGTTCAAACTGCTTTTTCATGATAATAATTCATATTTTGGCTAATAAGCCCAATTACAAAGTTTCTTAAAATCGCCTGTACTATTGATTTCTGCAAAAAAAAATTTAAATGACAGTGACACTTTAAGCCTTCTGCTAAACTTTGTACTTTTATTGAGCACTATGTATACAGAGATAAACCGTTCTAGTATTTGACAGCCTACTCCCCATATACTTCACATGCAATTCCAGATATCATAAGGATGTCCCTTTTGGGTCAGTTATGGAGCAGTTGGATGTTTGTAGTAGAACAACATTGCAGACCTAGTGTCTGTCTAAAGCTATGTGTCATTTTTTTTATTCTGGTTCCTGATCCCTTTGCAGGTTCGATGTTGCCAGTGTGATGTCGGTCACATTGAGCTGTGATCACCGCGTGGTGGACGGAGCAGTCGGTGCTCAGTGGTTGGCTGAATTCAAAAAGTTCCTGGAGAAGCCGACCACCATGCTGCTATAGATCATTGGACATTCTCTTCCTTGGGTCTGCTCTACTACTATTTATATACTGCTATCTCAGAACACTCAGAATAAACATACATAACCTTTTTTTATTTAAACGAACAAAGGAAAAAAAAACCCTAGTTATGTGGCTCTTTTTATTCCCCATTCTGTACAGGTCACCAGTGCTCCACTTCTGTAATGGGTCTCTGTG
The DNA here is from genome assembly GCF_027789765.1 of Dendropsophus ebraccatus. Taxonomy (NCBI): domain Eukaryota; kingdom Metazoa; phylum Chordata; class Amphibia; order Anura; family Hylidae; genus Dendropsophus; species Dendropsophus ebraccatus. Next base: position 38,829,868 of record NC_091465.1, read on the forward strand.
CAGTGTAAAGGTCATCAGTGTCCTAAATGTCTTCTTACAGAGGTCAATGTTTCCTGATATGGTTCTAAATCATAGCTGTCAAGCACTTCAGAGGGCTTCTGAATATATACATGAGGTCTGCATATTTTGCCAATGGATGAATAAATGTCGGTTTAGACAACGCTGAGACACTGACTTTTTTTATGTTGATTTCTTATTTTAGAAGTTACCAGTAGTGCCACTTTATCATTTGTTCACTCATAGCAGCAATATCCCCTTAAAGGCTATGGACACTTGTTTTTATTCTTGCTTTGTATATCCTCTCTATATACTGTACACAGCCCATATGATTCTCCTCAGTCTTGCATCTTCTCTCTCCACAATCAGATCTGATGATTAATCCCCTCAATGCTGCTGTATGTGACACTGAGAAGGTCTATTTAATGGATGGTAGGAAATTTGTAATGGAGACTATTTAGAAAGTTGCAGCTAATTGTGCACTCGGGAGCAAAACAATACAAAAAGCAAAGATGTTTTATAGCCTTTAAAGCTGGAACTGGTCTTCAACTTACGGATACACTAAAATGTTTTTAGTTCTTTTGAACTGTAAGGCTATATTCTCACCGGCCGTTGTTTAGCATACTTTAACAACTGTTGGGGCATTATTTAAGTTTAGGTTTAACGATGGCCGTGTTTAACACCCTTTTGGGTGTGGCTAATAAAAAGTTACATAGAATTAAAGTGAAGAACTGTGAAATGGCAACTAGGGAAAAAAAATCAATGTATGAACAAATAAATATAATGTTCATTGTTCGCTAAATAACATCTGCCACTAAATTCCTGAACATTAATTTGACACCAAATGCAAACAACGGCTGTTATTCTATATATATATTGTGTGAACAACAAACGCTGTTCACATTAGCTTTCTATAGGAAATATTAAAGTAAAAAACGGTCGTTATTTAAAAATTAATATCGGACGTTATTTTGGATAAAAAGACAGTGTTAGAACATAACCTAAGAAGGGGGGGGGGGGGGGGGGGGGGGGGGGCTGTGTGGCCCTCCAAAGAATACCACCCCACACCATTACTGACCTTCTGCCAAACTGGTGCTGAAGGATGTTGCAGGCAGCAGATTGTTCTCCACAGCATCTCCAGACGTGAACCTTTCATCTGTGAAGAGCACAGGGCGCCATTGGCGAATTTGCCAATCCTGGCAAATGCCAAGTGTCCTTCACGGTGTTGGGCTGTGAGCACAACCCCCATCTGTGGACATCGGGCCCTCGTACCATCCTCATGGAGTTGGTTTCTAAACGTTTGTGCAGACACCTGCACATTTGTGGCCTGCTGGAGGTTATTTTTCAGGGCTCCTCCGGGGCAGTGCTCCTCCTGTTCCTCCTTGCACAAAGACATTGGTAGCGGTCCTGATGCTGGGTTGTTGACCTCCTCCACATCTCCTGGTGTACTGGGTTGTGTCCTGGTAGCGCCTCTGGACACTACACTGACACACAGCAAACCTTCTTGCCACTGCTCGCATTGATGTGCCATCCTGGATGAGCTGAACTACCTGAGCCACTTGTGGTAGCATGAGATGGACTCTATAACCCACACAAGTGTGAAAGAACCACCAACATTCAAAAGTGACCAAAACATCAGCCAGAAAGCATAGGTACTGAGAGGTGGTCTGTGGTCCCCACCTGCATAACCGCTCCTTTATTGAGCGTGTCTTGCTAATTGCCAATAACTTCCACCTGTTGTCTATTCCAGGGTTTCTCAACCTGCGGTACGCACCGCAGGTTGAGAGGGTATGTGGGAGGTGGGGGGAAAAAAATACTTTTGTTTTGGGTGTCGGGACACTTAGTGAGGCTGCTGGGGGAAGGATGAAGTCAGAGGATCGGGCTGTCGTCCAGCCGGGGGCTCAAGGAGGATATGCAGCAGCCTGGGGAGTGCTGGGCAGGCTGTCTGAGGTGACCCACACAGGCGGAGAGGAGATGTGGCGGCGGCACGCTGATGCCCCTGCAGGCGGCCGCCGGACCAGCAGGTCCTCAAAGAAAGTCAGTGGCTAAGGGGGGGGTTGTGGTGCGCAAGACTACCCCGCCCGGGGCTCCTGCACCTGATTGTGGACTGGGAGATGGGGTGCCCCCCATGTCCACCTGCTGCCGCCGCTTCTCCCCGTTCAAGCAGTGGATTGTGGACAGGGAGATGGGGGGGCCTCCCACGGCTGACGTTGCTGCCGGTGGAAGTGGGGTGCCCCAACTCCCGGCCCACAATCCACTGCTGCAGGAGCCTCCGGCGGGGTAGCCCCACTACCCCCTTGCTGACCTGGTTCCCTGACCGGGAGCTGGACAAACCCCTCTCAGTAATAGCACATCCTCCACCTCCTCTCTACTCCCTTTGTACCCCCATCATCTCTTCTCTCCCCCTCCACCCCCTTTGTACCCCCATCATCTCCTCTCTCCCCCTCCACCCCCTTTGTACCCCCATCAGCTCCTCTCTCCCCCACCTCCTCTGTACCCCCATCATCTCCTCTCTCCCCCACCTCCTCTGTACCCCATCATCTCTCTCCACCTCCTCTGTACCCCCATCATCTCCTCTCCACCTCCTCTGTACCCCCATCATCTAATCTCTCCCCCTCCTCTGTACCACCATCCTCTCCTCTCTCCACCCCCTCTGTACCCCCATCATCTCCCCCTCCACCTCTTCTCTACCCCATCATCTCCTCTCAACCCCATCACTTCCTCTCTACCCCCTCCACCTCCCCTCTCCCCATCACCTCCTCTCCCACTTCCTCCTCCTCTCTCCCCCTTTACCAACCCTCTCTTCCCCCTTTACCAACCCTCTCTTCCCCCATCACCTCCCCCTCTACCCTTTTCACCTCCCCTCTCCTCCTTTCTCCCCCTCACCTCCTGTGCCTCCTCTCCCCTCACCCCATTTACCTCCCCTTTCTTTATCTCCCCCTTTACCTCCTCTCTCCCCCATCACCTCCTCTTTCCATCCTTCTCTCTCCCCTTCACCCCTTTTACCTCCTCTCTCTTCCTCTACCCCTTCCCCCCTCTATCCTTCTCTCCCCCATAACCTCCTCTTTCCACCCCCTTTACCTCATCTACCCTCTTTACCTTCTCTCTCTTCCTTCACTTCCTCTCTCCCCCATTCTGTCTCTCTCGGACCTCACTCTGCACACCAGGCCTTGATGAGATTTTTCCCTTGGCTCAGAGGCTGGAGAAGAGAGGAAGATCCGCTCCCTGCCCAGATTAGGAGAGTATGACTTTTTTGTGTTATGGTGGTGGTGGGGGGAGTGGAACGGTGGGTATTGCTATGGGGGCACAGTAGGGCAGGGGGCATTTACTATAGGGACATAGCAGGTGAGGGGGCATTTACTATGGGGACACAGCAGGAGACATTATTACTATATGGGGAACACAGCAGGAGACATTACTATATGAAGGGCACAGCAGGGACATTATTCCTATATGAGGGCACAGCAGGAGACATTATTACTATATGGGGAACAGCAGGAGACGTTATTACTATATGAAGGGCACAGCAGGGACATTATTACTATATGGGGAACACATCAGGGGGTATTATTACTATATGGAGCCTATAGGTAGGAAAAAGGAAGGGAAGTGAAAGGAAAAGTCGGGATCCTAAGATGTTTGGCAGTTTATCTGGCAAGAGATGAATTGTGGCTGCAAAAAATCATCAGGGTGATCTGGGCCGGATGGAGAAGAAAACATGGGGAGGTATCTGACTACATGAAGAGGTGTCTGGCTACATGAGGACATATTTGGCTGCAATGGGGGGAGGTATCTGGCTGCAGGGTGACATGTCCAACTCCATGGGACAGATCTGGCAGTAAGAGGCATATCCAGCTTCAGGGAACAAATGTCTGGAAGAGACATATCCACCTACAGGGAACATACCTGGCATCTAGAAACATATCTGACTTCAGGGGGCATACCTAGCTACAGACAGTACATCTGGCTGAAATGGGCAATTCTGATTCCAGGGGGCGCATCTAGCTCCATGGGACATACCTGGCTGCAAGAGGCATACCTAGCCAAAAGGGGTGTATGCGTCTGCAAAGCATGTATTTGGCTGCAGGGGACATATCTGCCTCCAGGGGCATACCATGCTTACCTGCCTGCGCTCCCACCTGCTTCTCTGGGAACCTGCTCAGTACGCTGTCCTGCTGCAGCCACTGATTGGCTGAGTGAGCCGTCAATGACCCACAAAACTGAGAAGCAGGTAGGAGTGCGGGCAGGTTAATATGATCTGTTTAAGGCCTTGCAGCTAACTAGTTAAATAGGCAGTGGCTACATTCTCGCAGTGAAATGAAAATCTGCTGTGAGAATGCAGAGCCATAGGCCATAACAGTAGAATGTCACATCGGATTTTGCTGCGAAAAGTATGTGTGAATCTACCCTTAGGCTATGTTATTAATGGATGGCATTAGGGATGGTCCGAACAGAGTTCGGTTCGGGTTCGTACGACCCCAAACTCTCGGCAATGATTCCCGCTGTCTGCCCTCTCCGTGGAGAGGGTGGATACAGCGGGAGGACCGCCTGGAAAACTGGGATACAGCCATAGGCTGTATCCCAGTTTTCCAGACGGTCCTCCCGCTGTATCCACCCGCTGCACGGAGCGGGCAGACAGCGGGAATCTGATTCTGAACCTCGGCAGTTTCAGACCATCCCTAGATGGCATCCTTGGGGGCTGAAGCAGCTTGTCACATGGGGGTACTTGGCTTCAAAAGGTTGAGAAACACTGGTCTATTCCATGCTGCACAACAGCATGTGAAATTAATTGTCAATCAGTGTTGCTTCCTATGTGGACAATTTGATTTCAAAGAAGTTTTATTTAGGGTAGCTTCTCACACATCGGATCCACAGCGGATTTCACGCTGCGAGTTTGCAGTAAAATCCACAGCGGATCCTGGTAGTGTGAAGGTCTATGGGGTTACATATCCACAGCAGAATTTTCATTTCACTGCGAATATGTAAGCCCCTTTAACCACCCGCAGCCCCCGGCCTGGAGGGGCGCCGCGGCTGTGTGTGAGGGGCGCCAAGCAGGTAATGTATGCTGCGGGTGGCGAGGGGTTAAAGGGTCCGGGTTACATACTGGCAGTGGAGTGAAAATTCCGCTGCGGGTATGTGACCCATTCAACTTCACACTACCAGGATCCGCATCCGCGTGAACTCTGCAGCGGATCCGGTACATGTGAAGCTACCCTTATATTACGTTTACACGTAACGATTATCATTCGAATTTTCGCGATAACTATCGCACTTGAGCAATAATCTGCTCGTGTAAACACAACTAACGATCAAGCGACGAGCGATAAATCGTTTGTGATCTTTCAACAAGTTCTCAAATCGTCTTTGGTCGTTCCCTGAAAATTTGCAGATCGCTTTGTGTAAACAGTCTTTCACCGATTCACCGTATTTGTAAGATGGGCTTAAGCGATCTTAAAACAATTGCAATGATTTTTCCAAATGATTTATCGTTCCGTCTAAATGCTGATCGTTATAAAAAAAACATAGTTACTTCGAAATCGTTAATCGTTCGATTATGCGAATTATCGCTCCGTGTAAACGCACCATAACTTGGAGTTATATTGTGTTGTTTAATGGTACGTTTAGACGGAGCGATAATTCGATCGTTTAACGATTTTGAAGCAACAATTTGGTTTTTATAACAATCAGCGTTTAGACAAAGTGAAAAATCGTTAAAAAAAATCATTGCAATCATTTTAATATTGCTTAAGCCCATCTCTCACTTACACAAAGCGATCTGCGAATTTTTAGCGAACGACCACAACGATTTGAGAACATGCTGAAAGATCTCCATCTCTGTGGTGCGACCGTAACCCCTACACAACAAGCCCGCTGCCTTGGGGTTATGTTTGACTCAGATCTTTCCTTCACTCCTCATATTAAATCTCTTTCACGTTCCTGTAATCTGCATCTAAAAAACATCTCTAAAATCCGTCCCTTCCTTCCTGTCGAATCTGCTAAAACTCTCATTGTCGCTCTGATTCATTCCCGTCTTGACTACTGCAATTCCCTACTAATCGGCCTTCCTTCCTTTAAACTCTCCTCTCTCCAGTCCAGTCTCAATACAGCGGCCAGGCTCATCTCCATGTCCAGCCGTTATACTGATGCCTCCCCCCTGTGTCAGTCACTACACTGGCTCCCTATTAAACACAGGATACAATATAAACTCCTCCAGCTCACCCATAAAGCTCTCCACCGTGCTGCACCTCCCTATATCTCCTCCCTCATCTCTGTCTACCGTCCTACCCGTGCCTTACGCTCCTCTAATGACTTACAACTAACATCCACCTTGATCCGCACCACTCACTCCCGTCTCCAGGACTTCACCAGTTCTATGGAATGCATTACCCAAGACTGTTAGACTCCCCTCCAATACACAAAGCTTCAAACGTGCCCTCAAAACTCACCTGTTCCAACAGGCTTACCAGGTTCCCTAATTTTGACTGCTACCCTCAACCACCCCCCCACCCCCCAACACACACAGACACACACCTCCACCATGCACAGACACATACATACACACACGCCAAGCATTTAAAGGGGTAGTCCACCCAAAAATTTTTTCTTTCAAATCAACTGGTGCCATAAAGTGCCAGAGATTTGTAATTCACTTCTATTAAAAAATCTTAAGTCTTCCAGTACTTATTAGCTGCTGTATGTCCAGCAGGAAGTGGTGTTTTCTTTCCTGTCTGACCCAGTGCTCTCTGTTGCCTCCTCTGTCCATGTCAGGAACTGTCCAAAGCAGGAGCAAATCCCCATAGAAAACCCCTCCTGCTCTCCAGACTGGAAATAATACAACTTCCTGTTGGGCATACAGCAGCTAATAAGTACTGGAAGGCTTGAGATTTTTTAATAGAAGTAAATTACAAATCTCTGTCACTTCATGGCAGCAGTTAATTTGAAAGAAAATTTTTTTGGGTGGACTACCCCTTTAAGCACTTAGACCTGTGCATGCAGGCATTGGCTGGTGACAGGTTCACCCACCCTTACCTGCACTGCCTTATTTATAAAGATGGCCGGACCATAAAAACAATGATGCACTTTGCCCCTCTGCCATTTTTTCTCAAACCCCCTCCCGATAGTGTGTAAGCTCATGCATGCGAGCAGGGATCTCACTCCTCATGTATGGATAATTATATGTATATCTCTGTAATGTCTATTTTTTGTCTATGTATGTACCCCCAGAATTGTAAAGTGCTGCGGAATCTGTTGGCGCTATATAAATAAAAATTATTATTATTATCACAATGAACGATTTCTCAAATCATCGCGAAAATTAGAACGATAATCGTTCCGTGTAAATATAAGTGTTCACTTTATTTTTTTGAGCAGTGTATATGGCTAGTTTAAAGAAAATATGTTTAATTTGGGTGTTCAGACTCCTACCAACTGTTAGAATGAGTCAGGAGAAACACGGCTAAGCACTTCTTTCCCTGTGTCCCTGCAGGAGATAGGCTTTGTAGGCTTCTCTCTCTCCTGCAGCAAAGCGAGTGCTTCTCCTGGCTGATTCTAATGATCAGTGGGGGGCTGAACATGCAGACCCCAACTCATCAAAACTTTTGATATGTCAGAACATTTTGACAAATGACACTTTAAAGCTAGAATCACACTGTTTAATAAGCTACATCCAGAAGAAAATACTTTCCCACTTTCCTGGTTCTACTGATTTTGGCCAAAAAAGGTATGTTGTATAAATAGCATAATGTGTTAGATAAACTGTTTAGTCAAATGTGTGCAAAACAGATATCAAATGGACTATACAATAAACAAAACAATTGGTGACATGTTCACACTTTACTGTATATTTAGCAGCAGTACACTCCACATCAACTTTGTCTCCAATGTTCCCAACCCATGGTTCATGCTGATGCATTATTCTGTGCAATATTACGTTATTTTTTTAACCTGTATGCATTCTTTTGTAGAACTTTTACATGATGGCATTTTAGTTGTTTGCCAGCTGTCTCAATGCATCAAGGACTCCTTCACTTCACAAAGCCATGGTGATGGTGCCATTTTACAGAATTATGGTGCTATAGTACAGACATTGTCACAGTCAGTGTGCCGTTTGCTCTGTTGTACTTTGCAGTGATTGTTTCTTCATTGACCAGCTCAGGCAGATCCAAGTGCAGTCTGTACTTTCCAGGGACTTCAAGCAACAGATCATCCTAAAAAGTAAATAACATCTAATTTAGTTGTCTGAGGTAATATTTCCCCAAGAGCCAAATAAACGTAATATTTTACATGTCATAATTTCTTCTTTCCTTAGATTTCTATATTGCGATCTCGCTCTGTTAATGCCCCTGGAAACATATGAATAATGAAACAGAACATTTTCATTGCCTGTTAATAGGGTGTCCCTATCCAGTCAGATACTGTTCAATCAATGACTTTGTCACTATGGACACAAAGCCCCGGCTGAAGCTATGTTAGCCATGAAAAGACAGCTGCCAATGTGATGTGGCATACAAACTGAAAACAAGTGGTGCCATTTCTAAAAAACAGTCACCAGTTTGGGTTTGGTTTTGCAGATCCGTTCCATTGAATTGTACAGCGGTAAACTGTAATGAGGCAAATGACTGAGGACAGGCTGTCCACACATCAGCAAAAGCTTTGAAGAAGATGGCAACAGACACCAGGTGGCCTGGAAACTGGCAGGGGAGGGAGACGAATAAACTAATACATGGTTATATTCGACGCAGCAACCCCTTTGAAGGCTGAAGTTACTTTTGACCACAGCATCAAGGGGGTTACACTGCTGTGATCTGAGAGTTTACTGACATTTCTATGTATTATTTTACTTTAGTATCTGTATCCTCCCACTATCTTATTGAATCTGGACACACAGCTATTAAAAGAAGCCAGCACTTACTGGGAGGATACATTTGGCATACAGCTCTGCCCTCTTACCTTGGATACATTTAGATCACAACTGGAAACAGAGCGCACCCCTTCTAAGTTTGCTGTAAGAATGAGTTTTAGTGAGTTCCCGGCCTTGTCCCTTATTACAGACAGTTCATGGTGTGGGGGAGGTGTGAGGTCATCCTCATTCAGCTTTGTGCTGGAGATCACTTCTATCAGGCCTACTTTTGCTTTGGTCTTGCTTTCCTTCATTATCTCTATGTGCGTTTTGGGTTCCGCCTTTTCTTCATCTTTCACTGCTATGCTTCTTAGTTGTTCCAGTAATGGTTTGTCAGTAACTGGGGAACCAAACGAAAATTAATACTCTGCACATATCACCAGCTCACAATAGAATGTACTTTAAATAGGACCCCCCAACCCACCAACACATACCTACATAACCCCTTGGTCTGCAGAAAGCCAGAGACCATGTTCCCTTTTATGGGTTATTTTATATCTCTATTTATTTTATTTATTTATTTTATTTATTCCATTATATTTATAGCTCTTTTTGGTCATGCTGCTCTTCAAGAGCTGTCACACAGAGAAATAAGAACTTTCTTATACAATGATTCTTCCTCACCACACTCATCTCAGGTCTTGTAGGGGACAGGGGGGCAGGTTTGGGACATCTGCTGTTCTATGAACCATTTCTATCCTTTGCTCTAATCACTGCCTTAGGGCCCGCCCCGTTCACACTACGCAATCCGCACGATAACCTCCAGCGGATTCCCTGCATTCCGCCCCCCCCCTCTCCCCACTTAAAAATCTGCCTGTCCCATAGTTTCCATCCTATTTAGGCAGATTCCGCCGTAAGCTCAAATAAGAATTGACAGATTACTTATTTGGAATCTGCTTGAGCGCAGAATGAAGCCTATGGGACGGACAGATGTTCAAGCGGGAGCGTGCATAGAATCCGCTGGAGGTTATGCACTTTTATTCTGTAGTGTGAACGGGCCCTTAGAGTAGTAAAACTGTAGAATCAATTATCTAGGCAAAGCAAGCACTAAAATATTACCATACATATAGGGTTTTAAATAAAAGAAATTTCTCTTGCAACACTATTTTAAAGACAATACTGTTTGAAATGTATGCTATTCGTCATATAATAAAAATCTATAGTTTTCCAATATCTCAGCTTTCTGTCAATTTATCTCCTAAAAGTACACAACAAGGTTTATCTTGAATGCTAGCAGATATCTTAAAGGGGTTGTCCAGGGAGAAGAAGACTGCTAATTCCTTCTGTTCCCCTGAACTGAAACTTTTTCAGCCCCCCCCCCCCCCTTCCCTTTCCAAGACATGGAGGGGAGGGTCTAAGTCCCAATCATTGCATGCAGGTGAAACTATGCCCACATGTGACATCCCATAGCTGTGTGGCTGCAACATTGGTGACATTATGCAGCTAATGGACATTGCGGGCTTGCGGGCTTAGGGGCTTAGAGATTTATCTGACAGATTTTTAAAGCCAAAGCCAGGAACAGACTATAAAAAGAAAACAGGTCATAAAGAAAAGGCTGACTTTTCCTCTTTTCAAATCCATTCTTGTAGCATATCAATAGAACGGCGCCGGCACGGGGAAGCCAGTGCCGCGGACCTTTTTTTTTTTTTTTTTTTTTTTTTTAACAGCGCTAGTCTATTGCTGGGCACTGGCCTGAGCTGAAGCACTGGAGGCGGGCTGGGAGGAAACCCCCACTCCTCTATGTCACAGCTTCATTGATTCTAATCTTCAGCCCGGGTCGGTAATAAACCTCCCTGTGCTGGTGCCGTTCTATTGATGTGCTTCACTTAACCCATTAAGGACGGAGCCAGTTTTCATTTAGGCTCTTTCGTTTTTTCCTCCTCATGTTTAAAAGGCCACTGTGCTTGCATATTTCCCCCTACAGACCCACATGAGCCCTAATTTTTTGCGACACCGATTATACTTTGCAAATACAGACTTAATTTTTCTATAAAATATGCTAAGAAAACTGAAAAAAATTATATGTGCAGTGAAATTTGAAAAAAAGGTGCAATTCCTTTTATTTCGAGGGGTTTCATATTCACGCCGTTCGCCCTGGGGTAAAACTGATATTTTATCTATGTTCCTCAAGTCAGTCCGATTACAACGATATGTAACTTGTATAACTTGTATATTATTTGATGGCTTTTAAAAAATTTAAACCTTTTAAAGAAAACTAAATGTGTTTAAAATCGCTCTATTCCCATCCTAATAACGCTTTTATTGTTTGGTCTACTGGGCTGTGTGAGGTGTCATTTGTTGTGCCCCGATCTGTTCTTTCTTTTGGTACCTTGTTTGTATATATGCGACTTTTTGATCACTTTTTATTAGATTTTTTCTGGATTTAATGTAAACAAAAATGCGCACTTTTGCACTTTGGTGGGTTTTTGCGCTTATGCTGTTTACCGTGCGAGATCAGGAATGTGATAATTTAATAGTTCGGGCGATTACTCACATAGCAATACCAAATTATTTATTTATTTTTATTTATAAAATGGGAAAAGGGGGGGGGGTCAAACTTTTATTAGGGGAGGTTTTTTTTTTTTTTTTTTTTAAATTAATAAAAACACTGTTTTTTTTCACTAACAGTAATTAGAAGCCCCCTCGGGGTCTCCAATTGAGATCAATGCTGTGTATATAATAGAGCAATGATCCATCAGATCGGTGCTCTATTATAATGGTCTGCTGCAGACCACATACATGGATTGCAGAGACGGGATCAGCGTCTTTCCGGCTCGGCAATTGGCTGTGCTGAAACTACATGTTTCACCCACTTACCACCCCCACCCCCTAACGAATCACAGTCCGGCCCCCAGGGGTTTAACGTTACGTTACGCCAGAGAGGAGAGAAAACCACCGCTGAGAAAAAACACCAAGTATGTAGGGCATTTGATAAACTTCCATTGACTTTTAGCTAACATCTGGCCGCTTACGTTCAGCACCATGTTTTTGGGGACGTTTTTGCTAAATTGTGAGGCAGTGTGAAGCCAGCCCAACAAGGAATAATTACAGAGCATATATTGGAAAATTGTGTGAATTCACATTACGAAAGCAACTACTGTTACCTGCTATTTATCATAACCTCACTCACCATCCTCTGTCCTTCCCTTTGTGATTTTTTGCTTCTTCCCAATTCCTTCTAGACTCTTCTTCATTTGCTGTATGGTGCCCTTCAGTTTGAAAGGAGCAATGTGGTAAGAATGGCAGAGAGTGACTTTATGCTGTTGTTCTATGTATTTCATTGCTAGGCGGATAAGCTGGTCCTGTTCTATGGGGTCTTTGTCTGCTGTCTTCAGGACATCTGGGCTGTAGGCGATGCTAATAACTGGCAGAGAAAAATAGAACAGTACTAGTAACTAGGGAATTGATCACGAATGTATCCCAGTTCTCAGACAAATTTGTTACTTTTGCCAAAAAGTTATGTTAGAAATCTATTCCACCTTGTGCCTCTTAATGAATTTGGTGCATCTCAAACGAGTCTCCATAGACTTACAGTGGAGCCCATCTCCTAGAATGAGTCGGAGGTTAGGAGTAGAGATGATCGAACAGTGCCGAGGTTAGGGTTTGCACGAACCTGAACCATCGGCACTGTTCGATCATCTCTAGTTAGGAGTAAAGAACACAGCCAAGCACTTCTCCCAGCTATATCTATAGATCAGTGGGGGTCTCAGCACTAAGATCCCTGACTGATAAAAACTTTTGACACATGACTGTAACAATTTATGATTGTTTTCCGAGATGCTGGTGTTACTTTTCAGTGTATTTGCTTGTCAATGGGGCTCTGTAGCTCTGTAGCTGTTACTTTACCCTCAAATCAAACACTGACCCTGGAACCTGCTTCAGATTTTCTTAATAACCCCTCTGGAACTAAAGAGTGCTATTTATTTATATTATTATATATTTATTATATACGCAGCAGATTCTTTTCCAAGGCAGAGCTAAAAATCCACATGAAAATTTTCCACTACATGTCAACAGAGTGCTGAAACTCCACACAAGTGGATGGGATACAAATTGCCATTGGATTTAATGTAGATTTAACAAACTGTAAATGTGTGAAGGGGTGGGAGCTGCGTTTGTAGGGGAGACTCATATAGGCCCAGATGTAGCAGTATTGCTTCATTTTCTGCACATTTGGAGCCAAGATTGTTTGTGCATCTTGGAACAATTTGTCCTTAAAACATTTGGGAAAATGTGGGATGTGTGGTGTCAGTCGCCTTGGACACTGATTATGCCCAACTTTGCCCGACCCTGATTGTATGTCTTGGAGAAACAACTCTCTCACAATGTGCCTAAATACCTCCTCATCTGTTGGTAGTTTTGCCATGACTGGTTGTTTTTTTTTATATACTTCTTCCCTTCTCTATGTTTGTTACTAAATGTGGAAGTACGTTTTGTTAGCATATTGTGGATTGTAAGTGAATGATCCTGTTTAATGGACCCTCTTACTGCTTATGATGTCTTGTATGTTATAATATATATTCTAAGTTTAAAAAAAGGATAACGGGGGAGGATTTCTGAAGACTAAAAACCAGCGCCTTTTTGCCAACATATGATGGGCAGGCAGGGGGGCTGGCAAGACAGAGGAGGCACAGGTGAATTTTTCATGATTTATGCCTGGAGCTGGAGTAGATTTCTGCAGCTGCTGTATGGCTGCCTCAGATTCACTGGATTTACTTAGAAGCATGCACCTTCCAGTAAATCCAATGTGGAGCGTGGGGGCGGAGCGACAGATCTTGATAAACTCCACCCAAAATGTATGTAAATCTGGCCCATAGTCTGTACAACTGTAGCAAGGAGGAAGTGCTCAGACGGCAATTTGCGGAGGCTGAAAGGTGCCTTATTACTTCATTTTAGTTTACTTTACAAGATGAGTAAGGTGTGTGATGACACAATGGCTAGACAAACATAACAACAGTATTCATATATTTGTATACCAGTCCTGGACTGGACAGGCTCGTTTTGGCACACTCACCTGCTCCATCAGATGTATCCTCTAATTCCCCAGCCATGAGAGGCACAGGATGCCCATCAGATTCAGGAGATGGGATCCTCTTCCATCCACATACATTAATAAATAACAACCGTTCATCTGGATCCTGCACACACAGTTTAGTGAGAAATTTATATATTTATATATATATATATATATATATATATATATATATATATATAGACAATGTATATTACATTTTTTTAATAAAAAAAAAAATATCTGTATTTTAGAATATGGTTTAATTTGGTGTAATGATTAATTATTTACTCAGATCAAACTTTTTTTTTTTTTTATAATTTCTGTAACATACTTCTGTGTCTTAATATTCCCTTACATCAACCAGTGGCATAATAATGCAGTAATAGCAATTCAATTAGTTAAACAATAAAGTTGCTACCTTGGTTCAGGTAGACCACTATTTTATCTGACTGTTTTTAGCCTTTCTGATACATTCAACCACCATCTTTCCCTATATTAGCATCAATATGCAAAAAAGCCATCGGAGCCTCAGTTACGAGTCTTAAAACACAGGAAATTTCCCAGGATTGGATCCAGCTTTTAACCCTGAAGGCTGTATTCATGTTGGCAATAACATTTGCTAAGAGAATTGGAGAGCTGCAGGCTATTGCTTCCAAGCCTTATACTAACTTTTTTTTAGGCAGTGCTGTTAAAGTTCTTTCCTTCTTTTACACCTAAATGTCCTTCTTTATCATATCTGAATTTAGATTATTTCCATACTGGTACTTTCTCCAGAGTCAACGTCTTGGGATCCACAACTACAGGAGCTGGATGTTGTGAGTATCTCCAAAGAACTGAGGGATTTAGACTCTCTGAAAGTTTATTGATTTCCTTTATGGGAAAAAATAGTTTGTCGTCTACAGCCTTTTCTAGGTCTGTGGTTCACGCTGCTTGGCATGATGCCCTCCCATAGGGGGTTGTATGTGCTATATCTCTGTTATTTTGTTGCTGGGGGATGTAAGGGAAGGATACATTTATCTTTTAGTCCCAACAGTGGCACAAGCATCCCTCCCTTTTCTTTTTGTTTAGTCTTTATAAATAACTCCTTATCTAAAGGGGACAGGCACCTCTTATAACCTCTGGGTAGGAGCCTTTATTGTTTAATTGAAGTGCTTTTAAAGATTCTTCTTTGTCCTGCTTAGATCACAGGGGCAAAAACATCCGTTATTGGGCTGCTGCAGCAATTTTTTTTCTTACAAATCAACTGGTGTCATAAAGTTATTTAGAGTTGTATTTTACTTTTTATTATTTATTTAAAAATCTTAAGTCTTCCCATACTTATCAGCTGCTGTATGTCCTGCAGGAAGTGTTGTTTTATTTACATTCAGATACAGTGCTCTCTGCTGACATCTCTGGCCGAGACAGAAACTGTCCTGAGCAGGTGAGGTTTTCTGTGGGGATTTGCTACTGCTCTGGACAGTTCCTGACATGGACAGAGGTGGCAGCAGAGAGAACTGTTTATGAATGTAAATAAAGCAACATTTCCTGCATGACATATAGTAGCTAGAGATGAGCGAACCAGGTTCGGGTTCGAGTTGATCCGAACCCGAACGTTCGGTATTTGATTAGCGGGGGCTGCTGAACTTGGATAAAGCTCTAAGGTTGTCTGGAAAACATGGATACAGCCAATGACTATATCCATGTTTTCCACATAGCCTTAGGGCTTTATCCAACTTCAGCAGCCACCGCTAATCAAATGCCGAAAGTTTGGGTTCGGATCGACTCGAGCATGCTCAAGGTTCGCTCATCTCTAATAGTAGCTAATAAGTATGGGAAGACTTGAGATTTTTAAATAGAAGTAAATTACAAATCTATATAACTTTCTGAAACCAGTTGATTTGAAAGAAAAACATTTTCGCTGGACAACCCCTTTAAGATGTAATCTTGCTGTTACTTATTTGTTATGGCTCTGAGAGAGTATGATTTTTTTTATACTCTCTCGGAGCCTTGATCTAATCGAGTATCCTTTGCACAGTTTTCTCAGTAGTTTGGTACAGTGCCAAATTATCACTTCATCTGTTTACTTTCAAAGCTGTCAGGACACCCTGACTGCGAACTATAAGATGCAGGCACTTTTTAGCAAAGATATTTTCTTGTTAAAAAAAAGCATCTTATAGACCAAAAAATATGGTATGATCCAAAAAATGTAGTCTCAGACTAGCTGTAATACAATAATTTTACCAATATTTTGGTTTGGAGACACAGATGCGGTTCAGCGGGTGCCATGAACTCCTTCCCTTCTTCCAGATGTCGTTGTATAAACTTCTGGTAGCTCTGTGGACTGTTCTCAGCCATGTCATCCAACATGCTCCAAAACTGGTTGACTTGAGACAGCAGCTGGTCTGGGCCGATTTTGAGGTCCATCTTGATTTCTGTAAGGAAAGCTGTGATCTACGTTCCCTAACAGATGAAAATAAAATATGACTTATGAAGTAATGCACATAGAACTCAACTTCTACAGACAAGATCAGTACCATAACTTGATAAGTTGCTATAAATCTATTTAGACTCAACAAATTAGGTTAAAACTGTCTGTATATCAGTCTGTATGACGTGAACGTGAACCGTCACCCACAAAAGTAAGTTGTCACTCTTAGGAACCTTACATGTTTCTTTCTTCTTTTAAAGGGCATTCCAATCTCCAGATGTGAACCCTATCCCTTAGGATAGGAGATAATAAGCTGATTAGTGAGGATCTGACCATATGGAACACCTACCAATCCTTAGAACAGGGAAAAAAGATGTTTAGCCAGCGCTCCACTCAGTCTCTGTGGGGCTGTCAAACATTTTCAAGCAGTGAACAGGGAAATGTTTAGCAGACCCACAGAGAATGAAAGGAGCACTGGCTGCACACCAGCCATTCCGGGGACAATTTTGTCAACATTCTCACGGACCCCTTTGATCAGCTTGTTAATTCTATCATAGCCACACTCATTATCCCTAGAAAGACTAGTATGCGGACAGCGCTCCATTCATTCTCTATGAGGCTGTCAAACATTTCTCTACTTGAAAATTTTGCTGGCCCCAAAGAGAGTAAATAGAGCACTGGCTACACACTGTTCTTTCAAGGGATTCCGTCCCCGTTCTCAGTATTAGTGGGGGTCCTAATGATTAGGCCACCGATCAGTTTGCTATCCCCTATCCTTAAAGTATACCTGTCACAAATTCTGGACCTGGTGCGGCATGCAAGCCATTTGCGTCCAGAAGTTCTGAATTCTATGAAGATGACCACTGCGTACGACTCACATTCTGATTCAATTGAGGTAACAAGCATTACCGAGCTAGCATGGTGGTCTTCATGGATACCTGAACTTTTGATAGCAAATGGATTGCGTGCTGCGCCAGGTTTCAGGCTTCATGACGGGTACACTTCAAGACGGGATAACATCTTGAGATGGGAATACCCTTTAATACAATATATATAATCTGAAAATGTCACCCCTTTCTACTGTAAGGGTGGGTTCACACTACGTAATTCTCGCTGATAAACTCTGCGGAATTCCACAGTATGTCCACGCGCCTTTCCGCCGGCTCCGCCGCCGACATGTCACTTCTTTTGGCGGATATCGGAATATGCCGGCCCATAGAATGGTGTCTATGGAGCCGGCAGAACGGCGCGCGGACAGCCGACGGAATTCCGCTGAGTTTATCTGTGAGAATTCCGTAGTGTGAACCCATCCTTAGGGCCCGATCACACAGAGCAAAAGAAGTTCTGCATGTCCAATTCATTGAATAGGATGACATTTCAATTCTTTCGGTTGAGAGCGGCATGAGGCATCCTATTCAATGAATAGGACAGGCAGAACTTCAAGTTCCGCCTCTTTTGACCTAAATTCTGAATATTGTCCATTTTTACTAGTGTACTATGGCCTTATGCCACATTACAGATCCATAGTATAGTACTCACAAAAGCCATGGCCCGTATTGTGCTACCATACAAAGGATTTTCTTTTTGTTACAGATAAATATAAATCTGTGACCACAAATGTGGCTGTTACATTAGATCTCATACTAAAAAAATATTCTCTAGTATTGCTTCTAGAGGTCACAGTACTTTAGAATTAGAATTGGATGATTTTTACTGGAAATTTGCATGGGGATTTTACCTTTGCTGCAATGAAAGGGGTTAAAGCCGAAGGTAAACTAAACAGCAACTCCGCATAAAACCTGAGGGCCCATTGAAGTGAATGGAGCAGACTTGAAACACTGCATTAATAAGACATTCACTTTCTGCTCAGGTAAAGCAGCTTGTGCTAACATGTAGCTGTTCTTTCTGTAGGCCACAGGATCAGTGGATACTGGCACCAAACATGGGTCATTAGGCGGCTGGAGGGTGACTGCACCAAATAAAAAATCCTTCTTATTATCTATGCAGTTGCTGTTACATCACAGCGAGCGGCTATCCTCTCACACCGAGGGGGGATTTATCAAAAGGAATGTAACGTGATCTATAGCAACCAATCAGTATCCAGCTTGCAGGCTGCCCCCACAATGGGTTGCTATGGGCAACAGCCCCACCGGAGAGGGTTGTGGGCTCCACTCAAGGGGCTTGCGTTACGTCTAGGCTACTGGTTCGGGCAATCTTGGGCAGGCTTGCAGACGTCTCCACTACTTCTACAGGGCCCAGTTTGCTCCTCTTGGCCCTCTCCTTGCCCTGCAGGTAGCGCAGCAGTATGTGAGTCTGGTCAGTGACTATAGTCTGCTGGGAGGGGGACTCCTCTGTGGGAATATGGACTAACAGATGCTTCTCTGAAAATTTACACTCAGGTTCTGCCTGAAATCTGGTAAAGCTTCTCTTATTGTAAGATGGAAGGTCTTTTAAAAAGTGCGCCATGGTCTCTCGCCTGACGGTATGCTGCAAAGTATCAGCCGCTCACGTGACCAAGCAGATAAGGAGCCCAGCAGTCACATGACAAAGTGATAACCCTGCATATCCCAGTTTCTTCTCCGCCTCAATTTACTCACCCGAATTGCTGTACTGTCGCCTGTGCTGTGTAGTGAGAATAATATACACATAGAATAGATCACAGTCAGTCATACTTACACGCGCCGCCGTTCGGTCAGTCAAGAGGCACAACAGTTTCTATGGAAACCAGAACACAGTGCCTCATTCATATGCATCCCTCCTACAACAGGAGCCACGCACAGTAAGTTCCGCCCCCTGAGTTGTGCGCTAGACCCTGAAAGGTACTTCCGGGAGGAACGGGAAGCGCGGACACAGCTCGGCTCGGAGGTGGGAATGCTGTGTGACTGATCTCCGGAGGATAGCGGAGAAGAAGCCGCGGAGGTGACCGGAGAATGACATAGAGAACGGGAAGGCCGGAGCGGAAGTGACCGTGTGCTCGGGATGTCCGTCTGCTGGCTCACCATTACCGAGGCTTAGCAGCTCTAGTACGTGGCAGGGGATGGTGGCATCTGACGTGTACCGGGGGGAATCGTATTCTCATATGCAGTAGCGTTATATATATCTGTATATTATCAACCTGTGTAACTGCCCACAGCAACCAATCACAGCTCAGGTTACAGCTCTGGTGAAATGAAAGCTGGCCTGTGATTGGTTGCAGGTTACATGGTTCTTACAGTTTGATACATTTGGGTCAATATGTCAATGTCCCCAACGTAGTGTATATGTGTATAGAGATGTAGTGTCCATGTGTTATATGTGTTTAGAGATGTAGTGTACATGTGTTATATGTGTATAGAGATGGAGTGTCCATGTGTTATATGTGTATAGAGATGTAGTGTATATGTGTTATATGTGTATAGAGATGTAGTGTCCATGTGTTATATGTGTATAGAGATGTAGTGTCCATGTGTTATATGTGTATAGAGATGTAGTGTCCATGTGTTATATGTGTATAGAGATGTAGTGTCCATGTGTTATGTGTGTATAGAGATGTAGTGTATGTGTGTATAGAGATGTAGTGTATGTGTGTATAGAGATGTAGTGTATGTGTGTATAGAGATGTAGTGTCCATGTGTTATATGTGTATAGAGATGTAGTGTCCATGTGTTATGTGTGTATAGAGATGGAGTGTATGTGTGTATAGAGATGGAGTGTATGTGTGTATAGAGATGGAGTGTCCGTGTGTATAGAGATGTAGTGTCCATGTGGTATGTGTGTATAGAGATGT
This sequence comes from Dendropsophus ebraccatus, assembly GCF_027789765.1. Lineage (NCBI taxonomy): Eukaryota > Metazoa > Chordata > Amphibia > Anura > Hylidae > Dendropsophus > Dendropsophus ebraccatus. The sequence goes on from NC_091465.1 coordinate 38,849,951, forward strand.
AGTGTCCATGTGTTATATGTGTATAGAGATGTAGTGTCCATGTGTTATATGTGTATACGAGGCTGAAGTTGGTTTCTTATTCGGCCAGTTTCTTATTCGGGGTTGAAGTTGGTTTCTTATTCGGCAGTTTCTTATTCAGAGGATTTTTCTTTTTCCTGTTTTAGCTATTATTCTTACAGAAAATGTATAATATTCATACCCTACTGTAAGTGAGGGGCCCTGAGAGGACTGGTGATAAAAATGGCAAAAAAAGACCCCACGGTTGGCATAAAAATGGGCATGAAAGTAAAACCACAAAATTATTATTTAAAAATAAAATTGACTTTGGGCCACTGATCTCACACTGATAATACACAGAGAGGGATGCCCCGCATCACATCCAAGAGATTCCAGCCTGGCCCAAAGTGGTTCTGGGTATAAAAACTGGCATCAAAGTGGGCACATAGGCATTTTTCATGATTTGAATAAGTAACAGCTATTTTCAAAGGGTTAAATGACTTTGGGCCACTGATCTCACACTGATATTATACAGAGAGGGATGCCCCGCACCACATCCAAGAGAGTCCAGCCTGGCCCAAAGTGGTTCTTGGTATAAAAACTGGCATCAAAGTGGGCAGATTGGCATTTTTTCCTAATTTGAATAAGTAACAGCTGTTTTCAAAGGGTTAAATGAGTTTGGGCCACTGATCTCACACTGATAATACACAGAGAGGGATCCCCCGCATCACATCCAACAGAGTCCAGCCTGACCCAAAGTGGTTCTGGGTATAAAAACTGGCATCAAAGTGGGCACATAGCCATTTTTCATGATTTGAATAAGTAACAGCTATTTTCAAAGGGTTAAATGAGTTTGGGCCACTGATCTCACACTACGTACACACAGATAGGCATGCCCCGCATCACATCCAAGAGACTCCAGCCTGGCCCAAAGTGGTTCTGGGTATAAAAACTGGCATCAAAGTGGGCAGATGGGCATTTTTGTCCTATTTTGAATAAGTAACAGGTGTTTTCAAAGGGTTAAATGAGTTTGGGCCACTGATCTCACACTGATAATACACAGAGAGGGATGCCCCGCATCACAACCAAGAGAGTCCAGCCTGGCCCAAAGTGGTTCTGGGTATAAAAACTGGCATCAAAGTGGGCAGATTGGAATTTTTCCTGATTTAAATAAGTAACAGCTATTTTCAAAGGGTTAAATGAGTTTGGGCCACTGATCTCACACTGATAATACACAGAGAGGGATGCCCTGTGGGTCCTTACCAGACTTTCGAGCAAATGCCAAACTTTACTGAAACGGTAATAAGGATTAAGGTAAAACACACCTTTATCCATGGTGTTTTTGGTGCAATAGGGAGCTATCAGCAGTTTAGATTAATCTAACTGGCTGACAGTTCCCCTTTAATAATGGTCATTATTTGCCCTTATTTTTACTTTGTTTAAACATAGCCTAAAGGGGTATTCCTGGAAAAAATGAAAAAAAAAAAGAACCAAAATTACCCCTTAACTAAAGAACTTATATATTCCTTGTTGGCTTTACTCGGAGATTGCTGGTCCAGTCACATGATGCAACCTTTCTTACAGTGATGTCCTACTTCCTTTCATCTTCTTGGGTATGGTGACGTCAGCACTTGGGGGCAAAGCCATCTCTCGTACCCAGAACGGCCTTCCTACACGTGCGCAGTGCGATCATTAGTATTGCAGCATGCATCTGCTAATCCCACTGGGTACAGGGACATCAATGCTCCCGTAATCAGGTTCTGCTGGCTACTAGGGCGGTCTTACTGGCTACAAAGGGGTCCTATATGGCTACAAGGGGACCCTGACATTGCAGGCAACACATAGGACAAATATATTTCAATGGCCCTGTTCACACATCTGTACAAGTGTTCAGGTCCATTGTCTTCTACATAGTGCTCCGTAAACTGCGTAGCACTGTTACTGCACATTCATAGTGCGGTCCACCATTACAGGTCCGTATTCACTGGCTGAACTATGGATGTGTGAATGAGGCCTAACATAGCCTAAAGCAGACCTGTCAGCAGAAAACATTGCTGCAGGTATTGTTATTATAGAAATGTATTCAGGGTTAGCCGAGAAATGTTTAATAAGACGAGATGGGACAGCTAATTCTGGGATCCTGTTATGCTGACAAATGCCTCCTGAGTACTTTAGCCCTGTTTGCTTAAAGGGGTAGTGCGGCGCTAAACATTTATTCACAAAATACCCAGAACCACTTTGGGCCAGGCTGGACTCTCTTGGGTATGATGTGGGGCATCCCTCTCTGTATATTATCAGTGTGAGATCAGTGGCCCAAACTCATTTAACCCTTTGAAAACAGCTGTTACTTATTCAAATTAGGAAAAAAATGCCAATCTGCCCACTTTGATGCCAGTTTTTATACCAAGAACCACTTTGGGCCAGGCTGGACTCTCTTGGATGTGGTGCGGGGCATCCCTCTCTGTATAATATCAGTGTGAGATCAGTGGCCCAAAGTCATTTAACCCTTTGAAAATAGCTGTTACTTATTCAAATAATGAAAAATGCCTATGTGCCCACTTTGATGCCAGTTTTTATACCCAGAACCACTTTGGGCCAGGCTGGACTCTCTTGGGTGTGATGCGGGGCATCCCTCTCTGTGTATTATCAGTGTGAGATCAGTGGCCCAAAGTCAATTTTATTTTTAAATAATAATTTTGTGGTTTTACTTTCATGCCCATTTTTATGCCAACCGTGGGGTCTTTTTTGCCATTTTTATCACCAGTCCTCTCAGGGCCCCTCACTTACGGTAGGGTATGAATATTATACATTTTCTGTAAGAATAATAGCTAAAACAGGAAAAAGAAAAATCCTCTGAATAAGAATCTGCCGAATAAGAAACCAACTTCAGCCCCGAATAAGAAACTGGCCGAATAAGAAACCAACTTCAGCCTCGTTATGTGTATAGAGATGTAGTGTCCATGTGTTATGTGTATAGAGGTGTAGTGTATATGTGTTATGTGTATGTATAGAGATGTAGTGTCCATGTGTTATGTGTATAGAGATGTAGTGTCCATGTGTTATGTGTATAGAGATGTAGTGTACATGTGTTATATGTGTATAGAGATGTAGTGTCCATGTGTTATATGTGTTTAGAGATGTAGTGTCCATGTGTTATGTGTATAGAGATGTAGTGTACATGTGTTATATGTGTATGTATAGAGATGTAGTGTCCATGTGTTATATGTGTATAGAGATGTAGTGTCCATGTGTTATATGTGTATAGAGGTGTAGTGTATATGTTATGTGTATGTATAGAGATGTAGTGTCCATGTGTTATATGTGTATAGAGATGTAGTGTCCATGTGTTATATGTGTATAGAGATGGAGTGTCCATGTGTTATATGTGTATAGAGATGTAGTGTACATGTGTTATATGTGTATGTATAGAGATGTAGTGTCCATGTGTTATATGTGTATAGAGATGTAGTGTCCATGTGTTATATGTGTATAGAGGTGTAGTGTATATGTTATGTGTATGTATAGAGATGTAGTGTCCATGTGTTATATGTGTATAGAGATGGAGTGTCCATGTGTTATATGTGTATAGAGATGTAGTGTACATGTTTTATATGTGTATGTATAGAGATGTAGTGTCCATGTGTTATATGTGTATAGAGATGTAGTGTCCATGTGTTATGTTAACTCTCATTAAAAGTTTTCATTTTACAAAGACAAAAATTAAATAACATTGTAATGTGACAAGGCACCTTATGGTGCAAACAATGACCCAAGCTTGGGCAATATGTCAGCTGAAACACAGGTATAATAACCAAAAAAAGAAAGAAAAAGAAAACTTACAGAAATAAAAATAAACCTCGGTCGAAGGGCCATACCGTCAACCAGGATATACGATAGGGGCATGAGCATGAGTGCAACACAGGTACTATAAATGAACACTGCGTATCAGATCCCCTGGTCACCCATATGATATAGATGAGGGAAGACATGAGCCAAATGTACCCTTTTTGCTTCATTCACAGAGGCAGACAGGCGTAGTACAGACACAAAAGAAAAAGACACAAGACAAAACAAGACCAACAAAAAAACAAAAAAAAAAAAGGGGGGGGGGAACACTGAAGGAAAGAAAGGGGAAGGAAAGTCCGATAATAGTATAGCAAAGTACCTAGTGGAAATCACTGAGGTCAGTCGACCCATCCAGAATATAAGTCTACAATAGCACCGTGGCCATAACTCACGTCAGGAGTTGAGAGAAAGAAGGGGAGCTTGTAAAAAGAATCCATGGAGTCCATACCTTTTGTACACTTCTCAGAGCAGTCATGTGCCTCGGCCACCAGCTCCTCCGCCCGCTGCAGTGCACACAGTTCTCTATGCCATTCAGCCAAGGAAGGTATGACCACAGATTTCCAGTGGCGTGGGAGCACCGTCCTAGCTGCCGCTAGCATGTGTCTCAGTATGCCTTTCTTCTGGGATGCCAAAGTCCCCGGCAGGAGCGAGAGCAGAGCCAGTTGAGGGGTATGAGCCACCACCTTTCCAGAATAGGCCTCATATATTTTAAATATGCCCTCCCAGAATGGTCGTATTGCAGAGCATTCCCACCAAATATGTAAGAGTGTTCCCATAGCCGTCTGACACCTCCAGCACCTGTCTGACACATCAGGGTACATACGATGTAGCAACTGAGGGCAGCGGTACCATCGCAATAATATTTTGTAGTTCTTCTCCTTTGAGTGCGCATCTAGAGACATACCATGCGAGAATGTACAAATCTTCAATGTATCATTAGGAGAGAAAGTTACACCAAGGTCTCTTTCCCGTGCTGAGAAAAAGGGCGCTCGCTCATCATTGCTCAAGGCGAGAAGCAAAGAGTACATTCTCGAGAGAGTCCCCGTGCCCCCCTCAGAAGAGAGAACCCAGGTGTCAAAATCAGTACAATCAGGAAAAGCTAGTGAGCCGGCCGAGGAAGCACGTAGGAAAGAGCACAATTGGTTGTAGGCGAACCAGGAAAGGGTCCACCCCGTGCAGGCCTCCTGGAGGGCGGGCAATGTCGGGATCTGTGATGCAACCAGAATATCTGCTAAGCGAGGAGAGGCCTCGCGTTTCCAGATCAAAAAGACTGATTGTGTGAGACCAGGAGCAAAAGCAGGGTTAGAGAACAAAAGCGTCATGGGTCCCGGCCTATGGGAGATTGCATGCTTAGATACCCACATGTCCCACACACAGTGCGTATGTCTGGTTAAATACGCCCAAGTCGTCAGGGATTCCCTATCAGGTTTGAGGAGCCAGGGTGAGGTGGACAAGGTAACGGGAAATGCTAGTTTCCAGTGCCACCCAACGTTTCGTAGAGATGTTGTGAGTCCAGTCAACAATTCTGGCTAGCACCGCCGCCTCATGGTAACCTTAAATCGGGGAGCCCCGATCCCCCTCTAACCCTGAAACACATAAAGGAATCTAGGCAAAACGTCCATCTTTAGGACATTCATTCGACCAAACCAGGATAAAAACTTACGATGGTAAGCCTGTAACATATCCACGGTCCTCCTGTGCAGTGGGAGGTAATTCAATGGAAAAAGCAATTCTAAGCGTGAAGGGATCTGGACACTGAGGTATTTAATACTCTCGCTCTGCCAGCGAAAGGGAAAGTTAGACTGCAGAAGAGCGATGTCAGTGTCAGGGAGAGATACGTTCAACCCCTCGGACTTGGTGAGGTTAACTTTAAAATTACTGAGCCTGCCAAACTCCTCAAATTCTCTCAGAACCACAGGAAAAGAAATATGGGGCCGAGTGACGTATAGCAGTAGGTCATCCGCATAGAGGGCCAATTTGTGCTGTTGACCAGCCACCTCCATGCCCATGACGTCAGGACTGCCCCGAAGGGCTATTGCCAGATGTTCCATTGTTAAGATGTATAGGAGCGGGGACAGGGGACATCCCTGCCTCATCCCATTTCCGATGCGGAAGGCCTCCGACAGGGCTCCATTCACTCTGACTCTCGCAGTGGGTGAAGAATACAAGGCCATAATCTTAGCGATAAAATCAGCTCCGAGTCCCAATTGGGCCAAGGTAGCCACCAAGAATTTCCAGCGAACCCTGTCGAAGGCCTTCTCAGCATCGACTGAAAGAAGGCACAGTGGAGCCCGGGTTTGACGTGCGTGGGCAATCAACATAACCGTACGGAGGGTATTGTCCCTCGCCTCCCTCCCAGGGACAAAGCCCACCTGATCAGTGTGAATTACATGAGGGATGATGCTATTCAAACGAGTGGCCAATATCTTGGAGTACAATTTGCTATCAAAGATTGCTTAGGGAATGTGGTGGTAGCCGATACAGAATTGAAAACCTTCGTTAGGAAGGGAATAAGCAGGCCTTTAAATGTTTTAAAGAAAGGGGCAGTAAACCCATCCGGGCCGGGGCTCTTCCCATTTTTAAGTGAAGAGACAGCTGCTCCAACTTACAAGTCTGAAAAGGGGGCATCAATACTTTCCTTAATTTCGGGGTCAATGGTAGGCAAGGCCTTCAATTCCACATATTCTTGGATTTTCCTGTCCAACTGGGGGGCAGGCATGTCCGCATAGTGACCAGGAAGCGAGTACAGGGTACCATAGTAGTCCTGGAACGCTTTAGCTATGAGTCTAGGATCATGATCCAAGGAACCTGTGGAATTCCTAATATGTGGGACATAGGCAGGGGCAGTACGGGGATGGAGGTAGCGAGCCAGAGCCCTTCCACACTTATTAGCATTGGCGTACAGGTAACTTCGGAAGCGAGTTTTATGGTTCGCTTCAACCCCAGCAATCAGCTCCCGTAGTTGTTCCCTAACCTTAGTAATATCGGATAGCACAGAAAGATCGGGGCTGCGTTTATGACGTTTAGAAAGTTCCTCTAGTTCCAGCAAAAGAGCTCTAATTTTTGCGCCTCTATCCTTTTTAAGCCTGGAGCCTTGTTGAATACAGATGCCCCTGATCACACATTTTAGAGCCTCCAACTGCACAGGAAGAGGAGTAGAATCATTTTCGTGTACACTGAGAAACTCAGTAATCGCTGCTTCTATTGCTGCCCTACAAACAACGTCTTTCAATAAAGACTCATTGAGTCTCCAGGTCCACTCTGTAGGGACCCCCCTGGGACTCCAATAGACAGGAAGATAGGCGAATGATCTGACCACAGTGCCGTCCCAATAGTAGCATGGGGGGTATGGACTAGGGCAGAATGGGACAGGAAAAACATGTCGATCCGGCTGTAAGAGCCATGAGCGGGCGAATAGTAGGTATAATCTCGGTCAGTCGGGTGAAGCACCCTCCATATGTCTACCCGTCGATGCGCAAGTAACGCCCCCCTAACCAGTGATCTAGCAGCATTGGGCACTACAGAGCGCCCAGTAGATGTGTCCATTGTAGGGTCCAGTGTCACATTACAGTCCCCCCCTACGATTAGCGTGCCTTCAATGAAGGCATCTGCCTCCAGCAGCATGTTCCGTAGGGCCCTACCCTGGTCCGCATTAGGGAGGTATATGTTGCCTATGGTGTAAGTGGTGGTGGCCACTCTAAGTTTAACGAAGGCATACCTGCCATGAGGGTCAACCTTGGTATCCAAGAGGTCGTGCTGAAGCGACCTGTGGATCGCAATCGAGACACCTTTAGATTTGGACTCTGGGTTCGTGCTGTGCACCCACTGTGTATAATGTCGGGTCTGGAGCCGAGGCACATGATCCATCCGGAAATGCGTCTCCTGTAATAAAAGAACATGTGCACGTTGTTTATGCATGGCATACAACACATAGGACCTTTTGGAGGGTTCATTGAAACCCCGAACAGTGAGAGAGGCCAATTTGAGCGAAATTGGGGCCATGATAGGTGAAAAGAGGGAGAGATCTACTAGGGAAGAACAATAGGAATCGGGGAGACAAACACACAACAAAGAGAGAAAAAAAGAAAGAAGACCACACAGATGCTCACAACACAAAATAAACATAGAAACAAGGACTTAAAAGAAAGTCCTGAAACTACAGAGACCTAGACTCTGCAGAAAATGAGTACAGATATCCAGTGCAAAAGCGCTAACCTAGTTTAGGGACCTAACTGGTAACAGTAGTAGCTGCTCCCCCACGAAGTATACATAGGAAACAGCTTGTGTCACGCCGCATTTATCCCAATATTGAAATATGAATGCCCATATCAATAGATAATAAAGATTAAACAAAGAAACACACTATGAAATGTAACTTGTAAACCCCACCCTCATAACAGCGGAAGCAGAAAAGAGAATCTCCGCAAAGCATCACACCATACGACACGGCGGAGGCAGGAGCCACCCACCCATGTCGCACACCAAAAGTACACCATAGGACTAACTATGGCCAAAACATAATGTCAAAACATTGCAAAACACATATAAGGGACCATATAGGCCTAAGGTCGCCCAGGAGGAAGACAGACCAGTAATGTGGTAGAAATCTGCTAGGAGAGGATAGAGCGCAGACTATTCAACTAAGAGTAGGATGAGAGAGAGAAAAGAAAGGGAGGAAGAGGCAAAAGAGGAAGGCATATCAGAAAGCAAATATATTCAAGTTAGAGTAATTTCCCGACAGAAGTCACCACCACAGCAGAGCGTCCATCAGTAGCGAAGACATAGAACACCCTCACCCCTCGGTGTCCGCCAAATCCAGGGGCATTTGAGAACGTCTGTTGTCTTCAGGCAACGAGGGCGTCAGCGACCATCCTGGGAGGCGTACTTCGGGCAGGCCCAGTGCATTAAGAAATGAGGGCAGATCTGCAGGTTCCCTGAGGGTATGAAGCCTGCCGCCGTGTCTGACCACGAGATGAAAAGGGAACCCCCACATGTAAGGGATCTCCCTGTCACGCAGCAAAGTCAGGAGCGGTCGAAGGGCACGCCTTTGAGCCAACATGTGCCGTGATAAGTCTTGAAGAAGCGTCAAATGGGCCCCATCAAAGTCTATGAAGTCTTCTCTTCTTGCCATACGCATAATCTCCTCCTTCACAGAATAGTAATGGAGCCGACATATAACGTCACGTGGCCTGTTGGGATCAGAACTCACAGGACCCAGAGCTCTATGCGCTCTGTCTATTTCCAAGTCTTTGGACACCGTACGTTGCAGCAGAGCACTGAAAATCCCCTGTAAGGAGGGTATTAAGTCAGTCGTTTTAGTAGCCTCAGGCAGACCGCGTATTCGAATGTTATTGCGCCTGCTTCTGTTCTCATTATCATCATGTAAGCGGTATAACTGTGCTATATGAAATTCGTGAGCGTCCACCTTAGTGACAGTTTCCTCAACTTGGGCTGATAATGTAGCCTGAGCGGCAGCCATCTCCTCCACCTTAGCCTCAGTTGTATGTATGGCAGCCTTAAGAGACGTGAGCTCCTGCTTGTAAGAGGTCTCCAGGCGCTGCACAAATTGCTCCATCTCCTGTCTGGTGGGGAGCAGCTTCATTTGTTCCTGCCAGTCCCAGGGAGGTGTAGAGGCTACGGGCTCCTGGCTTTGCCCCATAGAGGCCGGCTGTGACGAAGTGCGGGACGCCATGTGCTTTGGGGAAAATGGCGCTGCAGTAGCTGATAAGGGCCGCCCTCGCACCACACTGCTCTCCTGAGCCTCCGCAGCTCCGTCTCCCCCCTCAGAGGCTTGTTGTGTGGCGGGCTCCGCTGGAGCTTGTACCGGCTCCCTAGTGTGGGCTGACCTGAGGCTCCTGTGTCTGGAGCGGGGAATCTCCGTTGCGGTCCCCGAGCTGTGGTCCTCCTGTGGCGGGATGCTGCCGCGTCTGAACCGGGGCGCGAGGAAGTCGTCCAGGCGGCTCTGCCGAGGTGCAGACCGCAAGCACCAGGTGTCGGGCGGTGATTGCCTTCCCCTCCTGCTCATATGGCCGAGCAGCAGGGACAGTTAGAGAGGGATTCGGCGGCAGAATGGAGCTTCGTGGCGGGAGTGCTGCACTCCGCCTTTACCAAACCACGCCCCCTCGTGTCCATGTGTTATATGTGTATAGAGATGTAGTGTCCATGTGTTATATGTGTATAGAGATGTAGTGTCCATGTGTTATATGTGTATAGAGATGGAGTGTCCATGTGTTATATGTGTATAGAGATGGAGTGTACATGTGTTATATGTGTATAGAGATGGAGTGTACATGTGTTATATGTGTATAGAGATGGAGTGTACATGTGTTATATGTGTATAGAGATGGAGTGTACATGTGTTATATGTGTATAGAGATGGAGTGTACATGTGTTATATGTGTATAGAGATGGAGTGTCCATGTGTTATATGTGTATAGAGATGGAGTGTCCATGTGTTATGTGTATAGAGATGTAGTGTACACGTGTTATATGTGTATAGATCCTGGATTTAGTGTACATGTGATGGACACTACATCCAGGATCTATACACATATAACACATGTACACTATATCCAGGATCTTTACATGTATATGTGTTATGGCAGTGTTATACAAGTATAGTTACAGTATGTATGTATGATGGTGATATACATGTATAGATCCAGTATGTAATGTAGATGCAGTGTAATGCATTTTTGATCCTGTTGGTAGTGTACATGTGTATATTTCCAGTATGTAATGTAGTCACTAACCGACTCCATTGATTCAAGTCTGTTCTCAGACGGGAGTACACTACGGTATACGCTGGCAACCTTTCCTGAAAGGATGAATACAAATAGTGGGGGATTAGGCTGAAAACTTGATGGGAACATAGTCTTGTACATGTATAGATCCTGTATGGAGTGTAGATGTGGTGGTGTTATACATGCATAGATTCTGTATGTGGTGGTGGCGTTATACACGTATACATTCTGTATGTGGTGGTGGTATATGTTTTGTATGTGGTGGTGGGGTAATACATGTATACATTCTGTATGTGGTGGTGGCGTTATACATGTATACATTCTGTGTGTGGTGTAGGAGTGTTATGTTGTGGTGTTAAACATGTATAGATCCTGTATACATATAGTGTAGATGTATAACCTCAGAAATCCAGCACATCCAATATAAGCCGCAATGTATTTGAAATCCATAGGAACAGTCCTAAAAAACACTCTAAGCACTTCTCATCTTATTGGTTCTTAGTCACAGGTTTGTATGATGAGACTTCTAACATACACCCTGCAGGCATTGAGGAATAGCTTTCACATGGCTGTAAGTCTATAGAGAGGTGAGGAGGAGATCACAAATGTTTAATGAGTAAATTGTTGGTTGCACAGCAGATGCCGGATCCTAATGACTTCTTATCATTTACTTCTTATAGATTTTACAATGTCCCGTGTCCCTCTTGGAAAAGTTTTGCTAAGAAATGTTATTCGACACACAGATGCTCATAACAAGGTAGGCAACCCTGTCTGCTCAACCTAACGCGCCTCCTTTTTGGCACATCCATAAAATATGTACACACGTGTGTTGTTTACAATGTTACTGTCCATGAAACTGGTAAGTTACTAAAACATGAACATTTCTGTAGATAGAAATTGGTAAAACCCTCTTGGCGCCTGTGCACATGGCATTACTACAGATCTGTGTATAGTGGATGTGCAGTACAGCGGGCCCATACTTCACCTCCATACGGACACTTTCTCTATCAAGCATTCTTACAGAACTTACATTCAGGATAGCTGGGTTCAGTTACAGGATGGATTATGGAGGTTATGGGGGAGATTTATCAAACATGGTGTAAAGTGAAACTGGCTCAGTTGCCCCTAGCAACCAATCAGATTCCACCTTTCATTTTCCAAAGAGTCTGTGAGGAATGAAAGGTGGAATCTGATTGGTTGCTAGGGGCAACTGAGCCAGTTTCACTTTACACCATGTTTGATAAATTTCCCCCGTTGTCTTAAAGGCACCATACAGTAGCACCTGAAGTGCACATAAACCAAAGGGACTCAATATGCCACCATACAGGGTGTGTACTTGTATACATAGTCCTTTAGAATGTAATATGATATTTATATTTGATATATATCCTCCACTTCCTGAATTCTTTCTCATCACATATCTGGTTCTCAGTCACCTTCCAGGTTCACCTCCATCCTTTGCTAGCGTGCTCCTTAGTTTGGTCACTGGTACAAGAGTACTGGGAAAATATAAACCCATCCGCCGTAACATTAAAACAACTGACAGGTGAAGTGAATAACATTATACTGATAATGGTGGCTATCAGTGAGTATTAGGCAGTAATTGCATAGTCCGTTCTTGAAGTTGATGTGTCAGAAGCAGAAAAATGGACAATTTAAAGGGAACCTGTCACCCCCTGTGCCGGGGTGCCAGGCTACAGCCCCCTATACTTGCCTGATCCCGCCGGGTCCAGCTTCTGGATCCGGTCGGGTCACGGAGATCTCAGCCGCTGCAGCCCGGCGCGCGCGTTGAGAGATGAGTCCAACGCTCATAGAGAATGACGGAGAGTCCAGCGCTCCGTCATTCTCTATGAGCGTTGGACTCATCTCTCAGTGCGCACGCCGGGCTGCAGCGGCTAAGATTTGCGGGACCCGGCGAGATCAGGTGAGTATAGGGGGCTGTAGCGGGGGGTCGGGAGCCTGTCACACCGGCACGGGGGGTGACAGGTTCCCTTCAAGGATCTGGGGATACCTAAACAGCTGGGTCACCGTATCTCCAAACTGGCTGGTCTTGTAGGGTGTTCCTGATGAGCAGTGGTTAGTACCTACCAAAAGTAGTCTGAAGAAAGACAACTGGTGAATAAATGCACATAGGTTTACTAGGCTCCTTGATGCATGTGGGATTCAAAAGCTATTCCATGTGGACAGATATGATTAGTTTTGCTATCTTCCGCAGTGAGTATGCTTAGGGATTTCTGGTATAGTGAGCTTGCTGGCAGCTTATTTTGCAGCCTTCCATCCTGCCGAGCAGCGAAGAAGCTGCAGTTTCAGAGCAAAAACACAAAGTCTTATGACATTTTTAAATCATGTTTTTCCTTCTCCTTCATATTTACTATGCCCAGATCCAAGAAGAATCTGAAATGTGGAAGATTCGGGAACTTGAGAAGCAAACAGAAGCTACTGGGACAAAACGGAGACGCGTGTCACCAGATCTTAACAGGTCAGTTATAGATTCTGAAAGCTGTGGCCTTATTTCAGCATTGTTTATTTATAGGAGGAGTCTGCATCACTATTGCAGAGAGAAAGCCAAAGCAACAGGGTCTAGGTTTTCATAATTGAAAGAAACTGGGCTAAGAAAAGTGTAGCACTATCACCTGTGAAAAGCAGAGTCACCACCTTAAGATCAGACTGCGTTCCCACAGAGGATGAATAAATGTGGCTGACGCCATGCACCTGCATAGTTTAGTCCGCATGCCTTTAATGCAGAATTTGTGAACCCTTGTGTGGAGGTACACTTTAAAGGAAATGTGTCATCAAAAAATGACTTATTGTTAAAAGGGAACCTATCACCTGCTAGATTCTAATAGGACATGTGACCGTACTTTTATTTAGAAAGTCCACTGTCATTAATAATAAATCTTCTTTTTCTGAATATGTAAATGAGGAGGTTTGGTGCACTTGGGGTGGTCCTGTAGCCCTGAGTGCTTTGCTCAGCCTACTGACTCCTGCAGCACTCCTCTGAATACCTATGAATGTTAATAAGAGCTCTGCAGAAAGAGACGGCAGAGAGTGATGTCACCGCAAAGCACTGTGATAAATATTCATAAGGAGGTGTGCTGTAAGAACTAGCAGGCAGATCTGGTCTTACTCCCCATCCCCTGGCCTATTACAGTCTATTAGCAGGTTAGATCTGTCTAACCTGCTGATAGATACCCTTTAAATAAAGTTTTTATGTTAAAAATATAAACCTGAAATGAAGGTGAGACTGCTTGTTCTGTCTGTAATGATATAGAGGAGGCTGCTGAAAAGTGCAGAATTGCAGCAAAAGTTGACACCTGTAGATATGACCTCTGCACAGGTCAGTGGGGTCCCAAAGGGTTGAACCTCTACTCATCAAAGTCATGGTCTGCCTTAGCGATATTATATCACTTTATGGGAAATATCTTACAGAACTTCATTAAGTAAGATCATACTTGTCGGCCATTGGTTTCAGCAAGCTAGATGCTATTGCAGTCACAAGCTTATTATTTGTTAGCTTATTTGATACCCTAATGGTGCGTTTACACAGGCTGATTTATCTGACAGAATTTGGAAGCCAAAGCCAGGAATGGATTTGAAAAGAGGAGAAATCTCAGTCTTTCCTTTATGACCTGTTCCCTGTTTATAGTCTGTTCCTGGTTTTGGCTTCAAAGATCTGTCAGATAAATTTCCCTGCTCTTTGCTGCCGCTGTTCCACACAGGAGCGAGTGGGTGAGTGCGGGAGGGGCTGCAGGGAGGCTGCCCAGGTGATCGCTTATCGTCCAGGCAGCCCATAGGATATAGCAGCGATCTGCTGGCGCCGCTCCTATTTCACGGAGCGACTGCGGCAGATCGTTGCTATATAAGTCGTTTATCTTTTCAACATGAACGATGTCTGCTGATGGTTGCCTCCTACTCTACGGGACGATTATCGGCCGATAATCGTTCCGTGGAATAGGGCCTTTAGACTGTCAATTTTTTTATCTGTGTGATAGTTGTATTGATCTTGTACATTTTTTTTGTGCTTATATATAATTTATTTTATTTATTTATTACCTTTTGCACGTTCTGTATGTACTATTCCTTTACTGACTGCTCTTCTCCCCTGTACAGATGGGATCACAATGGTTATAAGGAGCTGTATCCTGAAGAGTTTAATGATAACAGGTAGGCTTTTCCACAGTGTATGTGAACCCAATATATATATGCTGCATGTGAACATAACATAAAGCCTCATCCCTATCTGTTTTACTGTCCCTACAACCTTTCGGAGGCTCTGCATACTTATAATTTTAAACAGTTTTTTTTTCTATTGGTGTGTACTGAGTCCATCAGAAAAAAAGCCCTGCCATGCTAAAATGGATGCCGTAATATAATAGAGATATACTCTCACTTAAAGGAATATCTTCTAAAGAATATCTCATTAATATGGTGCTGTACAGGGGCGTCACAAGCCTGCACACAGAATGTCTACAAGAGGGACCTTGTGTGCCTATATCAGGTTCTTTCTATCTCTAGTGTATCAGTGTTGTTCCCTATTCAGTGTATTACTATTAATAAAAGAATTATAATAATAATGCTATGACCATAATCTAAAGAAATATTCTATCTTTTAGCACTGTATTGTTCTATGTCGTATCCCTTTAAATGGCTCTGTAGCATGACTGAAGTTTGGGTGGGAATGCTACTCAAATAACTAACAAATTGATATATTTATTGTAAGGAGCCGGATGAGATCTGATGGCTTTGATGCTGAAGGAAGCCAAGAAAGTGCCCGAAAGGAATCTGCAGCAGCAGCAGAAATTACTCTAAGACAAAGTGCACTGAGCGTGCGGGCATTGAACAAGAAGTACTACGAGTGTGAGTCTAGCATTCCAGACAGGTGAGTGTATTTTCTGTCATCCTGCAGGTGGCAGCATGGGAATGTATAAAATCTAAGGTTAAGCTGACATCACATTTGTCTTGTACAGCGTGTACGACATGGTATCCTAGTCCCCATAATGAAATATTATACATATTATTAATAAAGACACAACAACCAGATCTGTGGAAGAAATTTGGCCGCGATGTTTATTGTTTCTTTTATCCAATAATAACCATATGTTTATTTCAAACTTCATATAAATTTAAAAACATACGAAACCATTAACATAAAACATGTCCAGCCCTGTGTTGGGCGACTAACACACCCCATAATAAACATCGCGACAAGAATAGGTCCAAAGTAAATGGGGAGGGAGGGAGGGCAGCTCTTCTCTTCACCAACGGACTGCTGCGCCTCGCTCCTGCTCCTTCTTTTATACTGCTCATGCTGTACTCCTCGTGAGATCCAACGCCGGGTGCTTGCCCACGCAGATCTTCAGGTGCCACAAAGGAACGTTGGCCACTACCATCAACATACTTAGGTGACAGGATACCATGTGTACCCCCCCCCTTTACTGGTGCTCTGCTCCACGGGCGCGGGTACTCACATGGTATCCTAGTCCCCATAATGAAATATTATACATATTATTAATAAAGACACAACAACCAGATCTGTGGAAGAAATTTGGCCGCAATGTTTATTATTGTTTCTTTTATCCAATAATAACCATATGTTTATTTCAAACTCCATATAAAGTTAACAACATATCAAACCATTAACATAAAACATGTCCAGCCCTGTGTTGGGCGACTAACACACCCCACCAAGGCCATGTGATGTCACATGGCCTCCCCAACACATCGCAGCCACTTGTCAATGATATCCTGCAGACCACAATGAAAAACATTGTTGCCCACATCGGACATATGTACAAAATCGTCCCTAAAAAATCCCGGCAACGAGCCCTCAAGATCAATATGGCGATGAGAAAGTCCCCCTAGAGTTGGCAGGAATTTCTCCATCGCCCTATTGATGCGCTTGCGAATTTTGTTTAAAAATTTTAAATCTTTTGCCGTCCAGGCCAAGCGATTAATGATCTCAGAGTAAACAAAGTAAGTCAGAGGGAGCAAATCCCGCAATAAAATAAAATCTGACTTCATGCGGACCAGTAAGTCCACCGTTCGGGATTTACCCAGATCATTACCCGCCAGGTGGACTATAAGGAGGTGTGGAAGCGGCCAGGTACGTTTCAATTTAGAGATCTTGGATACCAACTCTGACCAACATAAACCCTTAAACCCAAACCAATAAATGACAACTTTATTAACATCATAACCCAGGTTTGCCATACCACGCTTAGTAAAGGCTCTCCGCATAGACCAATGAATAAAGGAGTGTCCAATAATCCAAATAATGGTCTTACCTAGGAAATAATAAAAAGGTTAAACCAACAATTGCGGACGGACATAGATTTTATATCTGTGTGAATGCCATCTCCCCAGCCTCTTGATGACCGACTCAGAAAGACCTAAGGACGCCACTTCAGTAGCAGCGCCCACTCTAAATGAGTGAGAGGAAAACTTTTTTCCTTCCAGGCCCAGGTGTTTCAGTGATTTCTTGAGTACTACATTAAACTGTGCCCTGGTCAGACTAGATTTATCCAGATGCATGAAAAGCGGTCCGTGATCAAAAGATCTCACAGCAAGCCATTCACGCATGGTCCTAACAGGGCAGTAGGCGGGGTCATGTAAAGAATTCAGTAAAACCCACGAACCTAAACCTTTCTGGTCAGTTTTTTATTTCTTAACAAATACAGAAACAGAATTGACACCCAACCGAAGGTCGGATAATAAGAGAGGAGAGAGAGACGACTTATTGTCAGCAGTAAATTCACCAACTCTCAAAGCAGCAAAAAAACGCCAAAACAAATGCCGCCGTAAATAAGCATGTCTCATAGGGAGAATAACAGACTACAGCCAGTGCAGAACATAATCTCCTCAATAGAGCCAGAGAGAGAGGTCTGGTTTTAACCCCAGGTAGGCCAACACGACCATAACCTTTCAGCAATTGCTTTATAAAAAATTCCTTCGTAAAATCAAACACACCCAGCAGTTTAAAAAAGAAAGCCAAACCGGACAAAAATTTGACAATGCTGGCAGCAGAGTATCCAGCACCCATCAGCTCAGACACAAACAGCAAGCCAGCGTCCACCGAGGACGAAAAGGCGTCCAGATGACGAACCGAACAAAAAGTAGTCCACTTAGACTACGCAGTCGAGTAACTGGCCCAGGTATTCTTGGCTAAAGAATTGCGCAAGTGCACAGCAGTTGCCTTAGTAACTCTCCGACCTCCAGCTGACCCTCCCCAGGCACAGGCAGGGCAGACTCTCCTCCCCCGGGTTGTAAATCTTCCTGGGACGGATCTTCCAGCAGCGCAGCAGCAGTCTTCTGTCTCCTCCTGACATCAGGCCTCCGAGATGACATTCTCCTGTTCAGTTCAGCAATGGGCAGGAGCACTCAGGACCGGAGCTCCTCACAGCAGGTCAGGGCAGCTCTTCTCTTCACCAACGGACTGCTGCACCTCGCTCCTGCTCCTTCTTTTATACTGCTCATGCTGTAGTCCTCGTGAGATCCAACGCCGGGTGCTTGCCCACGCAGATCTTCAGGTGCCACAAGGGACGTTGGCCACTACCATCAACATACTTAGGTGACAGGATGCCATGTGTACCCCCCCCTTTACTGGTGCTCTGCTCCACGGGCGCGGGTACTCACAATCCGTGAAAGGGTTGCTGGTGTATACTAAGGAACATAGACAGCAGCCCAATGAGTTTGATGTAGTCGACTGGTACACTATCAGCCCATTTTCTGAACATATGTTTATATTGCAAGACTAAAAGGCACAGGCAGACGAGCTTTTCCATCCTGGGGGGGGAAAAATACAGTACTGCTAATAGCATACAATTTGTCACTAGTTGATAATGTTTGGCCCATTAAACTATGTGCACCTGCTGTCCATATGTTGCAGTAAATGCTGGCACCACCTTTTGAGAGGTTGCTAACTAGAGATGAGCGAATCCCTCATCTAAAAGAGGTGAAGCGTTTTGTTTGATCAGTGCTCCACTCCCTGCCGCTCCCAGGATTGGATCCAGCTTTTCCCAGCATTATGGAAGGAGTGGCAGGGAGCGGAGCAGCGCTGAAAGGCTGACTGCTTGATGAGTGGAGCACTGATCAACCAAAGAGTTTAGATGTGCGAATCGCCCAGTATCGGAATTTGTGGGAAAGGTGAACTGGTTGATTGGTATAGAGAGGTACACATATGAGAAACGAAAAGCTAGCAGGAAATTTGAGAAGCTTTGGGGAAGGTGGATGGCTATACCTGAACTTGCGTCCCCAGGCCCCCGCACATAAAGCTAAGCTATGTTGTATACAAGCTAGAAGGATAGTTTGTGTCTCCTCTTTAGCCCTCTGCTTACCACATGTCGGTAGACATTATGAAGATCTTAGCCTATCTAGGCTCTTTACTTTCTTCTTCTTTTTTTTAGTCTATTACTTGAAAATATTCAGGCTGTAAAGTGATGTCATGGTTTTTGGAACGTTGCACTTTATGTATGTTCACATAGACTGTGGAACGGGAAAGTTTGGGGGGTGGGGGGGGAGGTCGTGGGGTTAGGGTGGGTATGGGTCGGAGGGTATGCCCTCCGGAGAGTTTTTTGTTTATATTGGGAGAAAATTGTTTTGTGAAAACGTTCAATAAAAATATTGATTCAAAAAAAGATGTGCGAATCGCTCATCTCTGTTGCTAACATATATGTATGCCAAATGTACAGGGGAAATGTGGTTCAGGGACATCGTCAAATTTGCACCTGGCTTTTGGAGATGCTGCATCAGATAATCCAACTCTGCAATGCCTGAGGCAGCTTCTGCTATGAGGATTGGCTTCTGGCGTCATAAAGTTGGCAAACCATGACGGCCATGTCTGGTGATGCATCTCCTATCACCAATTGCACATTTTTCTTGGAGATGTATTTAGTGACATTGTGACTTCAAGGAAGTTTAAGGTATGCATGCTATAATATTGTAGGGCTGAATAAAGGTTTATATCCATAATTTAACCATCTAGGATTTAACTTGTGTTAGGCTAGGTTCACACTGCGTTTTCAGCATCCATTTAACGCATCCGTTTTTTGCAAAAAACGCATGAAAAACGGATTGCAAAAAACGGATTCATTTGTGTGCATCCGTTCCATTGAATTCCATTATAAAAAAAAAAAAAACGGATCCGTTTTTTGGGGCGGACCAAAAAACGTTGCTGACCCTATTTTTCTGGACGTTAAAAAAAACGGATCCGTTAAACGGATGCTGAAAAAGCAGTGTGAACCTAGCCTTACTCATGTTTTTTTAAGAGGTTATCCATGCTTTAAAACCAAATAATCTAAAATAACAAGCAAGCAGTTACTCGCTTTTCCCATCCCACGCTGTTTCTCTCAGTTCAGGCTCTGGCCAGCACCCCGTTCTCACTTCTGGAGTGAATGTCACATAGCTGCTGCCGCCAGTCAGTGATCACGGGTGCCAACCAGAGCCTGAATGGGGGGGGGGGAGGATATCAGGGCAGGATCAGAGTGGTGAGTAACTGCTTACTATTTTAAATCACTTGGGGGCATTTTAACTATTATCATTATTATTTTTTCTTTTTTTTTTAACTTAATTAAATACTGAGCTCTGAGTATTTTGGGCAATAAATAAAGATTTTCAGCATGTTGAAACTCACTTTGTGTAATCTAAGTGTGTAGACTTTGTAGACAATTGTTAACCTTTTGTGAATTGTTTTATTAAATCTACTTTTATAAAAAAACAGAAGGTGCAACAGCAACCCACAGGTGCAAGGGCTTACCATATATATACTCCTCCTAGTGTACACATGATAAACATCTGCTCTGTTTATTGTGTGTACACTGGGAGGAGTATATACGGCAAGCCCTTGCACCTGTGGGTTGCTGTTGCACCTTCTGTTTTTTTTTTTGTCTGCACTTAAGCCACAAGCAGCGTGCAACCTGCAGTGTGAACAGAGTCATAGATATGCTGCCAATTTCTTTTCCTTTTTTTTTCTATTAAATCATTTAGTACAGTTACAAACTTTTATTTCTTTTCCTGGTTTCCAGGTGGGGTCATAGCGGTTATAAGGAGCTGTATCCTGATGAATTTGACACAGACAGGTTTGTTTGGTGAATTACAATTCATATATACTGCTGGAAGTAGTTGCTGTAATGGAGCATGAAGGAAGACTATGACCTATTTGTATCAGCCAGTTAGAGCACAATATAATAATAGGACTGAACATAATATTCAGTATTCCACCCCTGTACATCTTCCTTCTTTGTTCCTTCGTGTTGCACTATACAGTTAAAATGGCTTATGAGTTAAGCGCTGGATTAATAAAGATAAAATATTAATCTTTCTTCTTGTAGTCCAAGAGGGAACATGGTGAAAGTCTGTAAATGAAAAGAACCTGTATTTACCATATGGACAGCAGTGTCCTCATGAGACAACTCTGGAGTAAATAGAAATTTTCAAGCAGGCGGGGGAACGGCGGAACATAATAAACAAACCCTACTTACCTCTCCCTGTGCCTCCACAGCACTCTCACCACTGCGGGACCCCCGCCAATGTCACTACCCGTCTGGATTGCCCTCTCTGCCTGTCAGTGACTGAGGCAGGACACCGCTGCAGTCACTGTTTGGCTGAATGGGCAATCCATCAGCCTTGGGGGGGGCAATAGGAGTTCCGTCGGGGATCATGGAGCATTTGGCACAGCTCTTCAGAGACAGAGGGAGGGGTAAGAAGTGCTTGATTATTATGTTCCGCCCCTGCCTGCTTGCAAATTATTATTTTTTCTGGACTTCTCATTTAATATACACAAAATGATTTCAACCCATATAAATTACATTTTATTTTTATATAATACTAGATACTATGTACAAGTTTCGGAAAGTGTATGTGTCACTATGTTGCTTTGCACTGATTGTTGTGTCGTCGCGCAGATCAGGTTGCTCTTGCTGCAATGTATGCTGGGCAAGTTTTGTGCACAAGCCCTAATTATAAGTGCACAGAACTGAGAACCAACGCAAGATGTATTCACAGCAGCCCAATCTTTTGGTATTGGCTGCAACTGCATGCAGATTGGCGAAAAGCCACATGGTGACAGCTACGCTTTCAATGCTATAAGTATGTTATCTGAGGGTGATGACTTTTCAAAAAATTCTTTTGACAGTGATGTGGAAGAAAGGAGAGGCAAAAAAACAACCAATGGAGAAGATAAATCTAGACGCAAAGACCAGAAGGAGCAGGAATCCCATAAACGCAAACGGTCAAAGAAAACCCACAAGAAAAAGCAGAAGAAGCGTTCACATAAAAAGCTGAAAAAGAGGAAAAAAGAGCAGGAAGAGAGCACAGAATCCTCAAGTGAAAGCGATAGCTCAGACCATGTAGAAAAGAAACCAAAGAAGTCCAAGCGGAAGAAGAAGACTCGGAAAAAGACTTCAAAAAAGCAGCCATCTTCATCTGGACAGGATAGCGACACCTCAAGCAATGAGATGAGCAGCACTGAAGATCACGATGCAGAGGAACATAAAGAACGATGGACTGAGAAATCCAGCAGGAAACATCACCGAAGATCGAAAACTAAAAAAGACTCTGAGACAGAAGCCAGGAAAAGCAGGAGGACCAACTGGAAAGTGGCCAAAGACGAGAGCTCAGAAAGTTCTGATGACGACTAGCGCTAGTCACTCCACCTCAGACTGGTTTACTTTACTAAAAACAAGATAAATAGGCAAATGCTTATTCTTCAACCATTTCGTATGTGCAATATGAGGTCTTTTTTTTTTTGTTTGTTTTTTCGTTTTTTTTATAAAAAGATACAAATGATGACTTTTAGCCAGACCGAGCGAGTGTTGGTAATTTGCATCTTTGCATTGGGGCAGATGTATAAAGGCATCTAGTTCGGCATGCAACTTTACAAGCGTTTCCCTCTTAAGAATTTTTTTGTAGAATGTTTCTGTGCCGTGGAATAAATGTCAAACTCGGAAATGACGGAATTAATAATATTTCAAATGTAAGGAAGGCTGAGAACAAAACAAAAAAAAACACCTCATTGTGTAATATAGTATGTTTCTACTGAGTAGTACAATGAATAAAAAGATAGGTTGTTTTATACCAGAGATGTCCGGTGGTCATGTAGGGCAGTGATTCTCAAACGCATTAGTAAGATGCCTCCCAGTATGTCTACCAGTCGGCCAGATGTTAACAGGACGATCTAAATATGAGACGCTTGTCCTGGTAGAGGGAATCTATTACAAATTATATAAAGCTAGCTATACACGTAAGAGAACTGTTGGCTGAACAAACCAGCTTTTTTTCTCGATTCCCCTTATATACATGCCCAAATGCATGCATGTGCTCTCTCTAGTAAGTGGGGGAAAGCCACTTCCAGACTCTGCTGGTGGTACTTTATCTCCCAGAGGCTATAGAATCAGGCAGCTGGAATCCAACATGCTAATAGGAGGCCCCCATACACTTTAGATGGTCAGCCGGTCTCTGAAATCAGATGTTGTGGCCAATCTATTGTGTATAGCTAGCTTGACAGCACACAAGTAGTTAGCCTGCAAGCGTGAACTTGTGATTTTCTTCTTTGTGAAGACTGGAGGCTATGTTGCAGTTTCTGTTTAAAAAAAAAAAAAAAAAAAAAGTCTGTATTCTAGACTCTTCCCATGTTAGATACCTATGAGAATAGAATCTGAATAGATTTGCTTGTTACTGCTATGTAATAATTCACATGAATGGTAGCTTCACACATAACTGAACCGCAGCGGATTTCTTGCTTCGCTGCGAATGCCTTAACTGTCTTTTTCAATAGGATTACATACTTGGGATGGGTTCACACTACGGAATCCATGCAGATAAGTTTTGGTGGATTCCGTCACTCATACCCGCTCACGGCGGCGGCCCTATCCGCCCATGCCATAGACACGATTCTATGGCCATACGGATTCTGCCTTCCGATGAAAACTGACATGTCAGTTCTTTTGGCGGACAGCGGAATTGGCCCGGACATAGAATGGTGTCTATGGAGCTGGCAGATACACAGGTCGCCGTGAACGGGTACGAGCCACGGAATCCGCCAGAACTTATCCACACAGATTTCGTAGTGTAAACCTACTATTGGAGCAGAATTGTCATCCTGCTGCAAGCATGCACGTGACAGCCCCCTTAACACCCCACGGCTTGGTGCATACATTACCGGGCCACGGGGGGGTTAAGGTGGCTTTTTTTACATACTCACAGCGGGGTGACAATTCCGCTGCCAGTATGTAATCCTATTGAAAGTGACAGGAGGGGAATTGCAGAGGATTTTTCTGCATACTCGCAGCATGAAACCGCTGCAATTAAGTTACATGTAAACCCACCCCAAGGCTGCGTTCACACATCATACTTTTCATAAAAATAATGTCTGTTTACAATTAAAACAACAGCTGTTCTTTTTCATAATGCAGTGATTTGCATTGAAGTCAGACACAACGTATTGAGCAACGGCTGTCTGAATAATAATCATGTCATTTATTTCTGGCTGTTGTCCATAGACTTTAAAGGAGTTATCCAGTGCTACAAAAACATGACTACTTTCTTGCAGAGATAACACGACTCTTGTCTCTAGATCAGGTGTGGTTTGCAATTAATCTCCATTCACTTCAATGGAACTGAGCAGCAAACCCCCGCCCAAGCTGGAGACAAGAGTGGGGCTGTCTCTGGAAGAAAGTGGCTATGTTTTTGTAGCGCTAGATAACCCCTTTAATGCAATTTTTCATCTAAAACAAAGGCCGTTGTTTACACATTGTGAAAACATTGCCTAAAACATCTTCATAGTCCCAAAGAGTTGTAGAGGTTAGGAAAAATGGTCTATCTACCAATCTAATAGGAAATATTGCTGGTTTATTGTACAAAAGACTAAAGTATGGTCACTTCATGTAAAGCTGTGGTTTACTGTATATTACTGTTAAAATCACTGGTGAAGCAAGGTTGTTTTATTCAACTTTTGTAGCATATATCCTTATCGTACAACTTATAAAGATGCAAACATGGAGGAGATGCGATGGCCAAAATCCTTCCTGAGTTCACCTTGGAAATGACAGGAGAGGTATCCTCAGCGGATTTCACTGTGAACTCGCAGTTTGAAATCCACTGCAGATATGTTACATGTGAATCTAGCTTTAAAGGAAACCTGTCACCGCCCACGCCCGCCCGACCCCCCCCCCGGTGGAGCACCGTATACTTACCCCTTACCCGAAGTCCCGGTCCTGGACCCAGTCCTGCCGCTGCAATATCGCCATCGGAAGCCGTGCGTGCACTCATCTCTGAGTCAGACACTCATAGAGAACGACGGTTCCAGTCATTCTCTATGGGCGTCGGACTCATCTCAGATGAGTGTGCGCACGGCTTCCGACGGCGATATCACAGCGGCGGGAACGGGACTTCGGGGAAGGGGGTACGTATATGGTGCTCCACCAGGGGGTCGTGCGGGTGTCACCCTGGCACGGGGGGTGACAGGTTCCCTTTAAGTTAGCCATGTAATAAGCCATGTAATATGGCCTCCAGGGCCTATTACACGGGCCGATTATTGCACAATGAATAAATATATAGGTGTAAATGACGATCAATCAACGAACGAAAATTAGTTTATATGTCATTGATTGCATCTTTTGACCTTACCTCAAAGTCATTGTTAATCGTTCTGAAGTCTTTTAGTGTAAACATTCATCAGTATTCACAGTATTTGACTAAAGCAAATACAATCTTATTTAAGATAGTATTATCGACTTTTCGTAGCAATTTCTCACTTCGTCTAAATGCCTATTGTTTATATGAAAAAAAAAATAGCTGTATACACTCCGTCTGGGATTCCATGCAGCCGCACAAAAAACTGACATGTCCATTTTGTGTGGCTGCAATTCATTGGCCGCACGAAATTGACTGTGCAGACAAATGTAAAGTGTGGCTGCTGTCAGACTTTATATTGTCTGCTATGGTTAATTGGAATGCAGGCACACCAAGATGTGCCCGTATTCCAATTCAAAAGAAGTGATGTTCTTCTGCCCGGTACTGCAGTTCCGGCCGGGAAGAACTTCACAGACAGCGACACAGCTGTGTCACAGGACGGCCGCTGTTACATAGCACCTGAACCCAGAATTATAGTGTATTTACATGCGTCAGATTGTAACCAGATTTTTTTGATACTGAAAATCTGTTCTATTCATCTGAATAGGGTTTTGATTTCCGTATATGATGAATGGGACCCTTGCAGAAATTTCTATATGTCTGTCACATGTGAACTGACCCTAAGGTGTAAATGTGCCTGAATACACTTGTGCTGAACTTTTTTAAACATCTCCCCAAAAAAAGGACATTTCCTAAAATGCAAGCTATATACTAATAGTTTGCATGGGCTGACTCATGCCCTGACGTTTCAGCAATCCGCAAAATTCCATCTGTGTTTCATCGGTATTGTATTCCATCCGTATTTTTTGCTCATCCGCAAAAATTAAAGTGTGGTTAATAATAATCAAATCACTATTTGCGTATTGCGGATCCCCATAGGGTTCCAATTGCGTGTCCGTGGGGGAATTTAAGTCGGCACTAGGGCCTGTCTTTTTATGCGGTATGGATCACAGCCCTGTACACAGCTACAGATGTGTGAATGGAGCCATTGAAATACATTGATCCTATTTTCTGTCCGTAATTGCGGATCCGCAACTGGGGACAGAATTGTGGATATGTGAATATGGCCTTAAAGAGGTTTCTTATGAACAATCCCACTGGTCACTTCACTACTATTACACTGGACTCGGGTGCAGGGGTCACATATTAATGCCTGCCTTTTATATAATATTTTACATACCGGATTAGTCTGTTTGAATAAAAGCAATGACTGAACATATTGTAATGTTTTGTAATGACCTTAGCCACATATCCGTCATTGAATAATTAACCAGCAGTTTTCTCTTAGCAATATTTTCATGTTTATTTTATTCAACGCATGTAGTGACTATAAGGGTTTGTTCACACATTCAGTTTTATGTTTATTTCCTATTATTGAACTTGAAGCCATAAATGGAACTGAATAGAGGGAAAGTCTCCTATAGATGTTGATTTGTGATTAGAGATCAGCGAATTGGGTTCGAGTCCATCCGAACCCGAACGATCGGCATTTGATTAGTGGCGGCTGCTGAACTTTGATAAAGCTCTAAGGTTGTCTGGAAAACATGAGTACAGCCAATGACTATATCCATGTTTTCCACATAGCCTTAGGGTTTATCCAACTTCAGCAGCCACCGCTAATCAAATGCCGAACGTTCGGGTTCGGATGGACTCGAGCATGCTCCAGGTTCGCTCATCTCTATTTGTGACCTATACCTGGGTTTGTATTCAAAAATGGCATTTAAGGTCAGGGCTGTAAGAGGGAGCAAGAAGGCATTACATCCTACAGCAGTTGGGTTAACTACATATCAGACAAGGTGCCAAACCATAATGGTCATCATTCTATAATGTAGAAAATTGACAAACACATTGGCACAACCCCCTTCCTAACCGTTATACCAACTCTTAAAGTGTACATTGGATGAGACATGGTCACTTCTTAGGAGCAACAAGGAAGAGTGCCCACAGTATGCTGGAAGGTTGTGTTCCCAACTTCCCACATCGTGTTTTTAACATTAATACAATGTGGGGACACAGCCTAACACTCCTGTCCAGCTCCTGTGTGTATTGCATCTTCCTCTGCACTGCAGCCGCTAGTAAACGTGACCTTCACTAGAGGCTGCAGTACAACTGAAGAAACAGCCAGGAGCAAGGAGGGGTAATTGTTGAGTCCCTTTATAGTTAGCAGAGCTGCTTACTATCTGACCTGCAGGTGGCAGACACTAAGAAGAAATGTTTAGATCAATCCTTACTGCCCCCCCCCCCACACCTGCTGTGCTGATTGCATGGCAAACAGCATGGCAAGGAAATGGTTAAATGACTTAATCCCTCCTTGCTGGGAAAGGCGCAGTGCGCTTAGCATAACACATGGGAGACACGGAGTCTGGGCAAACAAGTGATGTAACCCCTTCCTCAATGGTACAGGCGCATTGTGCTTAGCACAGTGAGTAAGGGACAGTAAGCAAGGATCTGTACAGATCTCTACCTACTGTCTGGCTCCAAAAGGCTTACATGGGGATGCGCAGTGGAGTAGTTCCCTTGCCTCATTGGTAGAGCAGGCTGGCTGCAAGGGAACTATAAGTGGCAGAGCCAGTGCCTACCACTTCTTTAAACTGTTTCGCTAGTGAAAGTAGTGGCCTTTCACCGACATGTTAACCCTTCCACGGCATGTGTGGGGAGGGGGGACAGGGGTGTCTAGTGCCAAATAGGACCCTGATCTTACCCTAAAGATTTTAGAATCTGTCAAAGCATTTAGGAACTACACTGCGCCCATTTATTATAGAAACAATATTTTACAGCATGTTACTCAAGTGTGGATGTATACACGCCATTTTGTGTCTGTAACCATAGCCTCTATTTTGTTTTTTGAATAATTCTAAGAAATTTTTATTTTTATAAAGGGCAGGGCAGGGAGGAGCAGCAGATCTTTGTGACCGCCAAGAGACATCTGTGGTTTGATGGAAGATGATCCAAATATTTTACCCTCTCTGATCCAGCACTCTGTGTCTTCTGTGTCATTTGGTTCTCCGAGCGCTCATATTCAGATCTGACATATACAATTAGGAACTGAGGGGACATAACAGGGTGATTTCTCAGAAATGTGGTCCTTGGGGTCATAAACAGAACAAGAAAAGAGTTACTTCTAAATGTAACCCCAGCTACTCGCTTTTCACATCTGGGAACTTTGCAAGAAGACCTCCCCCCCCCCCCCCCCACACACACCCGACAATGAAAAAAGGGTCTGCAGCAAGGTAAGAAATTCTTCCATCTTTCTTTAAGTTTCACCCTCATAAGGGGGCGTACATCAGAATATAATAGATGTGATTAGTGACCTAGGTGAGAAAGGTTGAGAAGACTGAAATGTCTGCATTGGTATAATATTAAAATGCATGTTGAAAGAAATAGAATTGTTTATTGCATGTATAAGCTGAGTACTATAGAAGTATAATAATCAAAGTGTGAAAAATAAAAAAAAGGCTATTTTTCGTAGAAGGAGTGCTGTTGACTAGAGATAAGCGAACCTGGAGCATGCTCGAGTCGATCCGAACCCAAACTTTCGGTATTTGATTTAGTGGTGGCTGCTGAAGTTGGATAAAGCCCTAAGACTATGTGGAAAACATGGATATAGTCATTGGCTGTATCCATGTTTTCCAGACAACCTTAGAGCTTTATCCAAGTTCAGCAGCCCCAGCTAATCAAATGCCGAACGTTTGGGTTTGGATCGACTCGAACCCGGTTCGCTCATCTCTACTGTTGACTAGTCTTTAAATAAGCACCCAATAGAAAGCAGAGTGCAGTTACGCAGTCTCTTCTTTCTGGGTTATACAACACACACATATATATATATATATATATATATATATATATATATATATATATATATATATATATATATATATTCTGATGTAAAGAACTATTATGTATATGCTTCATCTGGTGACATGTTGTGTTTTTGATCTTAAGGGTTAGATTTCTGTGTACCTAGAGGTTGATATTAGTTTATGTATATTAGTTATATGTTGTTTCTTTACTGTTTGTTTATATGTATTTGCCTAGTTTCAGCTATTCTGTTTGTGCTGTTTGGGTATCCAGTTGCTCGTCTGCTGTAAGATATTGTAAGGTACTACTGATTCAAAGTCGTTTGTATGTTTTAAGGCTGTAGACCATTGTTGTAAAGGGCCCTATTGTTATCCTTGTGAGAAGAAAGGTCTCAATGACAAGTACCTGGAAGGGTTCGGTCCCACAGCAAGTGAATTATGGAAAATGCTATGAGTAGATGGGAATAGAATTATCCCGGAAGAAAAGAAGAAAAACTGCTATGGAAGGTGTACATATGTTGCTGTTTGGGCATATACTTGGCAAATGAGGATCAATGTAGATAAAGGTAAAGTTATGCACCTGGATTATAATAACCCACATGCATCATATGTCCTAAGGGAGTAAAGCCCTTATTACACGGGGTGATCAACGGGAGTAAGTGAGCGCTGATCTGTCAGGTCATCACTCACTTGCTCCTCGTTCCCCACTCGCTGCCTGTGTTACTACACGCGCCAACAGCGAGTGGAAAGTGCGAGACCAGTGAGCTGCGGGAGAGGATCTTTAGATCATCCAGGGAGCCCATGGGAGATAGCAGCAGTCTGCTGCTGCCGCTCCAATTACACGGAGGGATGGCAGTAGATTGTTGCTATGAAGGTTGTTTGTCTTTTTAGTATGTTTAAGTTTAACGTACAGAAAAATGTGGTCAGCCATGTCTCTGTTTGCGTAAAAAGAAAGAAAAAGAATTGAAAGTTAAAAAACTTTTTTTGTTTTTTTTAAATAATGTAAGTTGATTCTGCAGCATTGCATACAGCACAATCAGTTTTTACGATTTGTTTTTGCACCCTTTTTTCCCCCTTTAAATGTATACCTTAAACAGAAAGTAAAAACGCAGTGTGAGCCTAGCCTAAGTTTTAGCCTGACTGGGATGCTTAGCACTATAGCTGCCAGGTGCTGTAAGCTGATAAGAGATGGGAGAGGGAGAACGTCTGCATGATGGGAAATGCATTGAAACTAAAGCCCCTATTACATGGGGCGACGGAGAGGAGCAAGCAAGCGCTGTCATTCCCTGCTCGCTACCGGCACTATTACACGCGGGTGAGTGCAGGGAGGGCGCGGGGAGCTGTGGGGGGCGGCCTGGGTGATTGCTAGATAGCAGATCGCGGCGGTCTGCCATGCTGTTCCATGGATCGCTTCATGTTGAAAGACAAATGACAGTAATGATCATGTCAATTACATGTCAATTCTTTGGGTATGTTCATACTGAGGAATACGTGCAGATTCCCCAGCTCGCCCCCGCTCACGGCCAGACGCATCTCCGCCTGTACCATAGACTATTCTATGCATGGACAGATTCCACTGTCCATCCAAAGAATAAACCTGTATTCAGCCGTGAGCAGGGGTGAGCTGCGGAATCCGCAGCTCGGAAATTCTGCAATGTGAACAACAGAGCGGAAATTCCATTGAATGAAATGGGACATTGCTCTGTTCATATTTTACGGGAGGAATTTCAAGCAGAAAATAAGAGCGGAATTCTCTTCAATTCCTTGCCTATTCCTCAGTGTGCACATGCCCTTATAGCTGAAAGTTTGTAGATATGGCCTACCCAAGGCAGTAGAGGACTTAAGACAGTTGCTGAATGATGCCCTAGTTGCAGTAAGTGTATCTCAAGCAGAAGATACCGCACGCCAAGAGACCTTTGCATATAGAAAGATGGTACGAGTATCTTATCCTATCAAATATTATCTTATTTTTATCTTATTTTTCCTATGATATATCGAACTCCAACTTTTTTGGCATAAAGCCATCTTGAGTGTTATGGGTCCTAAGTTATAAATAGAGATGAGCAGTAAGTTTGGGTTCACGTAAAACCAGTTTCTAGGCTATTGAATCCTGCTGCCTTGAGAAGATGGATGCAGTCATAGATCTCTAGTTATAAAGCACCTGAAACAGCACCCTGTACGTTCTGTGTAATTTGGTTTTTATTGTGACTTTATCCAACCCAAGGAATTAACATTAGAAAAGAGCCTAAGACCATCATCATATGCTATGGCTATGACACTGCTTGGGCACCACCAAATACCATAAACCCAAGTGGCCAAGAGGAAGATTGTGTGTACGATCCAAGAAGAATTGAAGTGATAGACATTGCTCATGGAAATCCCGATGATGTAAGAAAACTGAAGCGTTTACTCTGCAATAAGTAAATACAGCTGTATACATTATATTATTCAACGCATGCACATCATATGTAAACAGAATGGCTTCAGGTCCATCTTCACTTACTTTTTAAATCAACTAAATTCATGTTAATCTCCATTTTATAAGGCAAACAATTTCAATTGATAAAAACAAACAAAAATATTTTTGCCATTTCCACTTTTCTTAAAAAAAAAAAATTACTGGATAAAAGGACAACAAGAACATTAAGACTTTTTTTGTACAAAATAAAGCATTCAGACATTTTTCCATGAATAGTGAGAAAATCTTGGTTTGGTGATTATTATTGCATATAGATTCCAGTACTATAAAAATGTCTATTACATAGTAATTTATTTGTATGGAGTCCATCATGAGATCCTTGTCACCTCCACCAATGAATGAACAAGTCTACTGTGAGGGTGCAAATGCTGAGAGCTCCACCAGTTGTTAGGATAAAGAGGCACAAGCACTGTGTTTCTTGAGCTCCCAACAGCAGTAGTAATGAGTGAACTTCAGGCAAATGTCCGGGTTCAGCCACATGGCCGAACCCAAACACTTGGCATTCAACTCCTGGTGTTTGGAGAAATTGGATGCCAGGAAAGCATGGATACAGCCTAACTGCAGACTAAGACCCAAACCACTACACCTATAACTACCATAATAAAAAAAAAAAAAAAAAGTGCAACAGCAACCTACAGGTGCAAGTGCTTACCGTACATTATCCCTATCCTTTAGGGATCCTATCTGCCCAGTTTGTAGGCTTAATGTTAGCACAGGAGAGGCCATTGCTAGTGTGGGAATGCTAGAGTAGGACCATGTCTCTTCATGTCTCTTAAGGTGGTGACACTCTGATCAAATGGTTTGCTCATTTTTTTAATACCGCCCACCCACAGTATGATCCTCCCCTGGTGATAATACTGTTAAAGGTCTAAGGGTTAACTACTGTTTTCTTCTGTTCACTGTTTGACCAATCACTGGTGCAGGTACCACACACACTTTCCTCCTATCAGAAAACTTCCTTTCTTTCCCTTCTAGCACTTTTCCCACCAATAGGAGGTTAGACCAGGTCACCCCTATATAGGTCAGTTAGTTCCTGGTGGGAAGGTCTTTTCTGTCCAGTTCAGCTGCAGTGAGGAGATATAGAGTTGCTGCTGCTGGCTTAGGCCAGGGCCCTGGATCTTTTAGGGTATGTGCACACCGAGGAATTCAGACGAAACCTCAGTCACGGAATTCCCAGCTCGCGCCTGTTCGTGGACTGCAGCGGGCGTGCGTGTCTCTGCCCGTGTCATAGAGTCCGTTCTATGCACGGGCCGATTCCTTCCTCCTTCCAAAGAATGAACTTGTTCAATCTTTGGACGGAGGGTGGAATCCGCCCGTGCAGGCAGAGACATGCGCGCCCGCTGCAGCCCGCAAGCGGGCGCGAGCTGGGTGTTTTGCAACGGAGGTTCCGTCTGAATTCCTCAGTCAGTATACCCATAGTCAGTATTGGAGTTGGAGTGAAACTGAAACACAGCTACAGTTTTCCAGAGAGATTTTAAGCACAAGATACACTGTTAAACCTAAAGATGGGGTAGCTGTCACCTGGTTCAATCTTACCTATGCCTGGGATTCTTCTTAAATGCCAGGACAGTACGTAAAGTCAAAGGATTGGTTTTCAGTAGGACAAAGAGCCTAAGCTGAAGTATCCTACTGGTAACTGCTTGACTTGCTTGGGTAATCTTGAGGATTTAGCTTTGCCCAGTTGTTCAAGGCTGGTTTGGCAAAAGGAGGTTATCCCAGCAGAGTACACTTCTACCTAGGCAAGGTCCCCAAGGCAGCCCCCTATACCTCTCCAGAGTCTCTACTTCAAGGACCAAATGGGTTGTTAAGGGCTTAATTCAACTTTGACAACTAATTGTTCATTAATAAAGATATAGCCACCACCAACATGAGCATGGTACTACAGTAGACCAGTGTGCTATGGCCCCCACACCCACCCAGTACATCTTGCCCTTGGATGGGTGGGAGCCATATAAGAGTACATGAGTAATAATGCATATGCTGTATGTTACCCAAATGTGGATGTATAGATTCCATTTTGTGTCTGTAATTACAACCTCCATTTTGTTTTCAATCTTTCTAAGAAGTTGTTTTTGTGGCATGGCTTCTAGGGCAGGGCAGGGAGGGAGACATCTGTGGTTTGCTGTGGGAAGATGATCTGAGGATCATATCTTCTCTGATACAGCGCCCGGCGGGTTGTTTCATTTGGCTCTCTGGGCGCTCATATTCAGATCTGACACATACGAGGGAACATAAAATTGATTCCTGGGGGCCGCAAGTATAATAAGGAAAGGCTTTCTTTACTTAATCAATCAAATCAAATCAATCAATTAATCAATCAAGCAATCTTATCAAATCCTGGAACTTCACAAGGAGACATCTCCACCTTTACAGTGAACAAAAAGTGCTACAACAAGGTAAGAAATATAGTCTTGCATCTTTCTTTCAGTGTAACCTATCCCGTTATACGTGTAACTTTGAACTTCACTATTCAGGTTCACATAATACCATACCCTTATAAACTTGTTAACTGTTACTTACATACACATCTCCATATCCAACCAGACAGAGGGCATATTCTCCTATAACTTAGAGGATTTTGAATACTTAAAGGGGTTATCCAGCGCTACAAAAACATGGCCACTTTTCCCCCTACTGTTGTCTCCAGTTCAGGTGCGGTTTGCAATTAAGCTCCATTTACTTCAATGGAACTGACTTTCAAAACCCCACCTAATCTGGATACAACATTAGAGGGAAAGTGGCCATGTTTTTGTAGCGCTGGATAACCCCTTTAAGTTTTAAATCTTGGATTTCGGATCTTTGAGCATAAACCCCCTTGCCTTTAGAGATTATTGGTAACTCCGGTTACATGGTGATGTAATTTGTCTTATGGCTCTGAGGACCAAGTGTCCTACCAGGTTTTAAAGGGGTTATCCAGCGCTACAAAAACATGGCCACTTTCCCCCTACTGTTGTCTCCAGTTCAGGTGCAGTTTGCAATTAAGCTCCATTTACTTCAATGGAACTGAGTTTCAAAACCACACCCAAACTGGAGACAACAGTAGGGGAAAAGTGGCCATGTTTTTGTAGCGCTGGATAACCCCTTTAAGGTAACTATGATTGGGAGTACTTACCTGCTTGCACTTCCGCCTGTTTCTCCGGGTCTCCGCTCATTGGCAGGCAACACAATGTTAGGACAGTGCAGCACTGCCCATCCATGATGCCCACAGTAAAGGAGTCATGTGAGACAACATACATATAATATTGAACATAAATGGATGCAACAAATGACAATTAAAGCATATTACGAGAGGGAACATATATTGTATATACATTTGTATTTGTATTCATTTGAGACTGCCCCAAATGAAAGTGAAAGTGTATAGATTTAAGCCTGGCTGGGATCCATGGTACTATAGCTGCAAGCTGATAAGAGATGGGAGGGGGGAGGGGGGGGGGGGGGAATGTCTGCATAACCCTGTCACTGAAAATAAGTGCAGAGAAATGAAGTATATCTTATCATTTATAGACTGGGGAACTGTAATGGCAAAGGGCCTAGTCAGGGACAGACTTTCCAGGTCAAGGTAAGTCAGATCAGGACAACACCTTTGTATAATAGGTCATTATATATATATATATATATATATATATATATATATATATATATATATATATATATATATATATATACACACACACACACTCACCGGCCACTTTATTAGGTACACCTGTCCAACTGCACGTTACCACTTAATTTCTAATCAGCCAATCACATGGCAGCAACTCAGTGCATTTAGGCATGTAGACATGGTCAAGACAATCTCCTGCAGTTCAGACCGAGCATCAGTATGGGGAAGAAAGGTGATTTGAGTGCCTTTGAACGCGGCATGGTTGTTGGTGCCAGAAGGGCTGGTCTGAGTATTTCAGAAACTGCTGATCTACTGGGATTTTCACGCACAACCATCTCTAGGGTTTACAGAGAATGGTCCGAAAAAGAAAAAACATCCAGTGAGCGTCAGTTCTGTGGGCGGAAATGCCTTGTTGATGCCAGAGGTCAGAGGAGAATGGGCAGACTGGTTCGAGCTGATAGAAAGGCAACAGTGACTCAAATAGCCAACCGTTACAACCAAGGTAGGCAGAAGAGCATCTCTGAACGCACAGTACGTCGAACTTTGAGGCAGATGGGCTACAGCAGCAGAAGACCACACCGGGTGCCACTCCTTTCAGCTAAGAACAGGAAACTGAGGCTACAATTTGCACAAGCTCATCGAAATTGGACAGTAGAAGATTGGAAAAACGTTGCCTGGTCTGATGAGTCTCGATTTCTGCTGCGACATTTGGATGGTAGGGTCAGAATTTGGCGTCAACATGAAAGCATGGATCCATCCTGCCTTGTATCAACGGTTCAGGCTGGTGGTGGTGGTGTCATGGTGTGGGGAATATTTTCTTGGCACTCTTTGGGCCCCTTGGTACCAATTGAGCATCGTTGCAACGCCACAGCCTACCTGAGTATTGTTGCTGACCATGTCCATCCCTTTATGACCACAATGTACCCAACATCTGATGGCTACTTTCAGCAGGATAATGCGCCATGTCATAAAGCTAGAATCATCTCAGACTGGTTTCTTGAACATGACAATGAGTTCACTGTACTCAAATGGCCTCCACAGTCACCAGATCTCAATCCAATAGAGCATCTTTGGGATGTGGTGGAACGGGAGATTCGCATCATGGATGTGCAGCCGACAAATCTGCGGCAACTGTGTGATGCCATCATGTCAATATGGACCAAAATCTCTGAGGAAGCTTCCAGCACCTTGTTGAATCTATGCCACGAAGAATTGAGGCAGTTCTGAAGGCAAAAGGGGGTCCAACCCGTTACTAGCATGGTGTACCTAATAAAGTGGCCGGTGAGTGTATGTACACACACATATATTCATAACAAATATACTTACACAGAAATTTAGCCAAGTATGTTTAAAGTGTCACTGTCGTTATAACTTTCAAAACCTAAATCAACAATAGATGTGATATAAAGCATGACTGCAATTTACATTACTATTTACATATACTATTTTTTTTTGTAGTTATCATGGGGAACACAGGAATTCCTGACTCTCTTTTTTCAGAGTCTAAACACAGGAAGTCCCATGTATCCCAGGCATGTGACTGATGGACACATTAAGTCGTGACTCTCTGTACTGGATGGGAATTCTTGTGTTCTCTTTTTTTCAACCAGCACAAAAAATCTGCCTTCAGTAGACTGAACCTGGATTTCTGGCAAGTATAGCTTTGTTTTACAGCATGATAACAACAAAATAATAGTGAATGAATGTATATTGCAAACTTGCTTTATTTCACATTGACTGTTGATTTACATTTTAAAAAGTTTTAAGCGCAGTGACACTTTAAGCTACTGCTGACATATATATGCTTATGCACCCCCTGTTCTTTCTGGCACTGGTACAGGGGGGTAAGTATGTATGAAACATATAGACTCCAGTTTGTGTCTGTAACGATAACCTCCCTTTTTTTTAGAATATTTCCTATAAGTTATTTTTACGAGATGCTTCTGTTTTTTGATGATATGATCTTTGGTCATTCTGATCGCCAAGAGACAGCTGTAAGAAAATGGTCTGAGTATCTTACTGTCCCAAATAGACACATTTTATTTCTCTTACTATGCATCAAATCCTGATTTATTTGGCATAAAGCCGCTATGAGTGTCATGAATGCTTATAAAAGTAATCATTCTCTGATTTGGCACCCTGCGTGTTCTGTGTTAGGGCCCATTCGCACAGAGCAAAAGTGGTAGAATTTCAAGTAGAGCCTGCGCCACGGACGCTACTTGAAATTTTGTCGATTCAATGGGATTTCTTGCACTCCTTAGCTCTCCGCTCTGTGCTTAAATCCCAATAAAACAGAGGGACAAGTGGAATTTCAAGCAATGTCCGGGGAGCAGGCTCCACTTGAAATTGTGCCACTTTTGCTCAGTGTGAATGGGCCCTTATTCAGTTCTCTGAGCGCCTGTATCCAGATCTGACACATACGATTAGGAACCAAGAACACATACCTTAGGGTGATTTCGCCAACACCCAGGGATTAACATTAAAATAAGGGGAAGCTCTAGACCATTACCAGATGTGTTGGTCCCCCCCCCCCCCTTAATTAATCTATGTGTTTTTTGTTTCTTTTTTTTTTCCCCAGAAAAAGCATGACCTTCTGTCTACAAATCGGTTTTTCACTGAAACATTCTCGCCAGGAAAGTTCTCCACTGGAACATTCTCCACTACTATGTCTTCCACCACCACCACCACATTCTCCACTCCCATTTCAAGTAAAATATAAGCCAAAACATAACTTTTTTACAGTGGATTGCTCAAAAGAGAATCCTTTCTAAATGGTGGTCAGTATCCAAGAGAGCATTGGATCTATACTATGCTTCATGGTACCACCTATGAAGCCGCTGAGGAGATCATAAGGCATGGATTCAAACAATCTGCAGATGGCATGTTTGGCAGAGGGGTCTATGTGAGCCGAGACATAGAAAAAGCTAAGAAGTACCCATTAAACAATAATAATAGAAAGGTTGTCTTAAAGCTGAGGGTGAACATTGGCAAAGTTAAAAAAATAACCCGTCAGAACCACCCATTACAGAAGACGTGGAATGATCATGGCTATAACACTGCTTGGGCCCCACCACACACCATGAACCCTAGTGGCCAAGAGGAAGATTGTGTCTTCAATCCTAGAAGAATTAAAGTGATAGACATTGTACATAGAAATCCCAATGATGTTCAACAATTGAAGCGTTTACTCCGCAATAAGTGAATACAGCTGTGTGCATTATATTGTTCAACACATGCACATGATATGTAAAAGGAATGGCGTCAGATCTGTCTCCACTTACTTGTCAAATCAGCTAAATCAATTATTCATGTCAATCTCTACCGCATAAGGCAAATTATTTCACCTAATAAAAAACAAAAATATTTTTCCCATTTTCATTTTTCTTACATTTCTATCCTCCAGACACCTAGATATAAGGACAAGGATATAAAGAGTTTTTTTATGAGCTGCATTAAGAACTATACAAAATCATGGTACTGTATGTTGGGCTAAGGTTACAATATTTTCTTTAACACCGTGTTTGTGATTTTTTCTGTATCACAATATTATTGCATATTAAGTCCAGTACTATAAAA
Source organism: Dendropsophus ebraccatus (assembly GCF_027789765.1). Taxonomy (NCBI): domain Eukaryota; kingdom Metazoa; phylum Chordata; class Amphibia; order Anura; family Hylidae; genus Dendropsophus; species Dendropsophus ebraccatus. Next base: position 38,888,621 of record NC_091465.1, read on the forward strand.
AAAACCTGTCCATTAGTATGCATAGCAATACATTTGTATGTATGGAACTAGGAGAGCCTTGTGGTCTCCACCAATGGCTTAAAAAGTCAACATGTGAATAATCCAGCATCACCCCCACCCTATTGTCTTGTGATTTAGAGGCAACCAGGAATTGCAGACATTTTCTGAGCCGTAAATTGATTAATAAGTTCAGAGTAAGAAGTTTATGATTATTTGGTCTGCATTGTATTCTTTTCCCAGTGCCCATGAATAATATAAAAGCTGATGCTACAGCAGTGGCGTAACTAGAAAAGCCTAGGCCTCACAGCAAATTTTTGATTGGGCCCCCCTCTTCCACCCCATCCCACAGTAGGTAATCACCCTGTTTGCTAGTCTTCAGACCAGTAGATAGCATATGATAGGCATCTCCCCAGGTATCCCCCTACAGTAGATAGTGCCCCGAATGGTGGACATCGCCCATAGTGTCCTCCAAAATAGGCATCTCCCATAGTATCCTCCCCTCTCCAGTACATAGTGTCCTCCATGGTAGGCATCTCCCTTGGTCATATGATGACAACTCAGGAGACCCAGTGTATTGCAAGGGTGGGCCCCTGATACGTTGGGCCCCATAGTACCTGCTATGACTGCTAAGGTGGTAGTTAACATATTGGTGTTTTTCCCCAATTCTTCCATAGAAAGCCTGGAATCACATAGCTTGTACTTAGAAAATAATAAAACACTTAAATTCCAGAAAAGCTACTAGAAGTTTTTGGCCATTTTTGTGGCATTTTGCAACCCAAAGTAAATGGAGAGGGCGGCTGGATGGCGCTGTGGGGACAGGGTAGTGTTCCTAACAGTGCTGAAGATTACGCCGACTAACAGCACGGGACCAGTGCCAAGGAGGAAGGTGAGACACATACCTTCCTCCTCAGCATCCTGGGCGCTATAGGGGGCTGTCAGAAGGTTAGACTCGTCTAACCTGCTGATACTTCCCCTTTAACTGTAAAAAAAAGTAAAACATTAGAAAAGCTATAAAAACTTGCATATTGTTGTGTTTGGATTGATGTATAGAACAAAGATAACCTGTCAGTTTTACAAAAAAAAAAAAAACTAACTAACTTATCTACTAACTGTAGATAAAGAAATAAAGGCGCTATAGCTCTTAGAAGACGAGGAGCAAAAAATTTAAATGCAAAAATGAAAATTGGCACCTGGTCATTTAGGCCATTTTGGGATGGGTCGTGAAGTGGTTAAAAAAAGCCTTTTGTGGTTCATTTTTTTGTCCTTTTTAGGCCATGTTCACACACAGTATTTTGGCAGCATTATATAACTGTAAAAATAACACAATTTCTAATAGTAATAGCTATTTTTAAGGTTGGATTTTATTTTTGGGTTTGTCAGTTTTCATCCAGTGAGTTATCTTTTGGAAGAGGAAATTCATTGTTTTAATTGATCTGTACCTGACCTCAGTTGTGGCCTTTTTTACTGTCTACTCTGGTATCTCTACTTTTGAGCACATTGACGCCAAATTCCCTATCAACTTTACTGGAGCGCATAATTACTGCAGTATTTTGGTATTATTTTACAGTGTGTGAACATGGCCTTAGGCTATATTCACACAAAGTCTTTCTTTTAACCGTTTCGTGTTTTTTTTTTTCATGAATGTCATTTTGGGGCCCAAACGTACAGTTTTATGCAGACAGCCTCGCTTTGACACCAAAATGACGGATGTCAAAGCAGCAGCAGAAGTAGCGAAAAAAAAAAGATGTTGTGGCAACCAAGCCTTATAATGGATTTAAATCTGTTCCATTCATCTGAATACAGTTACTCTAATGTCAGAATATGATGACATCAGAGTAAGAGATGCCTGCACGCTCCATTGAGAAGACAGAGACAGCCCAAGGAAAATATGGATACAGTCATAGGCTATGTTCCCACAACTTCTTTTTTTGACCAAAACTCGTCCATTTTATGCAAATGATGGTCGTAATTTGCATAAAATGCCAAATTGACAGCCCCCCCCCACGCAAAAAAACAATGGCAATAAAAAGATGTTGTCCAGTCCAGAATAAAAAGCTGATTTAGTTGACAGTGGGATTCAAAAGCCGGTCATTTAGCTTTGTACCAATCGAAACAAAGTCAGCTTTGCTCAAGTCTAATTGCAAGCAATTTCTCATAGGGTGACATTAAAGAAGTACTCCGGACAAACGTAAAAAAAAAACTAAACAGGGGGGGGTGGGAACATAGTAAAGAATTGATGTTTAAATAAGAGAGGAGTGGCATTCACCATCATTTTGTACAGAATGTACTTGATTTGTTTCAGTACGTCCATAGTTACATACAACTCAGCAGGTAGGACGCCAACCAACCATGATGATGTCAGGTTGTCATAGTAAAGAAGTGATACTTACCTATCCTGGTTGCCCGGGAGAGCAGTGTCGCTGCTTGCAGTCATCCGCTGTATCTCTCAATCCTGTAACATCACAACCCTGCTTGGGTAACCATATGTACCTATTTCCCATTTAATCCACTGATTATTCCCAAGTAATGGTGGGATGAAACATGTATGGGTTGTATATAGGGAGAGAATCTAAGTACACTGTAGCAGACAGCAACATGGGGTCGCCCTTTCAAAAAAGGGTGCTCCACTATGGGCAAGCGAGACAAAAAGGGACAGAACACATTCCGGAGTCCAAGGCTACACCTCTAAAAAAAAAGAAAAAAAAAAAAGCTGGAACAAGGACCACAGGACATGCTGACCCTCAGAAGCAAACCTGATGCCCTTTTGATCAGCAATAGAGATGAGAAGAATCATTCTGGGGGGTGGTGATGTAGGGATGAGCGAACCTGAACTATCGGCTTCAGATTCCCGCTGTCTGCCCGCTCGGTAGAAAAGGGTGGATACAGCCTGAGGACCGCCTAGAAAACTGGGATACAGCCTATGGCTGTATCCCAGTTTTCCAGGCGGTCCCCAAGGTTGTATCCACCCTCTCCACGGAGCGGGCAGACATCGGGAATCAGAAGCCAATAGTTAAGGTTCATACGAACCCGAACCTCTGCCGTTTCGCTCATCCCTAGTGGTGAGTGGTACTACTTTCTTCTTATTACTGTCATTACTTCATCCTACTGTTTAAAAGTACTGCACTGCTTATGGCCCCTGGGTAAATTGTGCAATAGGTTGGGTTGGTACATGACCCTATTTTATATTTTTTTGGTATGTAGTTAACAATTTTTAAAGTTTTGAAGGGAGATATGGTCAAAATAAACATGTACAAAATAAAAATAAAATCATAAAAAAATAAGTCATTTTCTGTGATTCTGTGATGCATTGCCCCTGAAACATGTATTACATATGGATTGTACCTGATGAAGAAGTCTGACTGGCCCTGAAACATGTTGTACAGTGAATAGAAATACAGTTAAAGGCTATGTTCCCATAACATCTTTTTTTGGCCATTTGAGTCAAAATAATAGGCATCATTTGTATAACGGCCAACATTTTGAAATAACAGCTATTATTTTGAAATAACGGCAATTATTTAAACTCAAAAGGCCCAAAAAAAGAGGTTGTAGGAACATAACCTAAGACTACAAGTTCACAGCGTATTTCGCTCTGCACCAGACCTGATACCGTGACTGGATAACACTACCACACCAGACTTGAACAATTCTGCCATACTGTGACTGAATAACACCTCCATACCAGACCTAAACAATTCCACCATACCCCCACCCCCACCCCTTTGAAAAGACACCAGATTTAATGGCAAGTCTGAAGGGGAAGTGGGAGACTAAAAAAATAAAAACAAAAAAGGTGCTTCTTCCCCCTGCTCCTTGGTGCTGCCCCCTGTAAGGTGCTGCCCTAGGCACCAGACCATGGGTGCCTAGTGTTTTATATGTCCAAGACAGTATGGCGGTATTGTTCAGGTTTATGATGCTGATTGGTGAGTGAAGATGGGGCGTCTTCAGGTTTAGTACCTGGGCAAAAGCAGCTGTTAATACGGCCCTGCCGCCACTATCTCCTATGGGCTGCCCGGACGATCTGACAATCACTTGAGCAGCTCCCCACGGTCCTGGCTCCCAAGCTCTTACCTGCTCCTCCTCACTTGCTGTCAGCGTGAGTAATAGCGCCGGCAGCTGGCGAGGGAAAGAGGACCTGACAGGTCCGCGCTCGCTTACTACCCACATCATCCCGTGTAATGGGGCTTAAGATATTCTTCTGGGGAAAGATATTTCTAATAAATGTTAATAGTCCTGATTATATGGTGAATGGGGGGGGGGGATTTACTAATCTCTATCTCTTAGGCCCCATTCACACGTCCGTGTCAGTTTTTACTGTCAGGAAATCCTGATCAGGAGACCTCAAATGTCATCAGGATAGTATCAGGATTTCCTGACAGTAATCCGTTTTTACCATCAGGAAACCATCAGGAAACCATCAGGAAAAACCTTCAGGATTTCCTGATGAGATGGTCTAGTATGCCAACATAAATCACAGGTACCCACACAGCCCCTAGTGTACCTGGATGGCCACAGGCTGCAGAACTACAACTCCCATCATGGCCTGCCAGCAGAGCCATGATGGGAGTTGTACTTCTGCAACCTGGATAGCCACAGTCTGCAGAACTACAACTCCCATCATGGCCTGCCAGCAGAGCCATGATGGGAGTTGTACTTCTGCAACCTGGATGGCCACAGGCTGCAGAACTACAACTCCCATCATGGCCTGCCAGCAGAGCCATGATGGGAGTTGTACTTCTGCAACCTGGATAGCCACAGTCTGCAGAACTACAACTCCCATCATGGCCTGCCAGCAGAGCCATGATGGGAGTTGTACTTCTGCAACCTGGATAGCCACAGGCTGCAGAACTACAACTCCCATCATGGCCTGCCAGCAGAGCCATGATGGGAGTTGTACTTCTGCAACCTGGATGGCCACAGTCTGCAGAACTACAACTCCCATCATGGCCTGCCAGCAGAGCCATGATGGGAGTTGTACTTCTGCAACCTGGATGGCCACAGTCTGCAGAACTACAACTCCCATCATGGCCTGCCAGCAGAGCCATGATGGGAGTTGTACTTCTGCAACCTGGATGGCCACAGTCTGCAGAACTACAACTCCCATCATGGCCTGCCAGCAGAGTCATGATGGGAGTTGTACTTCTGCAACCTGGATGGCCACAGGCTGCAGAACTACAACTCCCATCATGGCCTGTCAGCAGAGCCATGATGGGAGTTGTACTTCTGCAACCTGGATGGCCACAGGCTGCAGAACTACAACTCCCATCATGGCCTGGCAACTCCATCAGAGCATGGTGGGAGTAGTAGTCCTAAAGGGGTAATCTCACCTGTCCTGGATCCTGCTCTGTCCGGGGAGCGAGGTTGAGGTCCGGGCAGAGTGCAGTGCAGAGATCCGGGCGGCGGCAGCGGTCGGAGGTCCGGAGCATGCGGCGGGCCGGTGGTGAGTTTCCGGGAGGGGGGGGGGGTGCAGGCGAGCGGGGCGGGCGGGCGAGCGAGCGGGGCGGGCGGGCGATCGGAGCGGAGCGGAGCTTGCGGGCGGGCGGGCGAGCGGAGCTTGCGGGCGGGCGGGCGGGAGAGCGGAGCTTGCGGGCGGGCGGGCGGGCGAGCGGAGCGGGCGGGCGATCGGAGCGGAGCGGAGCTTGCGGGCGAGCGGAGTGGGCGGGCGGTCGGCCCCGTGGTGAGGTCCTGGCTCTCTACCATTCCGGAATCACGGGCACTTTCCTGATATACATCAGGAAAATGCCCGTGATTCCGGCGCTCCCATAGACTTCTATGGGGGCGTCCGTGCCGGATTTCCGGACGAAAATAGGACAGGATCTAAAAAATCCAGTCCTATTTTCCGGAACGGACACCCTTCCGGAAAAATCCGGAAGGGTGTCCGTGTCCAATGTTAGCCTATGAGTCCGGAAATCCGTCCGGATTTCCTGATAGGAAATCCGGACAGATTTTCCGGACGTGTGAAGGGGGCCTTACTATACACTATTGTTTAAATTTGTTCCTTTATCCTAAGGAATATTGGTTAAAGAGAGATGTGTGGGGAAGTATTTATTGCAACAAAGTTTTTTTCTGTTACCTCTGTTTTGTTTTGTTTTTGTTTTTTTTTTTACATATTACTGGCCTGGTCATAGATTTCCTGGAATGTGTAGGTTTCTATCAATTTTATTCTATTCAAAGAAAAAAAGTCAAAGAGGGATGTGTGGGGAATTTTTATTGCAATAAAGTGTTTTTGTTCAGATTTTTTTTCACATATTACCAATCTAGTAGTAGATTCCTTGTACTATATAGATGACTGACATTATTATTTTTTTTATAAAATAAAATAGTCAAAAAGGGATGTGTAGGGGAATTTTTAATTCAACAAATAGATTTATTTTTTTTTAGCATTTTTTCATACATTTCCACCTCAGTATTGGGAAACTTGATAGACGGCTACTAGATTGGACTGGGAAAGGTAATTTACTATCAGGTTTGTAAAATCTAAAATGATGCCCAGGTCTTAGGGTGGCCACAGGCTCCAATATTAGCATAAGAAAGACCCCAAAGCCATGGACCTTATAATACTTAGAAAAGTAAATTACACCATACTGCTTAATAATTGAATCTTGTTTTCTATCTTCACTATTCTATTTTTTAAGCATTCTTTTTCGGCTAGTATCATCTGTAAATGGTAACACTGTCCATCCGCATCAAGCATATTCCTATTTATATCAGCTTCTTTTTTTAATATTAATGCCAGTTCAGCATTGAGTTGATCTAGCTGTTCCTGAAGGTATTCTGCCGTAATCCGTCCTTCATAATCTTCTTCATCAGGATCACTGTAAAATACACAAGAAAAATTGAAATTAAAAATTTAATTAAAAAGGAAATGATTTAGCTTCTGCTCACACTTAGTTTTTCAAGCATTTCAAGTTTATGCTGGAGTATTAATTGATGTATGTCACTGGCTCGCTGTATAGCATTCAGTGTCATACATCAGCCATTGATTTTGTAAAAAAAAATAAAAAATCTTTAATACATTGGCTTCTAAATGTTAATTAGACCAAACAATATTTTACCAGATTTGGGGATCATGGTTTGTAAAGAAATGCAATTTCCAAGGAGTCAGCTTGTTCTTGAGTATTGCCTCAACCTCATTCTGACAACCGTTTTTTTCTAAATTCTTCAGAGGCTGTAATATGCAAAAGAAACATGAATTTTTATTCAAACTATGTCAACTAATGCAATTTTTTTTTAAAAGACACAAGTGCTTTGATCATATGAGTGCAAAAACCAAAGTGTTTTACAGTTTGTAGAATGGTTCAGCAGAGACATAATACTACACAAAATAGTAAAAAACAAAAACAACATGTATTTGTATGGTGAGACATTCTCTCTACCTATGGGTGCATCCTAACACTATATCCGACTTCCTATATTATGAACAGATTTTTGTTTTGCTGAATTCAATAATTTAGATGGAAAGTGATTGAATAGCATTGATTTTGTAATATACGCGTTTTCCAATTTTATAACTTTGCTGACTTACCAGCTGCTGTATGTCCTGCAGAAAGGGATGTTTTCTTTCTAGTCTGACATAGTGCTCTCTGCTGACATCTCTGTCCATGACAGGAATTGTCCACAGTAGGAGAAGTTTTCTATGTGAATTCACTGCTGCTTTGAACAGTTCCAGTCACGGACAGAGGTGGCAGCAGAGATCACTGTGTCAAAATGGCAAAAGAATACACCACTTCCTGCAGGACATACAGCAGTTGATAAGGACTTGAAAACTTTAAACTGACAATACACATTTTATATATTTTCCACCTACCTTATAAAATGTTGAGGTGTCTGATTTCTGTGATATCAAAGTCGACAGTAAATCTAACTTTTCCTGACTAAACAGCTTTGCTTCTTGTGGTTTACTGCCATTTACATATTCTGATTTAATACACTGTGAATGAGATGACGGGAACTGGAGTCTAGCAAGGAACCCTTCAGTGAAGCAAACTTGTAATGCCTGGAGAAAGAAAACATATAGGGAGGCATTTATTAAGTCCGGCGTTTTTTACGCCGGACTTAAAAATGCCCCCGCAGCTCCGGCGGTACGGGGATTTATGTAGAGGCGGACTGCCTGTACATAAATCCTGTGCGCGCCGGTGCGCACCGCCGAAAACCTACGCCAGCTGAGGACTGGAGTAGGTTTTCGGCGTACATTTGGGCGGAACGGATGATAAATCGCGCGGACTCTGAGTCCGCGCCCTCCGTTCCGCCCACTTCCCGCCTACTTTCCGCCCCCTTTCCGCCCCCTGGCGTACTCGGCGGAAAGTGCCGATTTGCGATTATTTTATTCGCAAATCGGCCATTTACGTATAAAATAATACGCAAATCGGCACTTTCCGCCAAAAATCATCCGTCCGCCGGATGATAAATGTGGCCCATAGCATTCAATCTAGAACATAAATGTATTCATTCCATCCATCTACGTAGTTTTTTGTATGTGTTATAACATAGTTGCCAACATTCGAAATATTTTTCCAAGGACACTTTAGCGTTGACAAGGGGTGTGGGTTATTTTGGGTGTGGTCTCAGTGGGGTGTGGCCTATTGTGAGTGTGGTTGGAGGGGTGTGGCTTGTCACCAGAGGTTTTTTTCCAGAACAACAAAAATGGGGGATTACACACTCCAGTATCAGGTCCTCAGTGTATTACATACCCCAATATCAGGTCCCCAGTATATTACACACCCCAGTATCAGGTCCCCAGTATATTACACACCCCAGTATCAGGTATTTAGTATATAATACACCCATTGTCAGGTCCCCAGTATATTATACACCCAAGTATCAGGTCCCCAGTATATTACACACCCCACCTCAAAGCAGCATATAGGCTGTGACCCAGAGATAGCACTCTACTGACTGACTGTATATACTGGTAGTTTGTGCCCATATGATGCAGCTGATCCCCATATCCTCATACTACTACCCACTTCATCCTCTTGCCCCGCCATCATCATACCACTATCCCTTTATCATCCTCTTGCCCTTACATCATACTACTACCCTCTTGATCCTCCTGCCCCTTAATCATCATACCACTACTCCCTTCATCTGTAATAATAATAATAAAAAACACATAATAAGCTTATAGCTAAAGGCGTAGGGGGCAGCAGTGGGTGAGACTTCATGTGGCAGGGGTGGGGTTTCCCGGGAAATGGTTTTGCCAGGACCTCAAAATCAGAACAACACCGGCAAAACCCGGGACTGTTGGCAACTATGATTATATCCCTTGACAAAGCCACGCAAAACGCACGTTGGGGTAAGTAGGTGAGTGGGACTGAAGGTAATACATGCATCCTCCGTTACTTATTTAAATTTAATATTGTTTGGTGACCTTACCCAGCACATAGTACTCACTGAGTACTTTTTGGCACTTTATCAAAGGCTTTTTTGCCTGTTTATATTCTTCCTTGTTTGCCATCTATCACATAATTTTGAATGCCATCTTGTGGAGGCTGCCTGTATTACAATAGCTTTCAGGAATTATTTTCATGCATGTGCAATATATGATCTCATAAAATACGTTATACGTCCCCTCACCTCTGTTTGTATTGTATGGTTCTGTTTCACTTCCTTCATCTTTTAATGAATTTTATTAAATATGAATTATTCAAATAAAGACTATATTATTTATCTCTGATTGTCCTGACTTGATGTGTCTGTGTTACAATGCAAAATCTTATACGAGGCCCCAGATAAAATGATTTATGTAAAGTACTGTTCTTCCTATAGGGTAGGGGAACCTTTGGGCCCCCTCAGGACCCAGGACCTAGGAGACAACAGTTTTGTCCCTGCTTATACCTGATACAGAGTTCTCCGGAACAATGGGTTTGAATCGTCATTGAAGTCCCCAACAGCAATGTGACAAGTGCAGTGAACAACCAGTAGAATAAAGCTTCCAACAGACTGGAGATACTCACGGGATACAAAGAGATTGTTCTCAGTACCCTGTAAGAAAATGTATGTATAGGTGTAGGTAGTATTGCATCTAGGTTAGTAACAGACATTATAGACATGAGGACAGATACAACATATACAGTTCACTGTGCATGAGTAAATACTATTAACTAAATAGCTAAAGGATACAGTAATTTTTAGCCTTTCAGATACATTCCTTCATTCAGTTACATACATTCATTTAGTTACCTACATCATATGCGTTTATATGGTTAGTATCACAATGGGAGCTGCAGACATTTATATGCAGATGGGAATCACTCCAAACAAAGCAATACTGCTTACCTGGTAAAAGAAAGAGTGAGAAAAGGCATTGCCCTTGTAACTATTGCTTGGTAGACAAGATGTGACATGCAAATTGAGATCTCCAATCTGAAAAGTTAAACACAGTCATAGGCATAGTCAACGTATAAAAGTAAATATAGTATAATAATTTCAGTATTTCTAAACATCCATGATAAAACCTACTATATACACTTATTAATGTACTTTCTTCACTGTATTTGGCTTGCTAGATGAATTGTCTGTGGCTAACCAGGCCATACTAAGATCCACATTTTGGCAAATTTTGAAGCCCACAATGTGTTTGCACAATCTCTTCGACCCTCTCCACCCTCTTTCACCTATATTAACTATGTGGAAATTACTCTATATTCATATCCACCTGCTGTTTTGTCTTCTTATAACAGTACAAAAGGAAACAAACTCCGAAACGGAGACATAAAAGACATAAAAAGCTGACATAAGAGCCCACATGTAGTCTAGAATTAAGAATAAAAGAATGAAGAATGCTCTTACCAACACCACCGTGAATTGACTGCTACTACTAAAATATGTACATTCAGAACTTACATTAATATGTAACTTTAAGAGCTGTAAGATGTACTTTCCATACTCATATATGGCAAGCTCCCTTGCAGAAAGGGCTTCAGGTTCTATTGGTGACAGGTCACCTTTGCAGTTGGATAATAGATCCTTAACATCCCAAAATGAATTTTCTAAACCTACAAAATAATAAACACATCATAGACATAAAAAGTACTCCTAATTGGTCAATTCTTCACACCATTATCCGAGATTTAAGGAAGCACTTGACCTTTTTTTATTTCTCCCCCTGGTGCAGGCTGACACATATACTTACTATTGATGATCGGTGTCCCGTGGTGCGGCTTCATTTCAGTCCTACAGCACCGCTCAAATCCCACTGACGCCCACGTGACCTCTTTGCCGGCTGGCCTGTAGCTAAAGAAGCTGGAAGTCAGGGTCTCCAATGCATCTCTATGAGAGTGTTCTCATAGAGATGCATTGGAGACCCTGACCTCTAGCATTCAAAAGCCCTGGAGAAAGAAGAGGGGTCAGAAGAGCCTTGACGTCACTGCCAACGGGATCCAAATGGCACCGTAGGACCAGAATGAAGCTGGGCCCTGGGACATCAGTCATCAATGGTGTTTTAATTTGCCCCCTAGCAGCAGACAGGCGCATATACTTACCATTGATGATCAGTGTCTCTTAAACATGCATTGGAGACCCTGACTTCCGGCCTCCTTTGTTTCGGGACAGCAGTCAGTAAAGGGGTCATGTGGGCGCCCTCAGGATTTTAATGACGCCTTAGGACCGAAAATGAAGACACACCGTGGGACACTGATCACCATTGGTGCATATGATGATCGTTGCATGTGGGCAAAACCATGCCCGCATGGGATGTCCAAAAGCTGCACAATGTCGCTGATGTTGCGGTGACATTGTGCAGCTCTTGGACATCACTTGTGGTATATGCACTCCTGTTCCGTGAGGTATTATTCCCCTGTTCCGTGAAACACGTACGAGGAAGCTATGTAGCGGAGTCTTTCCCCACGTGGCATGATTTATCAATATCATGCCAGAAGGGGGAAAAGTTTGAATATTTGCGGCGGTGTCTTTACAGTGCCACAAATATTCAAACATTTTTCCTGCTCCCGGCATGATATTGATACATTATGACGTAAGGGGAAAGACTCCACTACAGAGCTTCCCTGTCACGGAACATGGGAATAAGCCCTAAGACACTGTGGGATTTGTGATGCATGTGTATATAGGAACATGTCCTGCTAATATCACGCCTTTCATTATGATTAGGGATGAGCGGGAATCAGAAGCCGAGAGTTCAGGTTCATACGAACCCGAACCTCACCCGCTTCGCTCATCTCTAATTATGATGATACACATAATCCATTTAGTTCTTAGTATTTTTCTGTTGTGTCAGTGATAAAAAATGCATACAAAAAACATGTTTTCCACTTTTTAATACCCAGATTATTGTCACTTTGAAGCAGTTTTGCACTCTGGGCACTTGCTCGTAGCTGACTGTCCACTTCCTTCAGCAGATTTAGCATTGGTGAGGACTCCAGAAGTTTGCATGAATCCCCAGCTGTTTGAATAGAAAAATTAACATATAAATACATATGTATATTTCAATGTAATTATTATTATTATTGTTCATCACCTTCAATATTATTAGGATATCAATATTCGGCATAGTCTGTATCTATTGAAATTTTGCCATCATGGTTTTATGATTTGTGCCATTTCCTGGCTATTTCATATAAAATATATAAAAAAAGCTTTAAAGCAACTCTGTACCCACAATCTGACCCCCCAAACCACTTGGATAGCTAGACACAAAAGCAGGGGTAATGCACAGCCAAATCAGGGGTGCTCATTGTGTAGCATACAAAACAACAACGCTATCACATCCAAAAAGAACAGATGTATGCTATAACACACTAAAGGCACACCACTATTCAGTCAAATACAATAATATAATCTTTATTTAACAATATGAAATATAAGACAAAACACAACCCTATACAAGCCCTGACGAAGTTCCGGTCACGGGACGTAACGCGTAGGGTGCTCTTTGGACCCACTCAGCAGACCACGCTCTACCTGGTGACTTGTTCCCTTGTGTGCACTTTAGTTGTATACATATACCTGTATTATATCTGATATATATACTTTTTATCTAGCATATTGATATTTATATTTCATCTGGCCGGGTCTGTGATAGCAATTATTTTCAGGTAGAGTGTGGTTCTTACTATACTTAGCTGAGTGGTGTTTCAGGGATCCAATGTATTTTGAGTGGATTCCCAATGAATTTTGTGTGTTTTTAAATGTTTTTAACATAGGGCTTGTATAGGGTTGTGTTTTGTCTTATATTTCATATTGTTAAATAAAGATTATATTATTGTATTTGACTGAATAGTGGTGTGCCTTTAGTGTGTTATAGCATACATCTGTTCCACTTGGATAGCTGCTTTTAATCCAAGATCTGTCCTGGGGTCCGTTCGGCAGGTGATGCAGTTATTGTCCTAAAAAACAACTTTTAAACTTGCAGCCCCATGCCCAACATTCGTGGCTTAGAATATCTGTGCCCTAACTTTGCACCACCCCTCCGTCCCTCCTCCCCACCCTCTTCATCATTAGTCTGAACATTGCACAGGTGCCCTAACGATCCAGCCCATGTGCCATGCTGACACAGGTGGGGAATAGGAGCCAATCTGCCTGGAGCATTCCTATTGATGAGGAGGGCGGGGAGGAGGGACAGAGAGGTTGTGCCAGCCTAATGCATACACAATCTAGGCCACGCCCGTTGGGCACAGGGCTGCAAGTTTAAAAGTTGCTTTTTAGGACAATAACTGCATCACCTGCCAAAGGGATTCCAGGACAGATCTTGGAGCAGCTATCCGAAGGTACAAGCGGTTTTGGGGGGGGGTCAGATTGTGGGTACAGAGTAACTTTAACCCTCTTTAACCTTTTTTGCACTACGGCAAGATGCATTTTCATCCTGAATAATGATTTCTTTGGTATACTGTACCTGAAGGAAGCATGGAGGAATACAAGCACGGGCCTAGAAGTGTTATTCTTGCAGCTGCAATTTGTTCTGTTTGGTGGAATATATTTATATCTGGAATATTTAAACATAAAGAAACATCATGAGAAAATTTGCTTACAATTGTGTTATGTAGTTTATACCTTGTTTGGATTCAGTTTATAAAGTGAATCTGTATTCACTGACCCACCCCCCAAACAACTGATACCGTTCCTTAGAAGAGGTATTGTCCTTCCCGATTGTCTTTTTCCAAAGAGCTGCTCGTGCAGTCTTTAGGGAGAAAAATCTACTTTTATTCTTCAGTAGTGGTATCCATGAGGCGGGGCCTAGAGCATTTGTGTTCTAGGCCTGTGCTGCCTCCGTTGTGGTATTCTCTGAGCCCCTCGGATTCTCGTACCGCCCTAGGGCTAGATCTGTTGTCTCCAACACCTATTTCTTTAAATGCGCATGCCCCACAGCGATTCTAGAAAGTGCAGATGCAGTCATGTGGCTGGGCCTCACTTTCCACTCCAGTGTGTGATTGCGCCTGTCATTGCCTCTAGAGGCGCTAAGGCGCATACACAATTGAAGAAACGAGCATTAGAGATCAGGGATCCAGCCTGGGGGTGGTCTGAAAATTAAGGGGGATGGGGGGGGGGGGCTGGTGGGGGTTGGCATGAAGAATACCACCACAGAGGCAGCGCAGGTCTAGGGCAGCAACACTCCAGGCCCCGCTTTATTGATACCACTACTGAGGAATAAAAGATAATTTTTTACCCAAAAGACAGCACCAGCAGCATTTTGGAAAAGACATCTGGGAAGGACTTTACCTCATCTAAGGAATGGTACCAGTAGTTTGAGGGGGGGCAGTGCATATTGAATAAAGAGAACATTTACAGAAAACATTGCTGAGGACAAAGATAAGAAAATTACCTTCATTCCCAGCGCCCCAGACTATGAGAACACAACAGCAGGTTAGTATATTCTAAGCTGCTATTAGTTTCCATTTACAAATATTAAGTTAATGTGGTAAGTGGATAGTAAACAGAAAAGTATAGGTCCTCGAGTTAGAAATGTACACTGTTGAAGGTTTAAGTGTTTAATATATAAGTGGTAAATAAATACAATCAATAATATCAATAATTAGGAAGTATAGTTAAAAAGATGCATCTAAAAATCCACATACGTAGTGGGAAAAATAGACAAGAGCAAAAATACAAACAAAAAAAAATGTAGAAAATAAAATAAAAAATAAAAATGAAAATATGAAGACTGAGTTAAAAATAAACAGAATATTCATGTGGTATGTGCTCATGAGATATACAGTTTATACTATAACTATAAAGATTTGGTTAAATAATAAATGTATACATACAGTCAGTCAGTAAAGACAGAATTTTGTGGTCATTGTTTTGCACGTTGGTCTTTCCAGCTGGTGCACCTGTATCCATGTTGGGATGGTCATGGGTAACTTCTGGGAGTCTCTCTCCTTCTAATTTTAGATTCCGTTTCTCAAGGTCTTGTTGAAGAGTCTTCTCTAGGTATGCAATTGTTTCACCATGTTCTCTAATGAGTTTCTGTAATGTATATGAACAAAAGAGAGGTGAACTATCTATCTAATCTATCTTTTCATATATGAGCGGTGTCTGAGTACCCAGTCCTACTGCAGCTCTAGGTTTACAAGGTTTATATTCTCTTTGCTGCCACCTCTGGTGAATTGTTCATAAGGGTTAGAGAGGTAGGTCACATGATCCTTCCCACAGAGTTTTTTAATAGAATTCACCATAAAGTTCTCTGGTGGGAGCTCAAGAGGGCTGGAGCAAACCAATCAGTGTAGTCTGGCTCTAGCCAGAGAAGGGTGATGTTGTGCCAGCTAGCTCTTTTGCATAGCAGGAAGCTAGTTTGGGCTAATTTTGCCAGTGCAACATTCAAGTAAACTTAAATCTAGTCAGCCAGAGTTGTTTATGGTAAATTTCCATGGCATAGTGTAAATTCTAAAGTCATAAGGCATAAGAAAAGAACAAGTGCCATCCAAATACTGGACTCCAATGAGTTTCCAAACAGTTCCAGTGCTATATGACTTCCTCGCCCATCCTACACCCCGCTATATGGCATTGTAGTGAGTAGTGAGTAATGCAAGTCAACTGCCATATGAAACCAACCTTTGAGGGTTCCTTACAGCAAAGAAATTACTTGTACTGCATTTCCCAAGTTTAACCCTTCAAGTGCTACTGGCTATTATAACGTGCACATGCAAACAACATAATACCTGTTTCATCAGTCCATTGAGTTCTCCACGTTCTAGCTGGTCCTGAAGTTTAAGATGTTCTTCAGATATCTGCTTTCTATGGGCTTGTTCTACTGCTGCTTGCTTTTCTTGTAAATGTGTTACACATATTTTTTTCTCTACAACACACTTAACAATAAAAACGAAATGAAATAAACCAAGATTAGAAGATATCAACTTGCAGTAATAACTTTAAATTTATGATTCTGATTCTCGCTGAACTCTTAAGGATCATGGTAGGTGAGAATAGGATGTTTATTATCTTCTCAGCAACCCCAGGGCTATCAGCAACATGTACTCCAGACACACTACTTGTAATGTTAAGCTATGTAATTGAATAAACATAAAACAAAGTGTAAATAGGTAAAAAAAAGTCTTTTTTTTTTTTTTTTTTGCAAAAGTAGGTAGAAAATAATGAGCATGTTAATTATTAAGACCGTCGTCATCAATTACAGCTGTTATTCTACATGGTGTGTACTGCCCACCATTGACTTCATTGGAGTGCATTATCAGGACTGAGTAGTGATGCATATGGGTGAGCTCTTGCACAAAAACACTATCTATTATACATTTACCTCTTGGTCAGACTGTGAGCATTCAGATAATTCTTCAAGTTCTTCTTTAAGGCATTTAAGTTGCTGCTTTACAGCAGTTTGAAGTTCGTATTCCAGATAATGGGCTTCCTCCATACAGGAAAGGATGTGAACCTATAAAATGTATATGTAATAAGTGCCTAAGGAGGCATTCACATTCCGTTATGTCTGTACACCATAAGTATATGATGAATTACTATAAAAAATTTACACCGAGTTATACTGTAATATGCCCATTGTGTGGCCATAGCTATTAACAGACCAAGCAAAATAAGAAGATTCCTTGACAATATTCACAGTACGAATGAACGCATTTTAGAAATCAAATAAAGACATAGGGTGAGATTTATCAAACTGGTGTAAAGTAAAATTGTCTTAGTTGCCCCTAGCAACCAATCAGATTCCACTTTACATTCCTCACAGATTCTTTGAAAAGTGAAAAGTGGAATCTGATTGGTTGCTAGGGGCAACTGAGACAATTCTAAGTTACCCCAGTTTGATAAATCTCCCCCATAGACACAGGCAACAAAGCTAAGTCCTTCACACACACTGAATCTGCAGTGGGTTTTAACTTCAAATCAGCACCATCAAATCTGCTGCAGATCTTGTACGTGTGAACGCACCCAAAAGAAGGTTCTTATATTGCTGACCTATCCTTAGGATAAGCCATAAGTCATAACCCATCCAGCGAAAATCTTTTTCTTTCAAATCAACTGGTTTTAGAAAGTTATATAGATTTGTAAATTACTTCTATTTAAAAATCTCCATTCTTTCCATAATTATCAGCTGCTGTATGACCTGCAGGAAATGTTGTTCTCTTTTTAGTCTTACACAGTGCTCTCTGCTGACATCTCTGTCTAAGACAGGAACTGTCCAGAGCAGCAGCAAATCCCCATAGAAAACCTCTCCTGCTCTGGACAGTTCCTGTCTCGGCCAGAGATGTCAGCAGAGAGCACTGTGTCAGGCTGAAAAGAAAACATTTCCTGCAGAACATACTGCAGTTGATAAGTATGGGAAGACTTGAAATTTTCAAATACAAGCAAATTACAAATCTATATAACTTTCTGAAACTAGTAGAAAAAGTATTTCACTGGATAAGCTCTTTAATATTAGGTGGGTGGGGCTCAGATAGTATTAGGAACAGTCATTACAAATCATATGGAGTAATGCCTTGTAAACAATGCAAGAGTGATATAGCCCTTTAAGCAGCTGATATTGATAACCTATCCTAAGAACCCCTTTAACTCTTTTGGAGAAACCTATAGATACCTTGTCGGAACAAAATTCCTTTAATCCACTAGCAATTTCTCCCAGATGGCGTTCTTTTAGTTGTATTCTCTTTATGACATGCTGCAATTCCATAAGTAACAATTTTGCTTCTGCTTTGTTGTTGAGTAGATTTAGAATTTCTTCTTGACCCTAGAGGATTAAGTTGTATACAGGTATAAATTTTAGGTTATTGTAATCTTAGATCCAATTCCTGAGTTATTCAATAATAGTCAACAAGTATGTGTTTTGGTTTACTTACAGTGACAACGCTACTATCATACTCTCCACATTTTCTCAAAAGTTTTTCATGATCTTGTTTTTGGGTCTTGAACACTTCTTGTAGAAGAATAACAGTCTGGCGAAAGTGCCTTTGAGATAGGACAAAGCACACTGCATAGTCCATATGGCTCCTGGTTTCTAAGCACTTTGACATCTCTTGTAATGATGAACTATATTTTTCTTGCAGCTAACAAAATATCGAAAAGTACATTACTATTTATAATATGTTAGTGGTTTTGCAAGTAAAATTCATAAAAAGCCACATAAAAAAGTAAGAAAAAAAAAACCCTTTTGTCATAACAGTGACAGCAACAATGGTAACTCAACAGGGCCAACTCCATTGTTGCCTTACTATATTAGTGACAGCTATATTAAGAGATGCTACCATTTCTACCCAAAACTAGGTGACTAATGGGTGAGATCTTGATCAGTGATTTTTTTTTTACTAAAAAAAATGTAAAAAAAAAAAAATACCAACCCTCCACCACTTCCAAAAAATGCCATGTGTGAAACCACTCCATCAGGTTGCACATATGACATTTTAATACAAATTTTTGAAGCAGTTTTTACACTCAAAGCAACTCATTACAACCTGTCCTCCACTGGCAGCAGTATTGTTCCAATTCCTACCTCTCCTCCACTGGCAGCAGTATTGTTCCCATTCCTACCTCTCCTCCACTGGCAGCAGTATTGTTCCCATTCCTACCTCCCCTCCACTGGCAGCAGTATTGTTCCCATTCCTACCTCCCCTCCACTGGCAGCAGTATTGTTCCAATTCCTACCTCTCCTCCACTGGCAGCAGTATTGTTCCCATTTCTACCTCAACTCCACTGGCAGCAGTATTGTTCCCATTCCTACCTCTCCTCCACTGGCAGCAGTGTTGTTTCCATTCCTACCTCTCCTCCACTGGCAGCAGTATTGTTCCCATTCCTACCTCTCCTCCACTGGCAACAGTATTGTTCCCATTTCTACCTTTTTCCCACTAGCAGCAGTATTGTTCCCATTCCTACCTCTCCTCCACTGGCAGCAGTATTGTTCCCATTCCTTCCTCTCCTCCACTGGCAGCAGTATTGTACCCATTCCTACCTCTCCTCCACTGGCAGCCGCAGCAGTGTTGTTCCCATTCCTACCTTTTCTCCACTGGCAGCAGTATTGTTCCCATTCCTAGTTTTCCTTCACTGGCAGCAGTATTGTTCCCATTCCTACCTTTCTCCCACTGGCAGCAGTATTGTTCCCATTCCTACCTCTCCTCCACTGGCAGCAGTAATGTTCCCTTTCTCCCACTGGCAGCAGTATTGTTCCAATTCCTACCTCTCCTCCACTGGCAGCAGTATTGTTCCAATTCCTACCTCTCCTCCACTGGCAGCAGTATTGTTCCCATTCCTACCTCTCCTCCACTGGCAGCAGTATTGTTCCCATTCCTACCTCTCCTCCACTGGCAGCAGTATTGTTCCCATTCCTACCTCTCCTCCACTGGCAGCAGTATTGTTCCCATTCCTACCTCTCCTCCACTGGCAGCCACAGCAGTGTTGTTCCCATTCCTACCTCTCCTCCACTGGCAGCAGTATTGTTCCCATTCCTACCTTTCTTCCACTGGCAGCAGTATTGTTCCAATTCCTACCTCTCCTCCACTGGCAGCAGTATTGTTCCAATTCCTACCTCTCCTCCACTGGCAGCAGTATTGTTCCCATTCCTACCTCTCCTCCACTGGCAGCAGTATTGTTCCCATTCCTACCTCTCCTCCACTGGCAGCAGTATTGTTCCCATTCCTACCTCTCCTCCACTGGCAGCAGTATTGTTCCCATTCATACCTCTCCTTCACAGGCAGCAGTATTGTTTCCATTCCTACCTTTCCTCCACTGGCAGCAGTATTGTTCCCATTCCTACCTCTCCTCCACTGGCAGCCGCAGCAGTGTTGTTCCCATTCCTACCTTTCCTCCACTGGCAGCAGTATTGTTCCCATTCCTAGTTTTCCTTCACTGGCAGCAGTGTTGTTCCCATTCCTACCTTTCTCCCACTGGCAGCAATATTGTTTCCATTCCTACCTCTCCTCCACTGGCAGCAGTATTGTTCCCATTCCTACCTCTCCTCCACTTGCCGCAGTATTGTTCCCATTCCTACCTCTCCTCCACTTGCAGCAGTATTGTTCCCATTCCTTCCCCTCCTCCACTGGCAGCAGTATTGTTTCCATTCCTTCCTCTCCTCCACTGGCAGCAGTATTGTTTCCATTCCTTCCTCTCCTCCACTGGCAGCAGTATTGTTTCCATTCATACCTCTCCTCCACTGGCAGCAGTGTTGTTTCCATTCCTACCTCTCCTCCACTGGCAGCAGTATTGTTCCCATTCCTACCTCTCCTCCACTGGCAGCAGTATTGTTTCCATTCCTACCTTTCCTCCACTGGCAGCAGTATTGTTTCCATTCCTACCTTTCCTCCACTGGCAGCAGTGTTGTTCCCATTCCTACCTCTCCTCCACTGGCAGCAGTATTGTTCCCATTCCTACCTCTCCTCCACTGGCAGCAGTATTGTTTCCATTCCTACCTCTCCTCCACTGGCAGCAGTATTGTTTCCATTCCTACCTTTCCTTCACTGGCAGCAGTATTGTTCCCATTCATACCTCTCCTTCACAGGCAGCAGTATTGTTTCCATTCCTACCTTTCCTCCACTGGCAGCAGTATTGTTCCCATTCCTACCTCTCCTCCACTGGCAGCAGTATTGTTCCAATTCCTACCTCTCCTCCACTGGCAGCAGTATTGTTCCCATTCCTACCTCTCCTCCACTGGCAGCAGTATTGTTCCCATTCCTACCTCTCCTCCACTGGCAGCAGTATTGTTCCCATTCCTACCTCTCCTCCACTGGCAGCAGTATTGTTCCCATTCATACCTCTCCTTCACAGGCAGCAGTATTGTTTCCATTCCTACCTTTCCTCCACTGGCAGCAGTATTGTTCCCATTCCTACCTCTCCTCCACTGGCAGCCGCAGCAGTGTTGTTCCCATTCCTACCTTTCCTCCACTGGCAGCAGTATTGTTCCCATTCCTAGTTTTCCTTCACTGGCAGCAGTGTTGTTCCCATTCCTACCTTTCTCCCACTGGCAGCAATATTGTTTCCATTCCTACCTCTCCTCCACTGGCAGCAGTATTGTTCCCATTCCTACCTCTCCTCCACTTGCCGCAGTATTGTTCCCATTCCTACCTCTCCTCCACTTGCAGCAGTATTGTTCCCATTCCTTCCCCTCCTCCACTGGCAGCAGTATTGTTTCCATTCCTTCCTCTCCTCCACTGGCAGCAGTATTGTTTCCATTCCTTCCTCTCCTCCACTGGCAGCAGTATTGTTTCCATTCATACCTCTCCTCCACTGGCAGCAGTGTTGTTTCCATTCCTACCTCTCCTCCACTGGCAGCAGTATTGTTCCCATTCCTACCTCTCCTCCACTGGCAGCAGTATTGTTTCCATTCCTACCTTTCCTCCACTGGCAGCAGTATTGTTTCCATTCCTACCTTTCCTCCACTGGCAGCAGTGTTGTTCCCATTCCTACCTCTCCTCCACTGGCAGCAGTATTGTTCCCATTCCTACCTCTCCTCCACTGGCAGCAGTATTGTTTCCATTCCTACCTCTCCTCCACTGGCAGCAGTATTGTTTCCATTCCTACCTTTCCTCCACTGGCAGCAGTGTTGTTCCCATTCCTACCTCTCCTCCATTTGTGTATGTTCTGTTCTCACTCCTCCCCCACAACTGACCCCCTAACCACCTCTTCTAATGGCAGCTACTTTCTCTTCATTTTAACCTGTCTTTTTCCTTCTATCTTATCCCTCTTCAGCAGCTCTCTTGCAGTCTGATGACCATTCACTGGGTGCAGGACCTGTAAACCCATGTTCATGAGACCATAATATCTTCACAGATCATTTATCACGTCTTACCATGGTAATGGTACAGATACAGCAGGACTGTCATGATTTGTGCAGTTTCTGTTTTTGAAATCCCTGCTTTGTGATGATGCCTTGCACAGGCCGAAACCTTGCATCTTACCAGACAGTAAGTTTGAGAAGCTGTTGCCTGGAGAATGGCAGGGTGGGAAATCTATGTACCCTCTTCTGCTTCAGATCTCAGGACTTGAAAACTAAAACTCCTCCTGGTAGCCACTTCACCTGGCTAAAAGTCTGGTGTCCTGGATCCCCATGGATAATGGCCCTGGGCAATGCCTCCCCCTCCCCCCACCGCCAAACGTCGGCATTGAATGCAATATAGATAAATAGAACATATTGATTAAAGGGGTGCTCTGGCAAAAAGAAAAAAAAATTTAAAAGAAAAAATGAACTGGTGCTAGAACACTGTGCTCTCTGCTGCCACCTGTGTCCATGTCAGAAACTGTCCAAAGCTGGAAAAGTTCCCCATGGGGATTTGTTACTGTTCTGAACAGTTCCTGTCACAGACAGAGGTGGCAGCAGAGAGCACTGTATTGGACTGGAAAGAAAACACCACTTCCTGCAGGACATACAGCAGCTCAATTTTAAAATAGAAGTAATCAACTTCTGACATCAGTTGATTTGCAAGAAAATAAAATTCACTATGGGTACCCCTTTAAGAAGGCATCAGGCAGAAGTTGCACACACATGCAGGGGTTACCAGCTGCTCTGTTAGTGCACAGTGTTCTTCCTTCAGCTGTGCCTGCATCTCATTCAGTGACATCTGGTTCTGTTGTTCCTTATATGATTTCTTCAGGAAAATGAATATCTTTTCTGTATGTTGCTTTTCTATCATGTTTGCAGCTTCTTTAGCAAGTGATTTCCCATCACATGGCTTAAGGTTCATCTTAGAGAGTATCGTCTGCATTTCTTGAAGGCAGTTATCAGACTGTTTGCAAAGAAAAAAAACTTATATGTTAGATGACCTGTATAATGTAACAATATTATCTATAAATTATAAGTAACAATATAATGTATTGTAAAAAGTGGGAAAGCCTTCATAGCTGCACTTGGAAACCTGTCATCATTAAAAAGCTATGTTCCCACAACGCCTTTATTTGGCGCCATTATGTGGTTTTTTTATGTAAATTAAAACCATAATGAGCATAAATTGGCTGCGTTTTGGTGCCAAAATGATGCCCCCCCCAAAAAAAACTTACATAAAACTTTCAATAACAGCCAGATAAAGATGTTGTGGGAACATAGCCTACACCTCCATAGTATGCTGTAACAGGGCATGCAGACGGTTGGTAAATGTAATATTTGCTGCAATAGGGAGAGACTGTCGCCAAGGGAGACAGCTGGACTTTTAGCGCTTTCTTTTCTCTACTATGAAATATTACTACATTTCTTATATTCATTTGTGTAAAGCTTGTTGAAACTGCAGGGACCAATACAATTGATGGCTTAAAGCGAATGTACTACTATGTACTTTGCTTTGTGTTTTATACATGAACAGATTGCTGCCGGAACGGGGATGCCGGTGCCGCAGTCCTTTATTTGAATCGCTGCCCACTGGTCTTTTCCCAAGCACCAGCCCTGCATGAAGCGGGCCCACCGGCCCCCAATGTCACGATCTACCCTCCCATTAGTATCAATGGAGCTGCATCACAGAGGAGAGGGGGTTTTGTCACATTGGGGGCTGGCGGGACCACTCCAGTGCTTCATGTCTGGACGGTGCTTGGTAATAGACTTTTGGGCGGTGGTCCAAACAAAGGACTGCGGTAGCGGCATCCCCATGCTGGCGGCGGTCTATACATGTAAAAAACCCAAAGCGATGTACTTAGTGGTACATTTGCTTTGAACACTTACCTTGTACTTGTCTATTTTACTATTGCACATAAAATAAGTCATATACTAAACAGCTATTTTTTTAAAATCGTACCTGAATTTTACTGTAGGCATCCAGTATATTGTACATATTGATCTGTAACAGCAGCTCCTGTCTTACAAACTTTGCAGCTAAGGTTTGAAAAAGAAGATGTTGGGAGTCTTTATCAAATGTAAATAATGTAGCGTCTGTTGATGACACCCCCTATAAAAAGAAGAAATGTACATAAGCTTCTACACATTCATCATAATAAATGAAATACCTTCCTTTACATTAGAAGGATTTGTTCCCACACTGCAGGAATATGACTCACTGGAAAAAACCACCACAAACTGTTCAAGCAAAGCCTTGCTGCTGATGCCGGATGTGCTGCGTAACAATAGAAAGAAGGCACATACAGAGTAGGTCCAGTAAGGGCCCTATTACATGGAACAATAGTTTGCCGAATCGGTCAGTGGCCCCGGCCAGTGATTGGCTGAGCAGCCTGTCAGCTAAGACAGGCCGCTCTGAAGCTGCAGCGCGCAAGACCTGGGGAGTTGCTAACATGATTCATTAAATATGGCGGCCGCAGATGTTAGTTTACAGCTCCTGCTCGGCAGGCGCAAGGGATCATCTAAAATCCCTCGCCACCGTCCAATCACCTGCAAACCCCACTGTGATGTCAGCAACCCCCCTCACCCTATAGCTACAGAATTTCTATGCAAGATGGCATCATCTGCTGTAATACATTATCACTGTACCTGGGAAGTCAAAAAACAAAAGGTGCTTAAGCCACCTGTACTTAAGCCACAAGCAGCGTGCAACCTGCAGTGTGAACAGAGTCATAGATGTGCTGCCAAAATTTCCCTTTTTTTCTGTACCTGGGAAGTGTCATTGAATTCTTGCTGATAGACAGATTGCATTTCTAGTGCCAATTGCAATATGGCCTCTTTAACATCTCTGCTGAAGTAGCTTGCAGGTATCACTGTGTCTGGGTTCAGTCCCATACTTTTCACTTCCTCTCGATGCTTCTCCTGCAAGGCCTTCAGAGCACTTCTGTGTACATCAGTGAGCTCCAATAGGAGTTTTTCCCATTGATTGTTCATATTTAGTTCTTGGTCCTTACCATAGAGCTTCAAAGACACAATGCCGAAAAGCTGGTTAGATAGCAGGTCAAACCCTTCTATGTCTATAACAAGTCACTATGGTGTCTAAAATATAAACGTGTGCATATTAGAAGAGAACTGTTTGATGAGCCTTTATGCCATAAAATAAATATAATGCCTTACACTTTTATTGGGGTTGGTGGTGCAAAAAGCTATATACCTAACAAAATAAAGCTATAAGGTGATGCATTCAGTTCTATAGGAAAGCCATCAATAAATAGAAAATGTACTTTTGTGTACATATCAACTAACAGAGGAGGTGCAATCTGTTACAATATAAGTGCACAACGTCAATCAGCTATAAATAAGCCATCATTTATGTACTGACAGAGGCTTTACAACTAGAATCAACTCTCATGACCACACTGTATATCAACCTGAGTATCTTTCTCTTCAGTCATCAGAGTCAACACATTTGATTTGATTTTATAAGATTCATAAAAGTTCCAGATTCTGCTTATTTCTTCTGTGAGCAAAATGCTTTCTAGATGAATGAGTTCACTTGCTTGCTTCTCTGTAAGAAACCTAAAGAAAGGAAATGAAATTAAATAGTCTCGTAACAAGATAGATATGAGATAGGTAGGTAGGTAGGTAGACACAAACAGACAGACAGATAGACAGACAGACAGATAGATAGATAGATGAGAGAGAGAGAGAGAGAGAGAGAGAGAGAGAGAGATGAGATAGATAGACAGACAGACAGACAGATGAGAGAGAGAGAGATGAGAGAGATAGGTAGGTAGGTAGATAGATAGACAGACAGACAGACAGACAGATAGATAGATAGATAGATAGATAGATAGATAGATGAGAGAGAGAGAGAGAGAGAGAGAGAGAGAGATGAGATAGATAGACAGACAGACAGACAGATGAGAGAGAGAGAGAGATGAGAGAGATAGGTAGGTAGGTAGGTAGATAGATAGATAGATAGACAGACAGACAGACAGACAGATAGATAGATAGATAGATAGATAGATGAGAGAGAGAGATGAGAGAGATAGGTAGGTAGATAGACAGATAGATAGGAGATAGATAGATAGATAGATAGATAGGAGATAGATAGATAGATAGATAGATAGATAGATAGATAGATAGATAGGAGATAGATGAGAGAGAGAGAGATGAGAGAGATAGGTAGATAGACAGACAGACAGATAGATAGATAGATAGATAGGAGATAGATAGATAGATAGATAGATAGATAGATAGATAGATAGGAGATAGATAGATAGATAGATAGGAGATAGATAGATAGATAATAGATAGATAGATTAATAGATAGATAGATAATAGATAGATAGATAGATAGATAGATAGATAGATAGATAGATAGAAGATAGATAGATAGATAGATAGAAGATAGATAGATAGGAGACAGACAGACAGACAGACAGACAAATATGAGCTTACTTGCCTGAATAGATATTCTTGATGCCTATGATATATTTCTGTGCTGTTAGTCGGAATATGAGCTGAAGGTTTAGCTTTATCAGCTGTACTGGGGGAAACTTGGAAGTTGTCTGAATTAGCAGCTGATGCTTTTAATGTGCTCCTAGATGAATAACCTGGAATTAAATTACAGAATATCCTGCCTCATCCACTTTTCATTAATTGTATGCATGAAACCTATAACTTAATTACTTATATTTGTGTTATATTTTGTGTTAATAACCATCACCGATTAAGTTGAAAGATCACGTTTAATAAGGGACTTTGATTTTCCATTTTCTTTGTACGAATACACGGTAGTAATATCAGCCATTTATATGTTACATGAAATATACTGTATGTTACATGAAATACCTGCATCAGATTAGAAAAAAGGTCTGTTTTTTTGTTTTTGTTTTTTTTATTTATTTAAGAAACAGCACCTCTCTTGCTCAGGGGCTGTGTCTGGTATTGCAGCTGAGCCCCCTTCACCTGAACACAGCCCATAGCCATACAGCTTATAGACTACAGTAGTGTTGTTTCCTAATCTTATACAAATCTTAAACTACTATAATACTTTGATAATGAGAATGATATTAGCGTGCATGTGGTGTAGCAACAGACAATTACCTGATACTGGGGCCTGTGTATCAGATGACAATAGACAGGTCTTATTTTCTTCCATAATTCGAATTAGATGCTTTAACATGGGAATCAGTGTTTCTCCGATATTTCTTTGCTCTCTGCCAGTAACACTCCAGTAAGAATCTTGCAGGTTAATATAAAGATGTGATGTACCTAATAAATAGGACTTAAACATAAAACATGGGTGAACATCATCTCCATAAGAGGCATTATGTTTATCAGTAAGGATTAAATCACAGAATAAAAAAAAATATACTTTAACCAGCAGAAAGACAATCCTTTAGAATAGATGGGATTAGATGGGTTAGAAAAAAACACACAAACATTAGTCTATACAAGACTAAGGCATAACTGTCATTTTAGGGTCATTTTTCAGAAAACAATAATTATCTACAGTACAAGCGATTTTAAGAAACTCTGTACAAGGTTTTACTTAGCAAAAGTGTTTCCTTCCGTACTCAAAAAGCTGTTTTTTTTTTACCTCCCCCCTCACTTCAGAAGAAGCAGGATTACTCTCTATGGAAAGGGGAGGGGCTGAGAGGAGTGAGTGAGCACAGAGGGAAAAATATCAGTCCTGCACAGCACAACACCCTTCAATCTTCTCTCAGCATGTTCCTAGATAAGCACTGACCTTTTTGACCCCAGAATCCAGCGTTTTAGGTGCCTAGAGAGTCTACAAATAGCTGACCTTCATGTCTTTTCTTCCTGCTCACTCATCTCCCTCTGCCTCTCCCCCCTCCATAGAATATAATGGACACAGCAGAACCCGTCTTCACTTGCTTCTCTTTAATGAAGACGGATTTGCCTGATAATGAGCAGATAAGAAGTGAGGGGGGGGGGGGGGAGGCTGGGAAACTGCTTCTTGAGTACAGAAAGAGGCTTTTTTGCCTTATAAAACCTATTACAGAGTTTATTAAAATCGCTTGTACAATTGACTTGTGCCAAGAAAAAAAAACATGACAGTTACACTTTAAGCACTGAAGACATTTTTCACACAATTAACCATCTCAATGGTGTTATTACGCCAATCTTCCCATCTTAGGGTGCCTTCACAGTCACCGAATCCGCAGTGGATATAACGCTGCGGTTTTGCAGTGAAATCCGCTGTGGATCCAGTGTCCGTGCATCCCTATGAGAATACATACTCGGAGCGGGATTGACATCCCACTGTGAGTATGTAAATTAACCCCCCGGCAGCTGGAGCATACATCACCTCCTCCCTGCTCCGGCTTGCTTCGGCCCTCTCAGCCAATCAGTGGCTGTGGCAGGGCAGCGCACTGATTGGTTGAACAGGACGAGCAGACACCGGGAACTGTCGAAGCAAGCTGGAGCAGGGAGGAGGTGATGTATGCTCCAGCTGCCGGGGGGGTTAACTTACATACTCGCAGCGGGGTGTCAATCCCGCTGTATGTATTCTCATAGGGATGCACTGACACTGGATCCGCAGCAGATTTAGCTGAAAATCTGCAGCGTGAAATTCGGTGCGGATTCGGTGTGTGTGAAGGCACCCTTAAACACAAGAACCAATTTATCTAGAAACAAAAGAAGAACACCTAAGCTACACATACAGTAGTGCTTGATCTGATAGAACCCAGGATTACTATATCACAGCGGTTTAACCACTAAGCCTCTATGCTGACACAGTATATATGCTCCATATAAAAAGTGCAGATAGTCATAGATGTGTAGATGCAATGTTCTTGTAGCAGCTAATGTTTAGAGGGCAAGAAACTCTGTATTTATTCATAATCAGATATGTTGTCTATCTCTAAGTTATCTATAGATGGACTTGATTAAACTTATTGGAATAGGAAGAATATCCAGCATCCGATTCTCAGATAAAAATTCAGCTTCTTTATCAGAAAAATCTTCACAAAACAGGAATACAAAAACACTCTGCGCGTTTCAGCGCTTCTCAGGCCTTGTTCACAACCGATCAGGAATGTTTAATTTGGGCAAATCCACACATGGATTAATTTATAAAATGGGAAAAGGGAGGTGATCTGAACTTTTAATATGGGATAAGATTCTTTGTAAAGTAACTTTTAGTCCCCCCTGCATTGATCTATGTATCTAGTGCTCAATTAACAAGGGCTGCTGAAGCCCCTAGTAATCGAGTGCCAAGTTGAGCTAGGATCAGTATCATTAGGCCGCTGAGGCCCAGTAGGTATGAACTATTGGCTTGTCACAATCGCATCATGAGAAGCCAATACCCCACCCCCACCCCCAGACCACCGGGATTTTTTTTAACTGCATTTATATTTCAAAAATGTGTCTTTTTTATGCCACAGCATTGGTTTAATCCATGGGTCTCCAAACTGCGGCCCTCCAGCTGTTGCAAAACTACATTTCCCATCATGCCCGCACAGCCAAATCCAAAGCTTTAGCTGTCCAGGCATGATGGGAGTTGTAGTTTTGCAACAGCTGGAGGGCCGCAGTTTGGAGACCCATGGTTTAATCCATATTCTGGTACTGCAGCTCAGCCACATTGAGGCCTAAAACACTGATATTTGTTCCTTACCTTAGCCATAAATCCTTGCAGTTTACTCTGTTTTCTCACATATTCCAGTCTGGAATAGGCAGAATCAGCCTCTGTTAATCTTCTCATGATATGATCTTCAAACTCATTAATGAAATGCATCATGACCTGTAACAAAGCTTCTGAAAGGTTACGTCTGCTCACTTATTTTTGAAACTATGGGTGTTATGACTTGTACTTGCCGCTGAGCATTAGGGCTCTTTCAGATGTGAAGATGGCTACATGAAAATGAGCCCTGATATTGCGTTAACATTATCGATGTTTCATTTTATTATTATTATGATCAGTATATCCTCCATTTAAACCAAGTGATGTGCCGCCAATAAGGACAATTTCAATGCCAATATAAAAGATCTGATCAGCTGATGGTGTTTTCTTAGAAATCGTCCAATCGCTGGTCCTTTTACACCGGCCAATTATCAGGAAGAAATGCCCCTATGAATGCTCATTCAACTGACATCCCATGTCAAAGGACCATGAGAACAAGGCTTGGGACATACATACGATAGACAACAGGTTATTTACCATTGCTTGTCTTGACTCACTGATGTCTTCACTCGTCTCTGCCCTGCTCTTCTGCCATTCTTCCAGCTGGACATTTACTCTCTCGGACTCCTGCTCCATTTTGACAATGAATTCCATTAATTTCTCAGTGGTTTTCCTGACAACTAGGGAAAATATAAGCTGCTGTTCCTTCTCTTCAGTGTTGTCACCTGTTGGAAATTAGTTACCTAAATCTTAATCTTGCATCTAAATACTTTAGTTTGCTATGTTTTCCTGTACAGAGGGACAAAGTGAGAAAAATAAGTATACCATGCAGTGTTATTTTTTACACTGAGTCTATGGGTGTCCCACTGTATGGTTATACTCTGCGATATGTCAGAGCCTGCAACATGTGTGTTCACAGCCTAACTTGGGGTAATAATCAGCCGATAATTTCTCAGTGTAAAAGTTACAACTAAACTAAAGAACATCAATTATTCCTACCCAGAAAAGGGAGATGACACATCTTGATAGATATACTGTTGACACTGCGGTTAGCTCTTCGCTGGGCTTCAGATACAGCTTCTTCTTCAAGTGATTGACAGGATTCTTCCAGAGACAGAATTTGGTCTCTTAGTCTAATCTAAATATAAAATATAATAAATATAAATTAATAATGTAGGATTGCAGTCATATTAGCTTTCCTACAGCCAGATTTTCAATATATTTTTGATAAAAAACAACAACAACAACACAGGTCACACATATGGGCACATGATGGGGCTTAAAAGGGGGTTGTGGTTCTACAGAAAAACCCTGAAGTTAACCCCATACCTCCCCATGCACTAAAACACCAAACACCTGCATACTTACCACCCCGCTTCACCAGGTACTGGAGCTATAAAATCTCCTGGTCACTGCTTCTGTGTTTTTCTTTCATCTTCCAATGACATCATCAAAAGGTAAGGTGGGGTAAGTATGCAGGTGTTTGTTGTTTTAGTGCACGAAGAGGCATGGGGTTAACTTTGAGCTTTGCCTAAAATAAGATGCAAAGCAATAAGATGCAAATAACCAGCAGCAGTCTAATGGTTTATAAGATTAGTTTCATACATGGTGCCCAACTTATAACTTGCAAATCACCCACAAATAGTCATTTGCTTTGGTTGTCCAGGCATGATGGGAATTGTAGTTTTGTAACAGCTGGAGGGCCAGAGTTTGACACGTCTGCTGTAAGTGTTGTTCCATCACCTGGGCTACCTGTCTTTCTGACAAAAGGCCAGTCATGTTCTGCCTCCACATTCCATGCTGTGGGTTTTTTTCATTTTGCTTTCCCTTCTTGCAGTGTTAAGTATCCATTGCACTTAACTTAGGTTGGGGTCACCTTTATCATAGCAAGTGCTACAAGAGGAAGGGACAGGAGTCACATCAGGGGTCTGATGTATTCTTTTATCTTGCCCAAATCTTGTGCAGAAGCATTGTTATGCATGGGCCTGGGCAGTACTTTCTTTAGTACATGCGGTGGCATCATTTTTCTACAGTGCCTGAGCCCTACAGCATGGAAGGCAATGCTTATGGTCATGCATGGTATTCCAGATAGAGGATGGCAGTGACCCATGCTTGCACTCTTAGGCCATGTTCACACACAGTATATTTTCGTAAAACCACGGCCGTTGTACAGCAGCCGTGATTTATACGGAAATATAGGTGCCATTGCTCCCTAGGAATCCCGGCCAAAGCGTATACACATCCCTAGCGGCGCCGCAAACAACTGACATGTCAGTTTTCTGTGGCCGCATTAAATAGCCGTAAGCTCCATAGTGTGCTGTGGAGAGTTCTGATGCAGGCGCCCATGGATGTGCTCGCATCAGAGCCCTTTGGCCCTAAAGATCTTTTCAGAGACCGGCCGGGTCATGGAATGGCCGGTCTCTTACTGCAGGTGAACATAGCCTTACTCCTTAGTAGGTGTAATTATTGCCCAGGACACACTTTCTATTTCTCAGAGGTTCATGGACAAATAATAAGTTGCGGGCACTTTTCATACAGCACTTGCCAGGCATTGATATGGATAGGGGTATGACCCATTATAGATCGTTGCTTGTTCATTGACAGATTCCCTTTAATACTGATGGCCTCTTCTATCTCATGGTGGTACAACCCAGTTGACTCGCCAAACAGCAGAAGCATCATGGCCCATTCACTGCAGTATAAAAATATTGTACACTTGTTACTTATCTCAGCCATACTGTAGCTCTTTCCTGTTTTGTACACTCACAAAGCCACATAAACCTGATGCTGTGCCGAGAAAAGCAGTGCAAGAACCTAGACATCATTGCAGCTGGTCCATGTGCTCAGACTGCCACCAACCACCTCAAAGGCTCTTCATAAGAACACACCATCAATGATAGAACCCAGATCCCCTTTTAAGCTGGATACATATGCTATGATGTTACCTTATGAATCTTCCCATCTCTGGCTACATCAAGGATATACAGAGTAAGTTTATTTAGCTCCTTCAGAAGTTCCTCTTCTTTCTTCTTCTGGCTTTGCCAATATTTCTCTCTCTCACTTAACTCCTTACGGAGAGCTTCCAACTAAAACAAATGATGCAATTGATGCATGATGCAGTTCTTTATTGTGTCAAACCAACTAAAATGCCTATAATCCCCTAATACATACCAGATAGTAATCTTTATCTTTTCTCATCCCCTGTGGTTGCAGAACTGGCATTATAATCCCTGACAATGGGTTGGTTTGAGCCCCCATCACTGCACAGCTGCACCCTGTTACTGGGTCAATTGTTTTACCTCCAATTTTAATAGGAATAAGACCTTGTAAAAATGAAAGCTTTTGTTAGAACATCATAGAAAACTATTCACTGATTGTAGAAAAGAACCAGATAACTGATCTCAGGGAGACCAGCCAAAAATAACACTGCCGGCTGCTGGTTAAAGCGCCCAATGCAGTAAAATCCTAGGTGCATTGCCCCCTGGGAAACATGAATA
Source organism: Dendropsophus ebraccatus (assembly GCF_027789765.1). NCBI lineage: Eukaryota > Metazoa > Chordata > Amphibia > Anura > Hylidae > Dendropsophus > Dendropsophus ebraccatus. Next base: position 38,921,925 of record NC_091465.1, read on the forward strand.
TGCAAAAAAGAGCCTGTGGAGCCTCATGTAAGAGTCTCAAAACACAGGACTAGCCAGATATCCACTTGGCTGGGTCCTTCCCAAAGGGATATCTGGCTACTCCTTTGATTTGAGACTCTTACATGAGGCTCCACAGGCTCTTTTTTTTGCATATTCATGTATTAAAGAAGGTCACCTTGCATCTGTCTTGTCAAAAAAAGAGGAGGGGTAAGAAGAGAAAATTGTCACTAATTCAGGATAGTAAAGAACAACCAGGTCAGAACCAGATTTGACTGAGAAAGTACATAATAATGAAGAAGAGGAAACAGGTAACAGATCAATAAGGAAGACAAAATAAGAATGAGGATGAGAAGAAGAAATAATGTATGAGAGGGCATTCTCACTCTTCGCTTGGCCATAGTATTAAGGTTTACAAACCATCATAGATATAATATCTGATTTTAATGAATGTATATACCTCTACCCTCTGCATCTTCCATAGTTCCAGCCAGTGGGATAAGGTGACCTTTATTAAAATCATGTTCAACACCAAGAATGGGAACATTGAGGTCTGAAGGTCCGGGATCTGGGATCTCTATTCCAAGTACTGCTGGGATCCACAACTCTGTCCTGTTATACTTAATCAATCCTAACACAGAGATACACAATGGTGAGGAATGAATTCACCTTCATTATGAGAACTGAAATAATATTGTGTTCTTCTTGTCTTCTTCACGGTATACAATAGGTAATTTATATATATTTTTGAAAGCCGTGTTGGTTCACTATCTCCTGTAGTGCCGATATGTTATGTGACACTGTTCTAATGGGATATTCTGCTATTAGGTATGGCAAAGCCTACTTTTTTTATGCTAAATTACTACTTAAAGGGGTTATCCAGCGCTACAAAAACATGGCCACTTTCTTCCAGAGACAGCCCCTCTCTTGTCTCCAGCTTGGGTTTTGCGGCTCAATTCTATTGAAGTGAATGGAGCTTAATTGCAAACTGCAACTGAACTGGAGTCCTGTTGTCTCTGAAAGAAAGTGGCCATGTTTTTGTAGCACTGGATAACCCCTTTAAGAAACCCTGACAACGTAATGAATGGAGCACTCATTGTGCCTGTGTGGCCACCTTGGCTCGCTCCCAATTCATTCCCTGTGGCAGAGATGGGGAATCTTTGGCTCTCCAGTTGTTGGAAAACTATCATTCCCATGAGCTTTGCCTGTCCAGAAATGGTGAAAATTGTAGTTTTGCAACAGTTACCCCATATCCGTAGGGTAGGGGATAAAAAAAAACTATTGGATAAAAACCTACTGTATGTGTGTACCTGGCCTAAGCCTGATTTTACTTCCAGTATATTTGATCAAATAGACCCAGTATAGGTAAGCAGTGATAAATGTGAACATAGCTTAATAGTTATTTGTTTTTTCAAAATTGCATTGTGTTTCAATCAAATTGGTCTATTTATGTTGATTTAGGGTTAGGACATAAATATAACATATTACAATGCATGTACACGGTGTTACCCCAAACAGGTAAATAGATATCACACAGAAAACAATGTGCAGGTATAGGTCAACATGCCATCAGGGTCAATTGGATTAATTCTCCCTGGCTTACCTAAGCTTCCTCCATAACACTTAATATCTACAGCCATTTTGTGCTGACTAGTAACATTGTGCATCCTTGACAGCAAATACTGATTCCTTATTGAAAGTGCTTTTTCCATGGTGTCCATTGCCTCAGCTAGAGCATTATGAGTGTGTTCGAAATCCTCTTTGACTAACGGCAGGTCCTCAGAGAACAGGTCCCTGTGAGCCTTCATGGCATCAATGACAGTGATCTGTGCCATCATCAGGTTTGACTCTAGGAAAGCCTGGAAGCCTCCACCATATGGCAGCACTTTATCCTGACAGAGGACTGCGCCCTGAACACAGACTTTCTTCCCACTCAGAGGTTCAGAGAATAAATCCCCCAAAACCAATATGGAACCCGAGGAAGACGTGACACCTCCCAATGGAATGACATCACCTATAAATAGATAAAGTGAATAAGTGAATTTAAATCTTCATTCATTTTGTAGTATTCCATTTATCTACGTGTAGAATACAATTTTACCATTAGGCTAGGTTCACACTGTGTTTTCAGCATCTGTTTAACGGATCCATTTTTTGCAAAAAACGGATTGCAAAAAATGGATGCACTTGTGTGCATCCGTTTTTGATCCATTTTTCCATTGACTGTTTTTTTGACTGTTAAAAAAAATGGATCCGTTAAACGGATACTGAAAACCTAGCCTGTGAACCTAGCCTTACAGGGGTTGAACCATAGAGAGACGCAGGAGATATATTGCAATTAAATTCTCTGACATGACATATAGGCCTCTGAGGTCTCCCCTTACATGGAGCCAGGTCTTTAAAAAACAGTATGGCATGTGTGGAAAAAACACTACATATAGGTTTGTATTCTAGGTAAACGAGAAAGAACGATACTCACCTGTGCTTCTATCCAGCCCAATGCCTAAAATTGGGAATATTTTCCCTCTAGCCCCTATCATAGGGCCTCCAATTTCTATAGGTGACAATAGGTTTGTGAGTGGGTGAAGATATGTGCCTCCTAGAGCCAGCCATTGCTGTGTTTTTGGATGCCTTGTCACTGCAAGAATTGGAACCTCCAAACCTGATATTGGATCCACCATTGAAGAATAATTTTCACACAAAGCTTGATGTATATCAGTGAATTTGCAATCTACTGGTAAACCTGTATTTGGATGTAATGGGTATGGGATATATGGTAGAATTGGCACACCTGACTTCCATATATTTCCTAAAATGAAGATACAGAATAACAAGGTGAAATGTAAGTATCATGTACATATAATGCCCTAAAATACATGTAGACTGTTACTTTACAATGTAGCTGCCATTACAAACAATGGTGCTTGAATAAGTAGTACATGTGACTATAATAACATAAGAAGCTATAATTATTATAAGCATGCTTGTATCTCCACTTATTAGCCCCCCCCTATCTGTTCACTTACTAATAAATTACATAAAAAATCACTGAGAGATCAAGTTACACTGCCCATAGAAGTTAAAAAACTAAAGACAGGCAAAGGGCCCTATTCCACCGGACGATTATTGTTCGTACAATCGTTAACGATTAACAATTTCAAATGACCGCTATTGCGAAAGACCTGAAAACGTTCACTCATTTCCATGGAACGATAATCGTTACTTATGATCCTATTTGCGATAGTTTTTTCTTCGCTATTTCTTCGCTATTGCGTTCGTATCTACTGCGAGCGATCGAACAACGTCTTATTCAATGCGAATGATTTGCGAACGTTTTGCGAACGAGCAACGATTAAAATATGCCCAGGTCTTATAAAGCGATCAACGATTTCTCGTTCGGTCGTTAATCGTTAACTGCATTTCAACCGAACGATTATCGCTTAGATTCGAACGATTTAACGGTAATCTGAGCGATAATCGTCCGGTGGAATAGGGCCCAAAGGCATTGCTGGTTTTCACTGCTCAATACTGCTCTATAATGTCTTCAATACAGCTAATCCTCCAAATAGTTTCCTACAGAGAGGTAGAAAAGCAGTATCTTCTGTTTGTGTTTCCTGTCTGTGAAAAAAGTCTTATTAACTCGTTATTAACTCTGGAGATGACTACAGGAGCTCCTGCCCTGCCTCTGCAACACAAACTATCTGCACATTGGTCAGTACTGTAATGGGGGGGGTAGTGTGTGTGTGTGGCATTCTTGAGCTCAATTTTACTATCCTTCAGAGAGTTTACAGAGATCTTCAGAGCTGTAGGTGTACACAGAGCTCCCGTCCGCTAGCTTTCCACCCAACTGTCCATAAACCAATACAGAAAAAAACTGACCATAAATCTAGCATTAATCCACTCATGATTAACCACTAGTCCCGTCGCTGATGAACTGATGCATTGAGCCAAAAGTCCAGCCATAAATCATAAATGAAATGATCAATCCATCCATCTGTCTTTTGATCCCTATCAGATTAACCCTCTATACATCGTTCCTTATTCATAGAGCCATACAGTACATTCATCCTTCTTTACTGTGAGACTACTCCCATTGCTAGCTCCATATATAAATGTATATAATAGGTCGTCTATCTTACTGGAAGCTGAATCAACCGTTAAGATCAGCTGAGAGGTGACTGGATCGTATCCGACATTTCCAGCAATTGGAAGCACTTTCCCTGTTTCTCGATGTACAAAGTATTCTCCAGGAACAGGAGTCAGATAGTGACTGGACAACAGCATGACTGAATGCGGAGTAGGAGTGACCAGTCCAAGTACATTATCCAGAAAGACAAAGTCAGTGTCCAGGACTGTGCCGTCATGAGCTGTGATAAAAAGAATAACAGAAAAAAAAAGTTATTTTATTTTTATTTGCCCACAAAAGTTTTCTTTTGAAGGAGTACTCCGGTGAAACATTTTTTGTTTCATATCAGCTGATGTCAGAAAGTTATATAGATTTGTAATTTACTTCTATTTAAAAATCTCAAGTCTTCCAGTATTTATAAGCTGCTGTATGTCCTGCAGGAAGTGGTGTATTCTTTCCATCTTTTCCATGGGGATTTGCCACTGCTCTGCACAGTTCCTGACATGTACACAGGTGGCAGCAGAGAGTCCTGTGTCAGATTGGAAAGAATACACCGCTTCCTTCAGGACATACGGCAGCTGATAAGTACTTGAGATTTTTAATTGAAAGTAAATTACAAATTTATATAAGTTTCTACAACCAGTTGATTTTAATGAATAAAAAAAACTGCCAGACTACCCCTTTAATACTGTCTTAAGTGGAAAGGGTTCATTTGTATTTCATATTCATTTGTATTATATATTTTCACATGAAAAAAACTAAATTATGTTTCTAATGTTTTCATGTGACTGGGCCACTGCCTTGTTTCATACATAGCTTTTCTCTTTAAAAATGTTTTTAAATCAACTGTTGTCAGAAAGGTATACAGATTTGTAAATTACTTCTGTTTAAAAACCTCAAGTCTTCCATTACTTATCAGTGGCTGTATGTCCTGCAGGACTGCGTCAGACTGGTAAGAATACACCACTTCCTGCAGGGCATACAGCAGCTGATAAGTACTGGAAGACGTGAGATTTTTAAATAGAAGTAATTTACAAATCTGTATAACTTTCTGACAGCAGTTGATGTACAAAGAGTAGCTATGCATGAAACAAGGCAGTGGCTCAGTCACATGTAAACATTTGAAACATAATTTAGTTTTTTTCCTGTTCGGCATCTGGAGTCTAATAGACCATGCAGTTGTTTGCTAAAATACAACACACACACACACACACACACACACAACACACACACACACACACACACACACAACACACACAAACACAACACACACACACACACACACAACACACACACACACACACACACACACACGTAAGTGGCCATTAGTGCATTAGTGTATAAAAAGTCTGTAGATCCAATGCTGAACTTCCAATAGATGGCACCAGAGACCAGAGAGTTTCTTTGCCTACAGATTATTACTGTTTAACGGTTGTTGTGTAAATTCACATTTACAGAGCTCCCCCTAGTGGTAACTGCAAGTATTGTCTGACGAGAGACAATGGATTAAAAAGTTGTATAATGCTGCGTTTACACGAACCGATTATCATTCGAATTTTCGCAATAACGATCGCATGTGAGCGATAATTGTTCCGTGTAAACACAGTAAACGATCAAGCAACGAGCGAGAAATTGTTCATTTTGATCTTTCAACATGTTCTTCAATCGTCGTTCCTCGTTCGCTAAAAATTCGCAGGTCGCATCGTGTAAACAGTCTTTCAAAGATTCACCCTATGTGAAAGATTGGCTTAAGCAATCTTAAAAACAATCGCAATAACGATTTTTCTTACAAATTTTCTAACGATTTTGTTAACGATTTATTCGTCTTAACGCTGATCGTTATAAAAACCAAATTGTTGCTTCGAAATTGTTAAACGATTCATTGGACAAATTATCGCTTTGTGTAAACACAGCATAAGGTAGGTTTATCAATGTAGTAAGGCCACTTACAATGTGTAAATGAATTTAAAATATAAGGGGAGATTTATTAAACATGGTGTGAAGTGAAACTGGCTCAGCTGCCCCTAGCAACCAATCAGATTCCAGCTTTCTGTGAGGGGAGAAAAGTGGAATCTGACTACTTATATGTCCCAAAGAAAATACTTCATAAAACGTACTCATTTAGTCATGTGGGTGGTCCGGAGCTCCTAACTAGTCATGGCACAGCTGTTTATTCTATATAAACTGGAAAATGATTTTCCAATGTGAGTCTACAGTTCCCGCCATTCCTAATACTTACCAATAAGATCCCTTTTGGACAGTAATCTGGTTCTGTCCTTATTAACCAGATATGCTCCAGTTCCTTCACCCAGGACACCCCATGCTTTAAGCCTGTTACTCTCTTTCATCACTGCTGTGTACATTGTATTACAAGACGTGTCAAACTGTGCTAGGTACCTGCAGAGGATGGATAACATGTAAGGTTAATTTGGAGTGTATACAAGACATATTACTAATATAGGTAACATTCTTATCCTGCATACAGAAAAAACAAGGATTACAAAAACACAGCTACTTTCTATTAATAAACAGTGCCATACCTGTGCACAGGTTGTGTGTGGTATTACAACTCAGCTCCATCCACTTAAATAGAAATGAGCTGCAATACCACATGTGAAACGTGAAGAAGAGTGGCACTGTTTCTAGAAGAAGGCAGCTATGGTTTGATAACCCCTTCAAGGGGTTGTCCGGGATAATATGATATTTGGGCATCCTGTTGGGGTTGCGGGTATACTAACCTGTCCCACACCTCCACCACTGCTGGATCCTGAGCCTCCTGCTCTCCACAACTGTCAGTGTTTTGAAAACTCAGATGATATGCTGCTCCCTCTGGAAATGGCTGCTCAGTATTGACTCTATGCTAAGTAACCATTTTGGGAGGGAGCAGAAGTTCACAGGAGGTTGGTTACCTGCGGAGAGTGGCGGCCTGGGATTCAGCAGCAATGCCCCACTCAGCCAGTCAGTGACTGGGTCAGGACACAGCTAACAGTCACTGATTGTCTGATGGGGCAGCCATCAGCCAAATGAGGCATTTTCCCCAGAGGTAAGTAGTTGTTCCTTATGCTTCCCCCCCTGCCTCTTCCAGATTTTAAAAAAATTAAAAAAAAAACAACAACGCTGGACTTCTCCTTAAACAATGCTTCCAATATGTCTGATAAAGAATATTGGGATTTGTAGTACATCTGGTGCACACTTCTGCTAGTTATCCCCTATCCTTTGGCTAGGATTCATCTTTGAATAATGAGTAAAATAGAAAGAAACTGAACCATGCTCGAGTTTTTCAGCCACTGGTATTCAAATGACGAACGGTTGGACTGAAGCATGCTCAAATAACCCTAAATGGTGTTTTAGACCATGGAAAGACCCCTTTAGGGTATGAGGCTCATGCTCCCCAATTGTAGGAGCCCTCTTGTCTAGGAGAATACAATGGGTTTCCACTTTTGGAAATAACAGACCTTACTATGTATAGTGAGTTATGGATTGTGACTTACTTTTGCCATTTGTTCCCATACTCCCTCTCTCCTGAACCCAAAGGCTTATCTTTCATTAGCTCCAGCATTCTCATGGACTCTCTCAGTGCTGTTTTATATTCAACACAATGCTCCTCGTGGGATTTCATGTCCTCCTGTAGAACGTGCAGCTGCTTATTCAGGATGTTTTCATACTCGGCAGCAAGGATTTTTCTCTTGGCCATCTCTAACTCAGCCTGTCGCCAAAGAATAAGCAGATTGGTTGGATATGGATAATGTGCTATCAATTTTAACAAGATAAATTAGAGTTGATTAGTTAGGCTATTGTCACACATAGTAAGAGACCAGCCGGGTCACGGAGCGGTCGGTGTCAGAAAAGAGCATCCTGGACGGTACTGCAGTATCGGCTGGTTTATCTTTAGCGCCACTGAGTTCTGATTCTGGCGCATCAGTGCGCACCAGCATCAGAACTCCCCACTGCACACAATGGAGCGTACAGCCGGAGCCGCACACTCTATTGTGTGAACTGACAGGGTTTTCTGCGGCCGCTAGTCAGTGAATAGCGGCTGCAGAAAACTGACATGTCAGTTTCTTGTGACGCCGATAGGGATCCCGGCCGGAGTGTATAGCATGTGTATACACTCCGGCCGGGATTCCCTCAGCCTGCAGCACTACGTAAGGAACTTGTTACAACGGCCGTGATTTCTGTGGTACTTACGTAGTGCTGCAGGCTGAGGACATAACCTTACAATGTAATGAGAGGTCACATTCCCATGTCTATAGTCATTGATGTTTAGATCATAGGTGGCATTATAATTTCAGCCCCTGATGATTTGCCACTAGGGCGGTAAGTTACAGGTGATATTAATCAAGATTTCTCGCCAGCTGTGACTATTCAGGAGCTCCAGACTGCACACATGACTACATCAGTAGGTTTTACAAAGCACTTTTTTGGGACATATGAGTAACGATCAAAGCATTTATAAGTCTGTAAACAGTGCTGGGGGCATATAGGGACATATGAATAGCTGTAATTTTTGCATGATTGGTTCCCTTTAAATAACATGGGATTTACTGAGGATACCTCCCATTTAATGTTATCTCTGTGGAACATTGCACACTTTTTATCTGGTTGACAGTATGCAGTGCACACTATGGGGGACATTTATTAAGTCCGACGTTTTCTGCGCCCGCACTACGGAGATTTATGTAGAGGCGGACTGCCTTTACATAAATCCCGTGCACGCAGATGCGCAGGGCAGAAAACCTACGCCAGCTGACAGCTGGAGTAGGTTTTCTGCGTATTTTTATGATAAAACATTGACGAATTGCGCGGACTCTGAGTCCGCGCCCCCCTTTCCGCCCCCTCCATTCCTCCTCCCTGCCCTCCCGGCCATTTGCGAATAAAATATTCACAAATCGTCATTTTCCGCAAAAAAGTACGCCTTTTCTGCTTGATACATGTCCCCCTATGTCCAAGCAACCCAGTGACACAATTGGTTATAGAGCAGAGAAAAGCAGCTCTAAGGACTTTCTATCTATAACATAAAAGGAATTGCACACAAGCTCAGTTCCCTTTTTCAGACTGCTCAGTAATACCTCCTGCTTTTTCTGAATGTAGTTTTCCAGAACAGAACTGCTGTATCGCTTTGGGTGCCCAATAATACTAAGACGCTTCACAAATGTGTCTTTCAGGCTGCACACTTCATAGACAAGCTTTTCATAGAATACTTTTACCTGTAGAAAAAAAAACTTGAAAGCTCTTTATCTCATTTTTTAAATAAATCTAGCTTGTAAGAGAAAAAACATACCATTCTCATTAGGGCTATGTTCACACTACATAAGTTTCCGGCCGTAGCGCGTTCCGTGAATAAGCGGCCGGAGATTTACGTAGTTTGCGTACAATGGAAAGTATACGATGTACGGCTGCACAGTTCACACTACGTAAGAACTTACGCCCGGATCGTATGCGATGCCGTAAAAAATGAACCAGACCATTGTTTCAGGACGGAAATGCTGTAACTTACGCCCGTAGCGTAACATGCGGCCCCGTACGGAGTGGTGATTTCTTCTTTTTTGCTCTTTGATTTGCCGATCCAAAAGGTTCTGTGAAGTGTCCGGGGCTAGCTGAAGATATCCAAGTAAAAGACCGCTGTCAGATTGCTACGTACGGCGCTCGGGAAGCGTAAGTAGACTAGGGGCGTAAGTTCGCGGACCGTACGTAGCCGGCTGCAACTTACCTAAATCCCCGGCCGGAGTTTCACACGTATATGTCCGGCCGCGTAAATATGTCCGGCCACGTATATGTCCGTCCGCGGCCGGACATATACGTAGTGTGAACATAGCCTAAATATGTATTCCACTCAAACATAACTTTTGATATGTTGCTTCCCATAATGAGACTAACAATTTATTCCATACTTGTTATTATCTATTAAGGGTGCCGCCTTCACACGTAATGGATCCTCAGAGGATTTCTCGCTGCGGATCCCTGCCCTGTACACTCTATGGGCAAACAAACTTGCAGCGGGATGGATATCCTGCTGTGAGCATGTCAGCAGCCCGCCTCCGCAAACTCCTCGCTGCCGGACCGTATACATCACCTTCTCCACGCTCTGGCTTGTTTTGGGGGTTCCTGGCACGTCCCGCTCGGCCAATCGGGATGTGAAGACACCGGAAGCCCCGAAGTAAGCTGGAGAGTGGAGAAGGTGATGTATACGCTCCAGCGGCGGGGGGTAAACGGGGCGGGCTGCTGACATGCTCACAGCGGGATGTCCATCCCGCTGCGAGTTTGTCTGCCCATATAGAGTGTACAGGACAGGGATCCGAATTCGCGGCCAGAAATCCACTAAGGATCTGTTACTTGTGAGGGCACCCTTAGTCTTCTTCTCCCAGTTCTGAGCTGTTGCTTTTTACTGGACACAAACACTGTGTGTGAGCTTTCTCTCCATCTCCCCTCCCAGACCATGATGTAAACAAGTCCCTGGCAGGCTTTATCTGCAACTCTGTAGCTTCTTTATAATGCTTGGAGGGTTATTCTGAGGCCAGGTTGCTAATGAACTCACTGTGATTATCCCTCCTGGCATTACACAGTTGCTACAAAGTTGCAGATAAGGACTTCTTTACATCAGCCTTCTCAGAAGGCGGGGGGGAATCGTACACAGTTTTTTTGTGTCTTCAGTTTAGAACTGGGATAATAACAAGTATGAAATGAATTGTTAATCTCACCATGGGCAGATATGTTTGAGTGGAATAACTTTTAAATGACAAAACTAACATTTTGATCAGTAAGTGGAGAAAACACAGCAAACGATCAAAGGACAAGCTAGAAATCGTTCATTTTGATCTTTCAACATGTTCTTAAATCGTCGTTCGGTGAAAATTCGTAGATCGCTTGGTGTAAACAGTCTTTCACTGATTTACCCTATGTAAAAGATGGGCTTAAGCTATCTTAAAAACTATCGCAATAACGATTTTTCTTACGAATTTTCAAACGATTGTTCTAACGATTTATTAGTCTAAATGCTGATTGTAATAGAAAACAAATCATTGCTTCAAAATCGTTAAACGATCGATTGGGCGAATTATGGCTTAGTGTAAACATAGCATAGGAATGATCACTTGCCCAATAATTGGCCAATGTTTCTTTTTTAGGAATCCTACATTTTATATATACATTGCTTTAATGAATTTCTATGTGACTCCTACTGTCTATTTAGCTTTGAATTGTACAATAACTTTGATTTGGAGCAAAGAAAGAAAAGTTTGAAAAGGGCACATCACGCTTAAATTGAAAGATAGGCTTCATCTGCACAGGCCGGATTACATCTGCTCCATATAATGGGAGATTGTAGAAAACTAGACCCAAGTATATCAGCTGCCCACATACCTCTTCCTTTAAGTGACCGATCTTTGATGTGACCATAAAGGACTGTTTGAGCAAAATATCGTAGAACATGTGTGTGCTGAAACTTTCCATGTCTATTTGCTGCTCATAATCCCAAAATTCATCATCTGCAAGAAATTCTAAAGACAAGTCTGTGGTATCAGAATGTAGAGTAGCCATGATTTCACATATAAAATGATCTGTCACTGGCATTTATGTGTAGTAAACTAAGCACAGACCTAGATACAACTTAATAGCAAAGTCACAGGCACCTTCCTTATGGTTATCCATTCCTTTGGTGTTAAAAAAAAAAAAAAAAGAAGCCATTTACTGATTAAACAAATTAAGGGCCCTATTACACCAGCAACTTACCTGACAGATTTTTGTAAGCCAAAGCCAGGAATGGACTATAAACAGAGAACAGGTCATAAAGGAAAGACTGAGATTTTTCCTCTTTTCAAATCCATTCCTGGCTTTGGCTTAAAAACATCTGTCAGATAATCTGTTGGTGTAATAGGGCCCTAACCTCAAGTGCCCACAGGGCTTTCCTCAGCCTGGCAAGTGCCCAGGAATTCCTTTCCCTTCTCTGTGCTCACCACCTCCCCTGGCCTGTGATAAACCACTTTTTTACTCTCATTTCATGTCCTCTCCGTGTTGATTACATGTGCCGTTCTATTGTGGAGCCCCTTTAAAAGAAACTTTAACCCTGCCCTTTAAGAGCAAATTTAGTACCGGCCTTCTAAGAGCAAATTCAGTACCAGTCCTTTAAGAGGGAATTCTGTACTGGTTCCTTTAAGAGTGAATGTGGTACTGGTTCCTTTTAGAGTGAATGCGGTACCGGCCCTTTACGAGTACCTTTGGAGCTGGCCTATTTATGAGCAAATTTGTTAACGGCCCTTTAACAGAAAATTCAGTAATGGCCCTTTAACAGAAAATTCAGTAATGGCACTTTAACAGAAAATTCAGTAATGGCCCTTTAACAACAAATGCGGTACTTGCCCTTAAACAACAAATGCGGTACAAGCCCTTTAAGAGCAACATTGATACATTTCTATGGCGGGATTTTTGGTCTTTATATGTAAATTTCTCAAAAAAGACAAATCTGATTAAAACCAAAAATACTTGGCACACCTGTCATCATTGAGGGCTTTGAAATGAGTCTGTACACAAAGTGGTTCAGGCTGTATTACAGCAGAATATCGAGAGAAGAAAAAGAAGAAGAAGAAGAAGAAAAAAGGAAGAGGAAAGAAGAAAGAAGAAGAAGTTACAATACAATACAATGATTTTTCAAGCACTATAATGATGCAAGGCGAGGCAAGAGAACGGGAAGGAATTTCTGGGTGCTTGGGTATGTCCTCTGGGCTCTTGAGGTAAATATACATGCATTTTTACAGAGCAGGAGCAGAAGAACCATTCCAACACAGTTCAATAAGCATTTATACTTCTTACTCTGACATTTTTGTTTTTCTGTCTCATCCCACTTTTTGTCCGTGTGGCCTTTAATTCTTATTTTAGGATGAAGTTTTTTAGTGCTCATCACTGTTGACCCTTTGGATGAATAGATATCCAGGTTAAACTTCTGTTGGAGCTTCCTAAATTGAGGACGACCTGTAATCTTTTGTGTCCAGCCCAAATCCTGAAACCAAACCTGGAAGACATGAACATGATTTGGCGATATTCTAGAAAATATTTAAATATTGAATTCTAGGACAATGTAAATGAATAGTTCAGGACAATATAAGGCACAAGAAAAGAAACCCCAAATAAAGAAATTTAGGACTTAGTTCCTCGTACGTGGTTTTCCACCATTATATATTGTTTGGATGCTGTTTACAGGCTACCATAATGTGGCCTCATTTTGGCATTTATTCTATGGCAGCGACATAGCATCTTTACAGAGTTCCTAGATAGAGATGAGCGAATTTACAGTAATAACTAAGCAAAGCGCCGCTCCTCCCCAGGTGCTGGGAAAAGCTGGATCCAGTCCTGGTTGTGCTCATCTCTATCTAAGAACAATAATGAGTATTATTTATATGAGCAGTATTACTGTATTACATTTACTTACAAGTAACAAAATGCAGGTAATGAGAATGATTGTAAGCCCAGTGATGATTCCGGCAACAGCTGGCCAGTCCGGCTTCAATATAAGTGGCGGTATCTGTCCGATTCCATTACGTATGACATGACGGGGTGTTGTGGGGAAGAAGGGCCCTTCTTCATAGCACTGTCCTCCTATTAGCATTACTCTAATGTACTGGATGGCACATATAAACATAAAAAATAATACACAAAGTGCAACCATAATGCAATATTACCTTACATATAGACAATATAGAAGAACACTGCAGAATCTATTTATTTAGATACCAGGAGCTCCATGTTCATATCAGTAAATTGTTACATCCAGCAATATATTCTTTATAGCTCCCATGACTGTGGAACCTGTAGAACTTGCAGAATATGTGTGAACTTACCATCTTCTTATACTGGTTATTGCTGTGCTTCATGACATAGACCCCTGGCTCCCGAAACTGAAATAGCAATGAAAACTGTGTCTTTGAAGACAACCAGATTTCTTCCGCTAGTGTCCGAAATGCTCCCCAGTCAAATCCAGGGTTAGTGTTGTACAAATTGTTGCTGGAACCAAGAACACAATTAGGTTCCTATGACGGGAAGATATCGACAAAATGGGGCTGTCATGTTATATTGATGGCCAAGAATAATGATTCTCTTCTCAGCTGAGAACATGACTAGGGCTACATTGAAATGCAGCCTGAGGCCATGTTCACACAATGTGTGAGTGTTAGTGAAGATCATTCCGGACGATACTGCTGAATTGGGATGCGGGCGCATCTGTGTGCGTCCACATCCCAATTTACCATTGCCGACAATGGAGAGTGCGGCTGGAGCCACACTCTCCATTGTGTGACCTGTCAGGCTTGTGCAGCCACTATTCATTGTCAGTTTTTTGAACGGCCGGTGGCGATCCCGGCCAGAGTGTATACTATGTGTATACACTCTGGGCAGGATTCCATCAGAATGCAGTGCACGTACTGTAAGTTGTGTATTAATCACGGCCATTGTTTCACATCGACAACAATGGCTGTGATTAATACACAACTTACGTTGTGTGAACATGGCCTGAGAAGGTAAATCAGAATGTTCTCATAGAGTGAAAGAAATTTGTATAGCGCCAACAGAATCCACAGCGCAGTAGAGAATTCTAGAACTATAAATTTAAACAGTGAATATTACAAGAGAAATTGGAAAATAGAAAACCAGAACATTATACAATCATTAGATAACAAGAAAGATTGGGAGCCCTTTGGGAGATTCTCCCTGTGGAAGATGTTGGCTTTATACAAGCAACTAAAATAAATTTTATGTATATATATATATATATATATATATACACACACAGTGTTGCCTTGGATTACAAGCATACTTTGCTCCGGGACTGTGCTTATAATCCGAATCCCTCTTAAACCAAAGCAAAATTTCTCATAAGAAACCATTGAAATGCAGACAATTGGTTCCACCCCCCAAAAATGATTTTTTATTCTGAATAACATGTAAAACAAATGACTAGAGATGAGCGAACCGGGTATTTGATTAGCTGGGGCTGCTGAACTTGGATAAAGCTCTAAGGTTGTCTGGAAAACATGGATACAGCCAATGACTATATCCATGTTTTCCACATAGCCTTAGGGCTTTATCCAAGATCAGCAGCCACCGCTAATCAAACACCGAAAGTTCGGGTTCGGATGGACTCGAGCATGCTCCAGGTTCGCTCATCTCTACAAATGACACAAACATTTAGAAACAGCTGAATCTGAGATATTATAAGTTACTGTAGAGTATAGCAATTAGGCCGGGTTCACACTGAGCAAAACTAGCGGAATTCCGCAACGGAATTGTCCACCGCAGAATGCCGTTAGCCTCCCTCTCATAATAGGAATCTATGGGAGGAGCTCCTGCTCTGTCCACGCTGAAGAATGAACATGTTCATTCTTCAGCCCGGAGAGACGCTGTGAGAACAGCAGCGCGCACCTCCCATAGACTCACATTATGAGAGGGAGGCTAACGGCATTCCGTTGCAGACAATTCCGTTGCGGAATTCCGCTAGTTTTGCTCAGTTTGAACCCGGCCTTAGTATGTGGTGTATAATGTATAGTAAGTGCATAAACCTGAAAAAACAGCAGCAGTTTGTAGATACAGGATGGAACTGTAGATCCCTATAATGCAGTAGCGTAGTACAACAGGCTAGAATAGAGAACAGGGGCTGCTGTCAGAGATCTGTGTGGTCACATGACCCAGCCTGAATGTATCTTCTATGATTTGGAAGGCGAGGGAGACTTCCTGGGTCAGAGTACAGTGCTGTAGACCCTGCTATGCAGACCATGCCCCTCTTCCACTCTGCCTCCCACCCAGTACAGGGAGCTTTTATACCAAAGCAATGCTCTTACACAAAGTTACAATTTTTAAAAACTATGAGCTCTTCTTGCAAAGCGCTCTCAATCCAAGTTACTCTTAAACCAAGGTACCACTGTACATATAAATACATATATATATATATGTTCAGCACATTAGTTTGCCAATGTTTGAATATGTAAGAAAGGTAATACTTACACATCATACAGGGGGTAGTTGTCTTTAGATGCAATGAACAAGATGAAGTCATTAACATGTATACACGTGGTGGGGTTTAAGATTCCAGAAATCCTGTCTGATCTGGATGATCTGTATTCTACTGCAGAAGAAAGAAATAAAAAAGCCACTATACATGGAATAAAAAGAATTTTTGAAGCACACACATGATCTAAAACTATTTTCCAGCATTATTCTTCTCCTGATACTCCTGGAGAATATGAAAACAGAATTTTAGAAGATTTTGCAAAGTTATTAAAAAGGAAAAAGTAAAATTTTGCATGGATATAAGTATTTATATCCTTTGCCATGATACTTCAGATCTAGCTCCGGTTTAGCTCCAATTTTTCATGATAATCTTTGAGATGTTTCCAACCCTTGATTGGAGTCACCTGTGGTAAAGACTGGTGAGACTTTATGCGGAAATATATAAGGTCTTACAGCTTATAATGTATATCAGATCAAAAACCAAGCTATGAGGGGAAATGACTGCCTGTAAAGCTTAGAGACAGCCAGGACTCTTCCTAGAATTGACCAATCCACTAAACTAAGTAATGGGGGGAGAGAAGTGATCTATGTGAAGATAGTAGAAACCTCCAGAAGGTCTCCATCACTGCAGCCTCCACAAATCTGGGCTTTTTGGAAAAGTGGCCCAAGAAGCCAAATAAAAGCCATCTGGAGTTTGCAAAAAAACACCTAAAGAACTCATACGTGAGACACACGATTATCTTGTCAGATGAAACCAAGATTTAACTGTTTGCCTCAGTTCTCATGTTCTCAGTTCCAAGCATCATGTTTGGAAGACACCAGGCATTCCAATACCATTCCTACAATGGAAAAGGTGGTGGTGGCAGCATCATGCTGTGGCTGTATTTTTTAGTATATGGCACAAGGAGACTGGTCAGGGTACGGGCAAAGTAGGAATATATTATTAATTCTTAATCCTGAACTAAATGTTTTGGTTTTCAACCTGGGCTGAAGGTCCACCTTTTAGTAAGACAATGACCCTAGGTACACAGCCAAGACATCACAAGGGTTACTTAGGGACAACTCTGTGAATGTCCTGACTTGAACCCGATCAAACATTTTAGGAAAGATCTGCAAATGGCTCAACTGACAGTCCCCATCCAACTTGACAAATCTTGACAGAATCTGCAGAAAAGAATGACAGAAAATTCCCAAATCAAAATGAAAACCTTGTGGCATCATACCTAGAAAGGCCATGTTCACATTGCGTAAGACACCAGCCGTTCTGTGACCCTGCCGGGTCACGGAGCGGCTGGTCTCTGAAATGATCATCCTGGCGATACTGCAGTACCGGCCGGATGATCTTTCACGCCGCAGAGTTCTGATGTGTGCGCATCCGTGCACTCCCTCATCAGAACTCTCCACAACACACTATGAAGCGAGCGTCTGCAGCCGCTCGCTTCATTGTGTGCACTGACATGATTTTCTATGCCTGCTATTCACTGAATAGCGGCCGCAGAAAACTGACATGTCAATTCTTTGCGGCGCCGCGAGGGATCCCAACTGTAGCGTATGTGTATAAGCTCCGGCCGGGATCCCATAAAGAAACAGGACACGTATCTATTTGTAAAAGGTACGGTCGTTGTTGCCGATTTCAACAACGGCCGTACTTTTACAAAAAGATACGGTGTGTAAACATAGCCAAAGGCTGGAATCACTGCCAAAGTTGCCTCAACTAAGTACTACTTATTGTAATGTAATGGAAAGTAGAAGTAACAGATTAGTGCATGTGCTGTCATCAATTTTACCCCCAATAACTTTGACAGGTGAATTAGGGTCTTAGGAGAACATGTACTTCTATTTTTTTGTTTGTTGGGTTTATTATGGTTTTTCCAGGACTATCCTTAGAATGTGCCATCAATATCATGTTGGTGGTGGAGTTATACCCCAGCAATCAGTTGACCGAAGGGGAAAGAACAGCAGTGCTATTCTTTCTTTTATTCTTCTCACAGAACAAAAGCCAAACAAAGGGTAAAATAGTGCTGGTGGATCCATTTCATACTGGACACTAACAGAACCCACTGGACCCCATTTAAGACATTTCTCTGGACAAAGTAGCACAGAATGCAAAAATTTTAAAATATATCCCAATCATTACATGCTTCTAAAACCACACCCACACTTGACGTCCAATAGTCGCATAATTCACAGATGCTGTGGCGACATTATGCAGTTATTGGACATCAAGTGGAATCATTGAAAGTGAGCGCTGTTGAGCAGATGGTTTCAGCTGTCTTCTGCTCCCTAGAAAACCCTTTAAGGGGAACTCATCACCCCCCCTGGTTGAGTGTGAACCAGCCCCAGTACCTTTTAGCTTGGTGCCAATTTTTTTTTTTAAAAAAACAATCTTCAATCCTCATTCCAGGCACCCAGTAAGTAGGCATTGGGGCTAAGCGGCAGCTGCATGCAGTGACACTGCCTCTGCCCACTTCCTAGCCACTCACACTTGAATGGCAGCCTAAGGACTGGCCTTTGCATTAAAGAAGCAGTTCACTTTTTTTTTTTTTTGCCCCCCCGGGTAGCCGCTGTCATGTATACTTACAGAAGATGATCGGTGTCCCGTTCCCGTCGGTCAGTTCCGTCCCGCGGTGCCGTTCACATCGGGCGCGCGCTCACTTCCGCCGGCTGCTGCGAGTCCTCTTCTCTGCCCAGTGATTATACGCCGGAAGTCACTCGCTTCCATGCATTCTCTATGGAAGCGCGTGACTTCCGGCGTTCAAATGACAAGGGAGAGAAGAGGAGTCACAGCGCCGGCGGAAGTGAGCGCGCGCCCGATGTGAACGGCACCGCGGGACGGAACTGACCGACGGGAACGGGACACCGATCATCTTATGTAAGTATACATGACAGCGGCTACCCGGGGGGGCAAAAAAAAAAAAAGTGAACTGCTTCTTTAAGTTCCCAGCACTCAGGCTGCCAATAAGATCAAATGGCTGGGAAAAGGGCAGAGGCAGTGTCACTACATGCAGCGGATGCTTCACCCCAATGCCTAGTTACTGGGTGCCGAGACCAAGGATTAAAGATTGATTTTTTTTGTTGGAACCCTACCAGAGACTATAAGTTATAAGTTACTGGGGCTGGTTCACACTCACCAGTGAGAGGACTGGTTCTCTTTAAACAACTGAAGAAAGAAAGTTGATCAGAAATTGATGGCCTATCTTTGGGAAGCTTTGTTTTTCCAATCCTGGATAGCCCCCATATAGGTCTGTTATGTATTCTTACCTGAGAAGTTAGATAGTAAGTGATCATCATGACTATTCAGGAGATGGTTTATTTCTTTGGGGTTTGGATTGTAAACTCCCAGGAATCCTTGTTCTATAAGAGAGCAATACATATTTTAGTTTGAATTTAAAAGCATCTCTCTCTCTCTCATATCTATTTATCTAATCCAACAAAAAGTAACCGCAGCACTCTAATAGGCTGTGATCAAAACCAGTGCATTTATTTCTCCCACAGACCAATCACAATGTTTCAGTACAACATTAGGACCTTTTCCAAGCAGTGGCCCTATATATACTTCACAGCGTCTAGCTGCCACTTACTCTACAAATTTATTCAAGCATACCCAAAGGTCAACCCCATCCAAGGGATCTCAGATAGCAAGTGTATTATCTACTGTACCATATACACTTGTATTGAAGAGTTGCCTAGCTTGTACTACTTCTCAAAGTCCTTCTTCAGTAAAGACATTAACTGTTTAAGTGCCTAGACTCTGTGCTCATTAGCGTACAATACCTTGCTATACACACTTGTCCTACCTAACCAAAAAAGCTGTGTGTCAGTGTATTCAGGGGTGGGCAAACATACCACTCCTGGACATTGTGACAAGTGCCTACTTTGGTACTACACCAGCCTAACCCCCCCCCCCGAGTCGCTGCATATGTATCTCATATCTCTCTATACATCTGTCTTATATAGATCTATCTATCTTATAACTTTCTATCTATCAATCTATCTCTCTATTTATTCATCCATCCATGTATTTAGAATTTTTGCATATGACTATACATAGCCTGACATGATTGATACTTACCAGTAGATTTGACTACATACACAGAATGGGCCCTGCCTGGATGCAAGGAGCAGATTACTTTCTCCATGCTGCTGTCAGTGATAATAACCCCTTCTGTCTCTCTGTCCTCTGTAGTAATAAACACCTGAAAGGCAATGTCGGACTATGATGTGTTATACTATGTCAATCACATATTCAATAGTCTCTAGTCTAAATAGTATTTTTTGTGATCTTGTTTCATTATATCAGCACAATATCTGTGTTATCATGCATGCAGCCATGGTACGAGTTGTATAGAGACATAAAGCAAAACTTACATAAATTTATGGGAACAGAGGGATGGATTTACTATGACTGCCATTTTTATGTTTTATACAATGGTATTTCATACAATGGTATTAAGTAAACCCCAGTCAATGTAAGGCCAGTTTCACACAAGGTGTGACAGTGGCCCTTCTGTGACCCGGTACTCAGCAGATACTGCAGTATTGGCCGGATGAACCTCATTTCTTTTTAACTTGAATGTGGGCGCAGTCGGGTGTGCCCGCATTCCATTTACCCATAGCACACAATGTAAAGTTCAGCCGGAGCCGCACTTTACATTGTCTGCACTGTCAGTTTTGTGCGGCCGCTATTCAATGAATAGCAGCTGCACAAAACTGACATGTCAGTTTTCTGTGCGGCTGCATGAAATCCCGGCTGCAGTGTATACAGAGTGTATACACTGTGGCCGGGATTCCATAGTAAGTATAATTGATCAGCCACAGTGATTAAATAATGGCCGTTGTTGCAAACCTGCAACAACAGCCGTTGTTTAATCAAATTATACATTTTGTGAACGTGGCCTAAGGCTGCATTAAGTAAGGAATTACATTGTTGGGATCTGGAAAGTATTGTTGTTACAATGACATAGGTTCATGTAAAACTACCAAAGAATTAATCACTATTTCTCAAGACATCTGCAATAAACTCTACCTTCCCTCCTGATGGGTCATCAGAAAGCAGCTGAGGAGTGTCTTCTGTACAACTTATCTGTAGTAAGTGCTTTTGCTTTCTTCTACATCTAGCATTGCAAATGATATCAAGGTCTTCTGTCTGACAAATGCAAAGTCCCAGAAACTTGTCATAACCTTCATAATGTTCTGGCTGAGCACAAACCTGGAAAAGTGAGAGTATATACCATGTAAAATAAAGTAACCAGCATTTGTAGCAAGCATAGCTGACTCCTTATTTGCTCCTATGCATTACTGTGTTCTATGACCTGACTGCTTTCCTCTTTCTCTTCCTTTTGACATGAGGAAATGCCTTTCATCCTTTACATGGTCTCAGCAATAACCCACCCCGTAATTGGCGGAGTAGGCATGTTCTTGGGTTTAGATAGGAGCAAGAAAGTGGCTGCCGGGCACCACCAGAATGGCAGTGGCAGAGGGGAGTACTGCTAGTTTTCTTTAAGTATGCCCCCCTTTTCACTTAAAGAGAATCTCCCAGGTTCATACCAGGCACAAAGATGTAGATACAGGCAGATAGGTGATAGGGAGATTAAATAAATGATACCTTTGTTTCTGCTGATCGACATTTGCAGAATTATAAAATTACATTTGTCCTTTGAGGCTGAAGTGCCACAGAAGTGATGCTGAGCCACATTATGATAACTCCTTCCCCAGCTCTCCCTGTCCTAACTAACCGACATACAGAGCTGGAGGGAGGTCAAGACAAGGAGGGCATAGGAGGGAAGAGGCGTGCATGCTGTGGCTCATTATCACTTCTATGATGCTTCAGCTTCAAAGGTAAAAATGCAGTCTTACAATTTTGAAAATTCTTTATGACCGGTGAGTACCGCTAAATACTGCATAAAGCATCACCAAAACAAATATACCTGGCTGGAACAATAGTCTTCCCACTCCTGCTTGGTCAAGCACTTTCCTTCATGGTTGCGAGTGGATCCATCTCTGCATATATCGTACACAATCTGGATACAACTAACCCCATCGTCTGTCAGGTGATAGCCGGGAGCACAAGGGCACCTTCCATCACTAGGCTGAAGAAGAATACAGTCATATATTGTTATTTGGAAATGAAAACATTAATTCTAATCTGCAGCCCTATGGAAGAGCAAAAATAACACCACACATCATAGTGAATTGTGCTAAATGACCAACTCACCTCTGTTACATCTAAGGTAGCGTTGCAGAGATATGTGTAAGTGTGGATGACACATTACACCTTCCATCATTGAATATATACATTAATATAACGTCATAGAAATAAAATAAATAATTTTTTTTTAAATTTTTTTTTACCTGAAACACCCTTCCCTCACCACGACATATACAAGTGGTTTGGCCTTCCTCAGGCTGCACGGCTTCAGATCCACAAGAAAAACAGGACTTTTGGCCAGCCATGTGATTGAAGAAATTTATAGGACATTTTAAGCACTGGGCTGGGGGCTCCAATTCAGCTCCGGACCTGAAATATCCTTTAGCCAAGGAGAAACATTAGTCGTAGACTTGTGGACCAGCAGTGACATAGAACCATAAATATTTTCATAGAGTTTATGTATAATATATATATATATATCTGTAATCACCTGATCACAGTTTTATAAACTATGTTATAAACTACTACTCACCTGGTAGGTTTACTTTTATTCAGAATTAAAACACTAGTTAAAGCACCGCCTGTGTGGTGGTGTTCTCTGTGTCCCCCTGCCTCCCGTTCCTCCCTCTGTCCGCCGCACACTGCTTTCTGTAATTGCGCATTCGCCGCCTCCTGACCCCCCGACACCGCTGGAATAACGTAGCCGGGTCCACGTCACTAACACGGGGCAGGGACGGCGCTGAGAGGCCACATAACAGAAGCGGCGTGGACCCGGCTATGTCATTCCAGCGGCGCCGGGGGGGGGAGGCAAGAAGGCGGCACGTGCGCAAATGCAGAAAGCAGTGTGCGGCAGACAAAGGGCGGAATGGGAAGCAGGGGGACACGGAGAACACCACCACACAGGCGACGCTGGCCTAGGGCACGAGCGCTCTAGGCCAACGCCTCTTTGGCACGGCTGAACCACAGCTAAAGTATCATTTTTGCCCTCAGGAAAACAGCAAAAGCTTTGAAAATGATACCAGCTGAAAGAACTTCTCTGCACCTACGAGCAGGGCCGTATTTGCCACTAGGCACCCGTGGTCCGGTGCCTAGTCCGCGCCGGGGGGGGGGGGGGTGTTGACGGAGCGGCGGGGGAGCAGGATGGGCAGGCAGGCTGGTTCCCTCCCCCCATGCAGCGCCGAGGTCCGGGGTGCGAGGCAAAGGGTGAGCTTCCAGCACACACAGTCTGACAGAGGCCGGAAGCTCACAGCTGCAGCCCCGTGGTCCCGGATCTTCTCTCCTGCTCGGCGATGACATCACGTGAGCGCCGCCGAGCGGGAGAGAAGATCGGGCATCGCGGGGCTGCAGCTGTGAGCTTCCGGCCTCTGTCAGACTGTGTGTGCTGGAAGCTCACCCTTTGCCTCGCACCCCGGACCTCGGCGCTGCATGGGGGGAGGGAACCAGCCTGCCTGCCCATCCTTCTCCCGGCCGCCCTGTCTCCCCCAGTCTCTCCCCCCTGCCCCCCAGCGTCTGCCCGGCCCCCGGCCCCCCTGCATCCTCAGCTGCCCCCCCTCTGGGGGGCAGCCTCTCCCCCTACCCTCAGCCTCTCCCCTGCCCCCCAGCCTCAGCCTCTCCCCCTACCCTCAGCCTCTCCCCTGCCCCCCAGCCTCTCCCCCTGCCCCCCAGCCCCAGCCTCTCCCCTGCCCCCCAGCCCCAGCCTCTGCCCTGCCCCCCAGCCTCTCCCCCTAACCCCCAGACTGTCCCCTGCCCCCCAGCCTCTCCCCTGCCCCCCCAGCCTCTCCCCTGCACCCCAGCCTCAGCCTCTCCCCCTAACCCCCAGACTGTCCCCTGCCCCCCAACGTCTCCCCTGCCCCCCAGCATCTCCCCTGCCCCCCCAGCCTCTCCGCCTGCCCCCCAGCCTCTCCACCTAACCCTCAGCCTCTCCCCTGCCCCCCAGCGTCTCCCCTGCCCCCTCAGCCTCTCCACCTGCCCCAGCCTCTCCACCTAACCCTTAGCCTCTCCCCTGCCCCCCAGCATCTTCCCTGCCCCCAGCCTCTCCCCCTGCCCCCCCCAGCCTCTCCCCTGCCCCCCAGCCTCTCCCCTGCCCCCCCAGCCTCTCCCCCTACCCTCAGCCTCTCCCCTGCCCCCAGCCTCTCCCCCTGCCCCCCCCAGCCTCTCCCCTGCCCCCCAGCCTCTCCCCTGCCCCCCATCCTCTTCCCTGCCCCCCCAGCCTCTCCCCCTACCCTCAGCCTCTCCCCTGCCCCCAGCCTCTCCCCCTGCCCCCCCAGCCTCTCCCCTGCCCCCCAGCCTCTCCCCTGCCCCCTATCCTCTCCCCTACCTCCCAGACTCTCCCCCTAACCCTCAGACTCTCCCCTGCCCCCCAGACTCTCCCCTGCCCCCTCAGCCTTTCCCCCTAACCCTCAGCCTCTCCCCCTAACCCCAATATCTCCCCTGCCCCCCCAGCCTCTCCACCTAACCCTCAGCCTCTCCCCTGCCCCCCAGCGTCTCCCCTGCCCCCCAGCCTCTCCCCCTGCCCCCCAGCCTCTCCCCCTGCCTCTCC
Organism: Dendropsophus ebraccatus; assembly: GCF_027789765.1. Classification (NCBI taxonomy): domain Eukaryota; kingdom Metazoa; phylum Chordata; class Amphibia; order Anura; family Hylidae; genus Dendropsophus; species Dendropsophus ebraccatus. Next base: position 38,946,726 of record NC_091465.1, read on the forward strand.
CCCCTGCATTCTCAGCCTCTCCCCTGCCCCCAGCCTTTCCCCTACCCCCCGAGACTCTCCCCCAACCCCCAGCCTCTCCCCTGCCCCTCCAGCCTCTCCCCTGCACCCCAGCCTCAGCCTCTCCCCCTAACCCCCAGACTGTCCCCTGCCCCCCAACGTCTCCCCTGCCCCCCAGCATCTCCCCTGCCCCCCCCCCCAGCCTCTCCCCTGCCCCCCAGCATCTCTCCTGACTCCAGCATCTCCCCTGCCCCCCCAGCCTCTCCACCTAACCCTCAGCCTCTCCTCTGCCCCCCAGCCTCTCCCCTGACCCCAGCCTCTCCCCCTGCCCCCCAGCCTCTCCCCCTGCATTCTCAGCCTCTCCCCTGACCCCCCAGCGTCTCCCCTGACCCCCCAGCGTCTCCCCTGGTCCCCAGGCTTTTCCCTGCCCCCAGCCTCTCCCCCCTGCATTCTCATCTGCTCCCCTGCCTCCCAGCCCCTCCCCCTGACCCCCAGCTTCTCCCTCTCACCCCCAGCCTCTTCCATGCCCCCAGCCTCTCCCCCTGAATCCCAGCTTCTCCCCTGCCCCCCTACTGCTCCCCCTGACCCCCAGCCTCTCCCCCTGAACCCCAGCTTCTCCCCTGAGCCCCAGCTTCTCCCCTGCCACCCTAGCTGCCCCTCCCTGCTGCTCCCCTGCCCCCCAGCTGCTCTCCCTTTCCCCCAGCTGCTCTCCCTGGCTCCCCCAGCTGCTCCCCCTGTCACCCCAGCTGCCTCCCTTCCCCAGTCCCCCCCCCTCCAGCTGCCTCCCTTCCCCAGTCCCCCCCTTCCCAGCTGCCTCCCTTCCCCAGTCACCCCCAGCTGCCTCCCTTCCTCAGTCCCCCACAGCTGCCTCCTTTCCCCAGTCCCCCCCCAGCTGCCTCCCTTCCCCAGTCCCCCCCCAGCTGCCTCCCTTCCCCAGTCACCCCCAGCTGCCTCCCTTCCCCAGTCACCCCCAGCTGCCCTCCTGCCCCAGTCACCCCCAGCTGCCCGCCTGCAGACGAGTTATGGTCAAAGAAGTCTTCATGATGCTGCGCCAGATGGAGAAGAAAGCAAAAAGTTAGCGACGGCAATTCGAGAAGACGTCACCTGTGAGTCATTAGTAACTGCACTGTAATCACTTCTATAGTGTGCAGAGCCTGTGTACCATTGGGGTCTCAATGGGTCAGTGTATTGTTTGCGGTAGTGTACTGACACATCCTTGCGGTCACTACAGTACTCTAGCGCAAACTTTTAAACTAGGACCCAACTACAAGAGCTGCAGGCACTACAACTCCCAGCATATCCTGAGGGCTGTAGACTGTCAGTAAATGCTGGAAGTTGTAGTGCCTGCAGCTGTTGTAGTTGGGTCCTAGGTGCATTATACACTGGAGGCTTTGTGGAAGATTAGAATACAGAGATCTGTGGGGGCTCAGTGTGTGGAAGTGACCCCAGAACATCACTAATAGGGGATAGAACAAAAACATCTCCCCCTATCCCTATTAGTGCTGTTCTGGGGTCACGTCCCTGTACTGAGCCCCCACAGATCTATGTATTCTGATCTCCCACAACGCCTCCAGGACCCAACTACAACAGCTGCAGGCACTACAACTCCCAGAACAGTCTGCAGCCCTCAGTACATGCTGGGAGTTGTAGTGCATGCAGCTGTTGTGGTTGGGTCCTAGGTGCATCATACACTGAAAGCTTTGTGGCATATAAGAATACATAGATCTGTGGGGGCTCAGTGTAGGGAAGTGACCCCAGAACATCACTAATAAGATATAGGGGGAGATGTTTTTGTTCTATCCCCTATTAGTGCCGTTCTGGGGTCACTTCCCTGCACGGAGCCCCCACAGATCTATGTATACTTATATGCCACAAAGCATTCAGTGTATAGGACCCAACTACAACAGCTGCAGGCACTACAACTCCCAGCATGTACTGACAGTCTGCAGCCCTCAGGATATGCTGGGAGTTGTAGTACAGTAGTATAATCCTCTGATAGCTGACGCTGTAGACAGATGTATTGCTGGACCTTCAGGGCTGATGGTTGTCACCCACAGATTGCAGCCACCAGGAGACTCTGCACACAGTGATTTATTACAGGGTTGTCCTTTCAGAGACTACAACTCCCAGCATAACCTGAGAGCTGTATAAATAGAGGGGGTTCTGAGATTTGTCACAGATACAGATGAATTCAGGAAAGGAGCGGGTCAGCATGTCGTGTCTCACTGGTTGTATATTGGTGGGCTCCAGGTGTCCCAGTCCAACACTGGACAGAACCAGTCCCCAAACTAAGACGTCCCTGGCCTCCTTCCTTCCTCCATCACGTCTGTTTGATAAGAACAGTGGGCATCAAGCGAAGTGGCACCCAAGTGCCAGGGTATATACCATGCATGTACAGTAACGTGTGTGTGTGTGTGGGGGGGGGGGGGTTGGGGGGCGCCTCTGCGTGAAAAGTGCCTAGGGCAGCATGAACTCTAAATACAGGCCTGCCTACGAGAAGGTATAAGTAGTTTGGGGGGGGGGACAAAAGTGGGTACAGAGTCGCTTTAAGGCTATGTTACCGCATGTACTAAAGAATTTGTGTGGGTTTCCAGCACTGATCACAACAAGAATAGCACAGCATGCAGCACACAAGCCATGACACCAGTGTAAACAGAGCCTAATATAATCCTGGAGCTGAATAGGAACCTGCAGCCACATTGTTTGTACAGAAAGGATTGCTTAGATGGTATCACTTTCTCAGCTGTGTGCATAATCTCTTATGTATGGTTTATCAGAAGGTTTTCATTCATATTTTGACATATTTATCCACCAGCAGCAAACAAGTATCTAGAATATTGTGAGGCTGAAACATTGAAGTTTCCATTCTACAATACACAGTGCAGTAACCCACAGAGGTGCATGAAGCCTTATTATACCTCTGATGTCTCATGGCAGCACGCAGATGCTTTATTAGACATTGGCTTTCTTCCAGCTGAGACTATCTACTACATATGGCACCCATAGGGACAACATAAGATGGCACATACTGTATGGTGGCTCCTTACTGTGAAGCCAAATAGGACTATATGTGCCACTATATGCTGTAGCCTCTGTTACATGGCTATGGAAACTGGAAATCCATAAAAGGGAATATAAACCTAATAAAAAAAAAACCTCCATTAAAGAGGTACTCAGGAGACTAAAAATGTATATCAAATACATTATTTCAATGAAGTTTTATTACTTTGTAAAAAAAATGTATAGTTTTTATTTACATATATACTTCTGTTGACTGGGACGACACAGCCCCCTCTGCTGCCACCAATGTTTGTGTCGGGAACTGCAGGGCTACCCCCTGCTCTGATGTAGGGCTGCCGCGTACACTATACAAAGCAGGGTCCTGTTCCCTCCATGTACTCTATATACTTATTAGTGGTTCTTGCACAGTGAGCGGTGATACCAATCCGTAAGGGCCGTGTCACCCTTTCTGCTGCCAGTCAACAGAAGTGTATATATAAATAAAAAAAATAGATACATTTTTTAAAAGCGTTATATTACAAAATAATAGAACCCTTTTAAAGGGGAATTCCGGGATCCGTGCGCACCCGCATCCGAATTCCCCGCTGTTCACAATGGAGTGTGCGGCCGGAGCCGCACACTCCTTTGTGTGAACTGACAGGGTTTTCTGTGACTGCTATTCATTCAATAGCGGCCGCAGAAAACTGACATGTCAATTTCTTGCAGCGGAACTAGGGATCCCGGCTGCAGTGTATACTATGTGTATGCACTGCGGCAGGGATTCCATAGAGAACAGAACAATGTAAGGTTTATATAAATCACGGCCGTTGTTTCAAATGATTAATAAGTGATTAATAAGAACCTTATGTTGTGTGAACATAGCCTTATGAGTCTTCTGCTCGTTTTTAGCAGGGAAGACAAGTAGAGGAGGAGATAAAAATTGAACACATGAAAGCCGCATTAAGTGATTTTACTAAAACTCTATTGTCATTATGACTAGAGGCTAATACTATACATAGAGACATCTCCAAGTCATGTTTATGAACTAGCATGCGACTTTGGAAAGATATGTTGTAGATATAATCATTTTCAGCACCATAGCATTGTAACTAATGTGTATACATAAAAAAAAACACTCATTAATGTGATAAAAAAAAAACATATTTCTTTATGGACTGAAAATAGAATAGACAATACTGGATTGCAATGTGTCCTATTCACAACACAAAACAATAAATATATAATGTAAAGGATTAACAAAGATTTTGGTTTTGAGGGGGTTGTCTAGTCACATCGGAGACAAGGTAGTTATACATACTAAGACTTAATATATGCAATAAAGTCAATTTTCATTAGAAACTCTAATACTGAAATAACAAACAGTAAACAGGATAATCTAGTAATAACAACCATGTACAACCTGTTCATATTAGATATAATAAGCAATGCTATTACTTACCTGGCGGACACGTCACTTCTCCATCATTGGCTTTGGCACAATTTCCACCAAATTCACAGCTCACGTTCTGTTGAATTGACCTTATATGCCCAATTTTGCAAGATAATATCACATAAACTGATAGGAACCAAAGCTGCGGAGTCATTTTGAGCTGCTAGAGAAAAATAACACAATATAAGCTCTGCTGATACGGCACTTCCCCTGAATAATTCATTGAGAATGAAAGTTGAAGCAGGGCTGTACAATATTGATGAAGCTAGCGGCAAAGGAAACTTTCATTAGTGAGTGTAACTTGTAAGGGGACACGTGTGAAAAAGTGATAGGGAGATAAGCAAGTAAAATTCCCATTATATTTACAGATGTAGCAGAGCCGAATGTAGCATTGGTTGCCATACTCCATACCTGCAGTGCTGGACTGATAAATACATTCACAGAACGCCAACACGTTTCAGCTGCTTATGCAGCCTTAGTCATGGCTAGCGTTACACAGATGAAACACTTTGGCGTTCTGTTGGGGGTGATAACGCACAGTGTGCACGTTGATGTTATATCTTTATGCCTTCCAAGTCACAATTGCACATGGATTTGCTACTGTGCCACAGGTAGCAATAAAGAGGCTGTGTTCATCCCTAGTGCTTCATGTACTGTATGCATGCTGGTCCCGAGGATAATCCATCAGTGGTTTAGTCCTGTACTACATGCAGAGTAGCAGTGGTAAGCTGGCATTTGCAGTTGTGACTTGGCATGGATATGTTGGCAGCTAATTTTCTGTTTTTTTTTTCCTGACCTATCCATGTCTCAGATGCATAAAATATAATGTGAATTAGGCTTTAGTTGTATTCTTTGCGTGCCTGTTGCAGCACTGGAAGAACTTGGCAAGAAAGAGTGATGGGGGACAACCAAAGGGACCTTAAAGGAGCTATCCAAGCAACATTGCTGTTGTGTACCAAAAACATCACTGCATCTGTCATTAAGTTGTATGTGTTATTACAAACTTGGCTCCATTCACTTCAGTGGAAATGAGCTGCAATACCACACACAACCTGAGGACAGGAGTGGTGCTCTTTCTGGAAGAAAGCAGCTATGTATTTCTAATACTGCAATACCATTTTGAAATGACAATGCAAAGGAAATAAGAGGTCCAGAAAAAGCCAGATTGTTAATATATGTACAGTGTATACAACATATACAGTATATTCAATAGAGTTGTACATTAAGGGGGACATTTAAGAAGGGTTCCGCAGTGGCGTATGCCAGGGACAAGGTGCAGATTTACTCCTTCTCCCTGGCGTATGTCTGCCGTATCCAATGCCCCCCCCCCCCGATGGGCAGGCAGGGGGCGTGGCAAGGGCATAGCCTCCTCCCATGCCTTATTCATCATTATTTAAGCCTGCTCACAGGCGTAAATAAGGATCCAAATCAGATTTGGTACACCGGGCTCGGGTTTGGGCACCCGGCCGACTGGATTCATTAAAAGGCGCGCTCCTCTTAGTGAATTTGGCCGGGGAAAAGGGTGCAGGCACAGACTTCAAAGGCAGTAGGCTGATAAGCTGATTGTCGGGAAATGCTTATAAAGTGCTTTTCCCTGCACTTACTACTGCATCTGTGTGCACCCGCATCCCAAGTTACCATAGCACACAATGGAAAGTGCGTCCGGAGCTGCACTTTCCATTGTATGAACTGACAGTTCTGTGTGGTGGTATTCAATGAATAGCGGCCGCACAAAACTTACATGTCCCGGCCAGAGTGTATACTATATGGGCCTTCCACAAGCTCCTACAATGCTCTACTTAGCAAGTAAAGCAAACCATAGCCAAATGACCATAATGATCAGTAAAGCAGTTCTCCCCCTTTATTTCAGCAAAAACCCACTGATCGAAAGGTAGACAAGGTTTCAGCTAGGCATCCTGTCTCCGGTTCCAGGGAACTCTGGTTAGGAAACACTGTGCTAAGAGCATGCTTGACATTTTCTAATGGGATTGCAAAATATACGAATACTGCTGTTTATTGGAAGTAGATTGTTGTTCAGGTCGCCTCGAGCATTAGAAAACCAATTAAACATTTCACAACATGAGCATAAAGTATCCAAGCGAGCGGAGTCTTTGGATCGGTGCCCTTCTCAATTTGTTCTATAAGTAAAGGATTGTCTAACTATTAGGAAACATCTGCTCAGAAGTAGGTGTTCTCCCTACATCGGCCTGAATAGTCATTGATCCTTTTGGGATATGGTACTCATGGAAATAAGCAGTGTAGATTCTATAGAATAATTTATGCTTGCAAAGGGTTAGCTGGTCTTTTAAGTGTTTATAATAAAAAACAGAACACAAGAACGATGGGGCCACAATAATAAAAAAGGCAATGATATAAGGGCAGACTAGATGAACCAGGTGGTCTTTTTTCTGTTTACAATCTTCTATGATTCTACATTGAAATAAATAGGCCATCACTATTACATTAGCCAGGATCAAATATCCAGCATCACCCCCTTCCCCGAGTTCATGTGAGCACCCCAGGCTCTTGAGTTAACAGTCCATTTCTTTCTGAGCCTGAATTTTTGCACCTCACACACCAGTGTTTCCAGCAACTACTCTGCATACATGTGCCTGAGCAGGAACAGTTCTGCGCCCCCCTTGTGCCTGGAGGACCAGCTTCTGCTTAGGCCCCATTCACATCACACTTGAGTGTTTTTTCAGATATATGTGAGGATACCATCAAAAAGGTATTCACTGCAAACTGGTTGGCTTCCAGTTTATGACATACACTCTGTACTCACTTTGAGCTGCAGTTCCTACCATGGGATACAGGTTTCGTAAGAAATGGTAGCTCAGCAGCTACTGGTTTCTAGGGTTAGCTATTGGGCACATGTACATCTTTTCTAAAGGTTCTATAATAGGGATGGTCCGAACTGAATTTGGTTCGGGTTCGTACAAACCCGAACTCTCTGTAATGATTCCCGCTACTTGGCGGCTCCGTGCAGCAGGTGGATCCAACGGGAGGACCGCCTGGAAAACTGGGATACAGCCATAGCCATAGGCTGTATCCCAGTTTTCCAGGCGGTCCTCCCGCTGTATCCACCCGCTTCACGGAGCGGGCAGACGGGAAGCAGACGCAGCGGGAATCTGATGCCCAGCGTTCGGGTTCATACGAACCCGAACCTCGGAGGGTTCGGACCATCCCTATTCTATAACCCAATCTCACCTCACATTCTCTTCTACTTATCTACAGGATGGAACAGGTTAATTCTCCACGGCAAGGTAGGGATCTTTGCAGAAGCCAGCGGGGCCCTAAGCTATCCTGAGTCCCAAGGAGAGGCTACACTGAGCTTAACACAGAAATTGGTCTAGACTGAACTACATTTTCTCGCTGTGCAGTAGAGGGGTTGGCCAACATCTAAGAACATTGTTGTGTAATTGTATGGAATGCATGTAGTACATTGGTTAATCATGTTGCTCCCAGCTAAAACTTGGTTCAAATGCAGTTGGGGGCTAGGTTCACACGCTGTAACTGTGCGGCTGTATTTTTTATGCGGCTGTAAATGTGCGGATGAAACTACGGCCGTGGGAAAAAATAGACATGCGGCTCAAAACATACGGTCATTTACTTGGAAATCTGGTTCAACTAAAAATAACAAATAAAATCTTAAGTGATGCAAACACCTCTGGATGCATCTGGGAAAGCAGGGAACACAGTTTACATGAATTGCTATTACCGGGGTTTGCGATCCTCTGCACTAATGCCGATGTCTCTCATGGTTAATCTATTAAAATAATAAAACACATTTTCGTTGTAATAAAGTCCCTTTCGTTGTTCACTAATTAAATTTAAACTAATCCATCATTTTGCAATTAAATATACTGTTAAAATAAATATATATATAAATAAATGTATATTTATATATATATTTATTTTTTGACAGTATATTTAATTGCACAATGATGGATTTGTTAGAATTAAATTATTGAACAACGAAACTGATTTTATTTCAACGAAAATGTGTTTTATTAATTAAATATTAATTAGTACAGGAAGCTCCATAAGCCGTTAATTCATATTGCCGGCAATAGAGCATTCTGTACTAATCATCACTTTACTTAAATGAAAACATCAAATGTTTCTTCTAATTATGTTATCACAATAGCATTATTAGAAGAAACATTTAGAATTATATGTGCGCTCAGCTGATTGGCTGATCGGCTGAGCGCACATATAATGAGCCGGTCCGCAGTACAGTGACTTCATTGTGCTGCGGACCAGCGAAGAGGACACATCGGGGTGAGTATAGAGCTCTCCCCACCCCCTCCCCAGCACTGCACCCCTCCCAGCAAGGAAGGGGGGGGTCACTTAACCCCTTCCTTGCTGGGATGGGTGCAGTCTGACATCAGTCTGGCCCCCAAGGGGTTAAGGGGGATGCAATACATCCTCCCTTAACCCCTTGGGGGCCAGACAGTAAGCAGCGATCTGTAAAGATGCTGCATACTGTAAGGAGCACAACACCGCTCACAATGATCGGTGTTGTGCTCCTGTTTGTGTGTTTTTTGTGTGTTTCTCCCTTTTTGTTTTTCAGATATCGGTATCCTGGGGATTACGTCGGATTCCGTGGACTACGTCGATGACCAGCGTTTTTTTTTTTTTTTAATAAAATGGTCAATGAGGGGTGTGGGGGTGTTTTTATTTGAATAAAATTTTTTTTTAACTTGTGTCTTGTCTTTATTTCTTTACTTTATAGACTTAGTAGTGGAAGCCGTCTAATAGACGGAATCCATTACTAAGTTGGGGCCTAGTGTTAGCCGGTATAAAATTGCTAACACTAACCCCCTATTATTAACCCAGTACCCAATGCCACCAGGGGTACTGGGAAGAGCCGGGTGCCAGTGGTCCCGGAGCGTCAAAATTGGCGCTCCTGGACCGGGCGGCAGCAGGCTGGTAAGATTTAGGCTGGGGAGGGCCTAAACCAATGGCTCTTCCCACCCTGGTGTTACCAGGCTGCTGTCGTTTGGTTTTTAACCCGGCTGGTTATAAAAATAGGGGGGACCCTATGCGGGTTTTTTTTTAAATAAATAAATAATTAAAAAAAAAAAACGCATAGGGTCCCCCCTATTTTTATAACCAGCCGGGTTAAAAACCAAACGACAGCAGCCTGGTAACACCAGGGCCCTCCCCAGCCTAAATCTTACCAGCCTGCTGCCGCCCGGTCCAGGAGCGCCAATTTTGACGCTCCGGGACCACTGGCACCCGGCTCTTCCCAGTACCCCTGGTGGCATTGGGTACTGAGGTAATAATAGGGGGTTAGTGTTAGCCATTTTATACCGGCTAACACTAGGCCCCAACTTAGTAATGGATTCCGTCTATTAGACGGCTTCCACTACTAAGTCTATAAAGTAAAGAAATAAAGACAAGACACAAGTTAAAAAATTTTTTTATTCAAATAAAAACACCCCCACACCCCTCATTGACCATTTTATTAAAAAAAAAACAAAAAAAACGCTGGTCATCGACGTAGTCCACGGAATCCGACGTAATCCCCAGGATACCGATATCTGGAAAACAAAAAGGGAGAAACACACAAAAAACACACAAACAGGAGCACAACACCGATCATTGTGAGCGGTGTTGTGCTCCTTACAGTATGCAGCATCTTTACAGATCGCTGCTTACAGTCTGGCCCCCAAGGGGTTAAGGGAGGATGTATTGCATCCCCCTTAACCCCTTGGGGGCCAGACTGATGTCAGACTGCACCCATCCCAGCAAGGAAGGGGTTAACTGACCCCCCCTTCCTTGCTGGGAGGGCTGCAGTGCTGGGGAGGGGGTGGGGAGAGCTCTATACTCACCCCGATGTGTCCTCTTCGCTGGTCCGCAGCACAATGAAGTCACTGTACTGCGGACCGGCTCATTATATGTGCGCTGAGCCGATCAGCCAATCAGCTGAGCGCACATATAATTCTAAATGTTTCTTCTAATAATGCTATTGTGATAACATAATTAGAAGAAACATTTGATGTTTTCATTAAAGTAAAGTGATGATTAGTACAGAATGCTCTTTTGCCGGCAATATGAATTAACGGCTTATGGAGCTTCCTGTACTAATTAATATTTAATTAATAAAACTCATTTTCGATTAAATAAATTCAGTTTCGTTGTTCAATAATTTAATTCTAACGAATCCATCATTGTGCAATTAAATATACTGTCAAAAAATAAATATATATAAATATACATTTATTTATATATATATTTATTTTAACAGTATATTTAATTGCAAAATGATGGATTCGTTAGAATTAAATTATTGAACAACGAAAGGGACTTTATTACAAAGAAAATGTGTTTTATTAATTTAATATATTAACTATTAGAGGCATCGGCATTCGGCATCATTGCTGGCTATTTTTGAAGTACTCCGTACGGACCGCCTGTCAATCTACGGCCGCGTTTCCAGCCGCAAACAATGGTCTTGTTAATTTTTTACGGGTCCGTTTACGATTGGGCCGTAGATTCATACATAGTGTGCACTGTGCAGCCGTATATCCTATACTTTCCAGCGTACGCATGAACCACCAAAAATACCGCCGCACAATTACAGCCGCAAATACAGCCGCACACTTACATAGTCTGAACCTGGCCTTAGGATATAAAATGAAAATAGGCACTAGCAGGATGACGCCTAACAAACAGGCCTGCATGGTTCCTAGTGGGACACTGCACTAATGGTATTTCTAAATTGGGTCCAAAGCTTGGAATTTTAAACATGGTGGATTTGCTGTACACGTGTGGTGCAGATTTTACATAGCAAATGAACAGAAATGTACAGTACAATACAAACAGATTAGGAGTTCAGAACAAACTGAATAAAACCTTCAAATCTGCAGGATGCAAATTTTTATGTAGTGGATTTCAAGTTTTGTAAATGGTCCAAACTGTAAGACCCTTGGGAATCAGACACTCCTCACCTGTCCTGTGGGTAGGTTATAATTGTTAATTCTGTGATATGCTCTGCAAGCAATTTAGCTACTTAGTTCTTCTACTAGGCAGGGCCGTCTTAACAGTATTATGGGCCCCTGGGCAGAGGTGCGAATTGCCCCCCCCCCTACCGCCACCATCAAATCCCCCACATCTTTGCATATAGTGCCCCCCATATAGTGCCCCCCATAGTAGCCAATCCCCCCATAGTAGCCAATCCCCCCATATAGTGCCCCCCATAGTAGCCAATCCCCCCATATAGTGCCCCCCATAGTAGCCAGTGCCCACATAGTAGCCAGTGCCCCCCATAGTAGCCAGTGCCCCCCATAGTAGTCAGTGCCCCCATAGTAGCCAGTGCCCCCCATAGTAGCCAGTGCCCCCATAGTAGCCAGTGCCCCCCATAGTAGTCAGTGCCCCTCATAGTAGCCAGTGCCCCCCCATAGTAGCCAGTGCCCCCATAGTAGCCAGTGCCCCCCACAGTAGTCAGTGCCCCCATAGTAGCCAGTGCCCCCCATAGTAGCCAGTGCCACCCACAGTAGCCAGTGCCCCCATAGTAGCCAGTGCCTCCATAGTAGCCAGTGCCCCCCACAGTAGCCAGTGCCCCTCACAGTAGCCAGTGCCCCCATAGTAGCCAGTGTCCCCATAGTAGCCAGCGCCCCCCATAGTAGCCAGTGTCCCCCATAGTAGCCAGTGCCCCCATAGTAGCCAGTGCCCCCCATAGTAGCCAGTGCCCCCCATAGTAGCCAGTGCCCCCATAGTAGCCAGTGCCCCCCATAGTAGCCAGTGCCCCCATAGTAGCCAGTGACCCCCAAAACAACAAACCAGTTACTCACCCATCCGCCGGCCCCAGCAGCTCCTCTCCCGGCAGCGCGCACTCCCGACATCCTCCGGGCACAGGCAGCGGGGTACAGAGAGACTGCCTGTGCCGGAAGTGTCCGGCTGCACGACACATCCAGGACACAGGCAGCGTCTCTGTACCCCGCTGCCTGTGCCGGAGGATGTCGGGAGTGCGCGCTGCCGGGAGAGGAGCTGCTGGGGCCGCCGGACGGGTACGTTCCTGGACTGCCCGCCCCTTCTATCGCCGCTTAGCTGAGTCGTTCAGAAGCCCAGGAAAGTGCTGCTCATTGCACTTTCCTGGGCTTCTGATCGGCTGTCAGCTGATAAGCGATAGAAGGGGCGGGCTGGGCGGGCGGAGGGGGTGGCTCAGGGCCGCTCACTATGCATATGCTTAGTGAGCGGCAATAGAGGGGGCGGGCGGGCCGGCTTCCTTGCGGTGCTCAGCACTGCTTGGGAACCGTCTTCGCTTTATAGGACGCACTTAGTTTTATAAGTGCGTCTTATAAAGCTAAAAATACAGGTCACAGAGGGCAGGGGCCCCCTAGGACGCAAGGGCCCCCGGGCAGCCGCCTACCCTGCCCAATGGATAAGACGGCCCTGCTACTAGGCACAGAATAATGACATCATTAACGTTTCACATGGTGGAGTCTGTAAAACTATAAAGAATGGTTTTCCTCACAGTTCCTGTTTCAGAGCACGATGTCAGCAGTGAGCAGAGAAAAAAAAACCACACCACTTTCTGCAGGACATACAGCAGATGATAAGTACTGGAAGACTGAAGATTTTTAAATAGAAGTAATTTACAAATCTATATAACTTTCTGACACCAGTTGATTTGAAAGACAAAGATTTTCACCCGATAACCCCTTTAACAATGTGTCAAGTTCTCTTTCATCACTTTATACAGTCTGGCATCACCTGCAAAAACGTGTCATTTACTGTGCAATCCCCAACAAGGTCACTAATAAATATAATAAAGGGATATTTCTATGCAAGAAAACTATTTGTTATTCATAGGATAGGGGATAACTGGCTGATTATAGGGTTGTGGGTGACCACTTTTGGGATATTGAATATTATGCAGCTGGGTTGTTATTGGCAGCTATTATCCTTTGTCCTATGCTCTGACCTGTGCCTGATCTCCTATCTCTGCCATTACTTGATTCTTCAGTGCCTTGCCCCGGTGACTCCTTGCCTACTGGACTTACATGTACTCACACCAGACCATCCTAACCTTGTAACAATCCACAATTTGTTGTAGCTCTGTGCTGGAAGCAAATGCTGAATTATCACATTTTCTGGATTATCAATTGCCAGATTAAAGGAATTTCACTGTTTATACCTGGAGAGCAACCACATGCTGAATAAATCTCTTTACACTTTTAGAACATTGCATGTGCTTTCATGTTTCGCTCACAAATATTGTGGTTTTAGGAACAGAGGCGGCTTTATTCACCATTTTTAAAGAAAATTAATATAACAAAGTAGTCAGTTATTCTTGGATAATAGCTAGTTTGGAACGAAGACAAAATGAAACAGTCCCTGCCAAAAGAAATGAGCTCCAGTAGGGTTTACTACTGTATGGCTACGCATTAGAATATTACATCTAAATAATGGAAGAATTTTTTCTATCACTTCCCTTTAAACTTAAGGGAGACCTGTCACCCCCCGTGCCGGGGTGACAGGCTCCCGACCCCCAGCTAGATCCCCTTATACGTACCTCCTCCCGCCGAGTCCTGCTGCCGGAGCCGGTCCCGGGACGGAGATATCCCGCTCAGAAGCCGGCGCGCGCTCTGGAGAGAGGTCCAGCGTCAATAGACAATGAAAGGAGCCGTGCGCTTCTGACCGGGATATCTCCGTCCTGGGACCGGCAGCGGGACTCGGCGGGATGAGGTACGTATAAGGGGATCTAACTAGGGGTCGGGAGCCTGTCACCCTGGCACAGGGGGTGACAGGTCCTCTTTAAAGGGGTATTTCAGGAAAAAAATATTTTCCCCAATTAAAAATAAGAGATCAAAGGGGGGCGACCTCTGTACCCCCTCCCCATCTCCGTATCGGGCCCCGCCGGCTCTGTTATGTATAGAGTCGTGGGTATGGCGCGTGACTGACCTGTGGCTTTATTCATTCCTATAGAGCGATGGAAAGAGCCGAGTATGCTGGAAGAGCACTGTACTTGGCTCTTTCCGTTTGTTCCATAGGAATAAATAGAGCGGCAGGTCACGCACCTATTCAAAACAGAGGTGGCGAGACCCGATACGGGGATTATTAGGGGGTACAGATGCCGGATGCCCTGCGATCTCCTACTTTTCCCCTATCCTGTGAAAAGTGGAAAAATTTCATTTCCCTGGAACACCTCCTTAGGCTGGGTTCACACTGCGTTTTTGCAATCCGTTTTTTTTGCAAAAAACGGATGAAAAAAGCTGATGCATTTGTGTCCATCCGTTTTGATCCGTTTTTCCATTGACTTCCATTGTAAAAAAAACGGATCAAAACAGATCAGTTTTTTTTGACGGACACAAAAACGTAGCTGACACTACTTTTGTGTCCGTTAAAAAAAACGGATCCGTTTTGATCTGTTTATTTTTACAATGGAAGTCAATGGAAAAACGGATCAAAACGGATGCACACTAATGCATCCGTTTTTCCATCCGTTTTTCATCCGTTTTTTGCAAAAACCGGATGAAAAAAAACGGGTTGCAAAAACGCAGTGTGAACCCAGCCTTAGAGGGGAACTATCAGCGGGTTGGTGTAAACCTGCTGATGTCCCCCAGCAGCTCTTTACCTCATATTGTCAGTGACGGTATTCTTCTGAGCATCCCAGCATTCTGGTGCATTTTCATTGAAGAAGATATGTAAATCAGAGAGCTTAGGAGCACTGTGGGCCCCAGCTTGCCCCCACCTGCTTCACTCAATATGCATATTCATACGAGCGCCATTATATGCATATTTGAACATGCGAATCGGGCGGAGCGGGCTTGGCAGGCCGAGGGGGTTGCTCTGGGAACTTGGACAACTCTCACTATGCATAGTCATAGGAGCACCATTGTATGCATAATTAAATGTGCGCAGTGGGTGGAGCAGGCTGGGTGGAGCAGGCAGGGTGGGCTGGGCAGGGAGGAGACAACGCCCACAGTGCTCCTAAGCACTCCGATTTGTATATCTTCATTCATCAAAATGTGCCAGAACCCCGGGAATTCACAGAAGAATCAATACCATCACTGACATGAGGTAAAGAGGATCAACGGCGTAGCCAAGGGGTTTTGCTCCCTTATCTCCGGCTACCCTATGGTTAGGTCTAGCAATGCATAGCTGCGGTGGTGACTAATTCTGGAACTAAACTCTACATGTCCTGCTTGGCCTAAAGTCAGGCTCCAACTCCCCTGACTACAGGAAGAAAGTCTGAGTGAGTGTAGCTAAACTTTCCTTGTGAACTGCAGCTGTGCCCTGAGGAAATGTGACACCTAGTGGTCCAAATGAGGTGTGTATGTGGTTGATCATACTATAATACTGCATCTATAATACTTTAGATGGTTCTTTTGATTATTCTTCATTCTATATAGCTGCAAACATGTGTTCTCCACACCAGTCTTATACTGGTGCATCCACGGTGCAGAATGAGCTGTATTTGTCATTTCTGCATCATTGCAAGCATGACAACATTTATATAATGGTAAGTTTGTTCAATTTTATTAGCTTTTGGATTTCATACTTTTACATCATTTTGGATGATGGTATATGAAATACGTAGGCTGACATTGCAAAATAATGAACATGGTACACACTCTAAAATGCTGTGGGGGTGGGGAGTGTTACATACTTTTATTCCCATACTCTGATATATTACTTACCTCCATTCTCCTCCCCGTCACATACCTAAGTAATATAATTACATGAGTGGACAGGTCACTGCCTCCCACAAGACCAGCACACTCCTCCTCTTCAGCTTCCACGCTGCATGTGCTGTCTCTGCATGCTGAAGAGGAAGGAACAATCTGATAAATAGAAGACAAAGAATAAAAACACATACTGAGGCGGATCAAATTATAGTCAAGCTCATAAAATGAAAATATAGTTTTAAAGGAGATAACATCCTCGTCTCTCTTCCTTTGACATTTGGCAAAAAACTACTCCTTCTATACTTTCCAAATTAAAAGGGGATTTCTGGTCATATGTAAATGAGTATATTCACTGTATCCTGAAAAGCTCTGGAGCTTTCTAATATCTTGGCATTTTAATTTTTCACTGTTAGTAAAATGGGGCATAAAGCATGTACCATAGGGCAGACTGCGGGTCTACTATACAAGAGTCTAGGGCAGCATATCCACTGTGAAAGCTCTGTTTAGGCTAGATTCACATGTAACATATGCGCAGCGCAGTAGATTTCACAGATACCTCTTTTGTAAGTGTCAATGTGATTACATACTCCCAGCGAGATTTTCATCCCCATCCCCATAGACAGCAAGCCAGCGTATTTTTTCATATTAACTACGGCCGTTGTTGCAATCGGCAACAACGGCCGTAGAAATACGAAAAAATACATTGTATGAACATAGCCTAATACTAAAAACTAATATAGCTACAATAGTACTGCTATTATAATGAACCAAACCTAAACAAATTTCAAACTTCGCGGTAAAGTTTGGTGAACAAAACAAACCAAACTTTTCAAAGTTCACTCATCTCTAATATGCACTTAAAGGGGGAGATTTATCAAACATGGTGAAAAGTGAAACTGTCTCAGTTGCCCCTAGCAACCAATCAGATTCCACCTTTCATTTTCCAAAAAGTCTGTGAGAAATGAAAGGTGGAATCTGATTGGTTGCTAAGAGCAACTGAGCCAGTTCTAATTTACACCAGTCTGATAAATCTCCCCCAATGTCTTTTCTTTTGTATGGATCTATATTTATTTAGAACGATGACTTAAGGGCATTTGTGTTAGTACCGCATCGGTGCTGGAGAGTTGTTCCTATGTGTTACAATATTATAACCATGGCTCTTTGAGTGCTCTGTCAGATTATCAGTAACATAAATCTATGATCCCAAGGTTTTGTGTATAGTCTTTTCAAATGGAATCACACGTGGCCTTGGATCACAGATTTACCTAACATGATCTTCTCACATAACATAAAAGGTATCTTAGATTAGTTAACCCCGTTTTTAAGGTTACAGCATAAGTTTAGTCTTGGCGAGATTTGTCACATGTCATTTAAAATTATGCTGACTACCTCAGTGGTGAGTCCCTCCCGTGAACCCCAATAATGAGACACGACACCAGCACGGAATGCATCGGCCACAGCAGCCGTTTTATTAACAAAATTAATAATAACAATAATAACCAATAGGCACATTTAAACCTAACCTCAACACTCTGAGATAACCCAACCTTTTTTAGGCCTGAAGGAGGTCCTCGAAGCCCCATAAACAGGCGGTCCCCAATCTGAACCACTCCCGACTTGCCCACAGGTTCTACCTCCAGCCGAGGCGCACCTGACTCGGAGGCATGTAACTGAACCCCTGTGTGCCCTTGAATTCCACTAGATGCCTCCGGGGCCGAAGCCCCCCACCAGACCCCCTGGTTGCCACTAAAGACCGCCATGCCCTCCTAAATTAGGGAGTCCAGAACCACCTATTGGTTCCCTCCCTATTCTCCAGTGCCAATGTACTACACCGACTTCGAGGACCCCCCACATCACCCCCCCCCCCCTCAACTGCTGCGACAAAAAAAAAACAAACTCCACTGCTGCACCACCAATGCCCCATGCTCATCCCCCCAACAGATCCCCGTCCCTCATCATCAGGGAGGGTGGGTGGGAGATTGTTAGCTCCTTTCACTCTGGCAGTAAACTGGCTATGCCCTCCCCTAACCCCTTTTCCCCTTAAATACTGCCTCCCCCCGCCCTTAGCAACCTACCTAGCACCCAATCCCCTACCTGCCATACCCCCTAGCCCCCCAATCCCTTAGCCCCTATACCCTTTCCTGCCCCCACCCCTCTCCGCCCCCACCCTTTCCCCCTACCCCTCCCACCTCCCCTTCTAATGTTAATCAACCCCCCGCCCCCTAACTGAAACTCTACCTCCTTCTCTCTGTCCCCCCAAAGTCCAGTCATGCAGGCCTCCCCTAAGCTGCACCCCCAGTCCGGCCTATACTGTCACCTTTATGATAAGACCCCCTTTAATAACCCTTCAGCAGCACTCAAAGCTGACAAAGTAGTCTGATGTCATACATTGTGCAAAGCTTGTACACAGTCAGCAAAATCATATTTGCTCAGTGTCCACACGATTTTAGAAAATGAGAACGTTGTTGTAGAAATAGAACCCTGCCAGTGTACCAGGATCTGGAGTTGGCAGACATATCGTATGTTGAAATGCCTGATTGCCTCTTTAACTCTCAATAAGATTTTTGATAAGGAATTGTGCATTCTTGAGATTTTTTTAGCATGTGTCAGGATAATATAAACCAACGCTGTATAAAACAGGTTATATATTATCCTGACACACGTTGAAAGAAAAATACCTTAAAAATTGCAAAATTTCAACTGTTATCAAATTTTACTTTAAGCACCAAAGTGCTAACTATGTTACATAGTTTTTGGGGAAAGATACAACTATAGAAAACGATAGAGAAATGCAGGGACCTGGAAACTGGCTAGGCCTCAGGTGTGTTGTGAGGCCTAACAAACTGAAGGAGACATGGGTGGCTGTTCTCACTCCTCTGGTAAAACCAGGAATATCTAGAAAGTTCTAGCCCTCTGGAAAGAGAGGGTTGAACTTTGCAGTGATTGGTTCTCATCCAGAAAGAAGGTGGACCAGTGAGACACCATCTTCAGAGCACCCTTCATGGTAAAGTTGCCATTAAGAAGGTCATGCGACCAGAATCTTTACTTTCTTGACATGTGACCATTAGATGTGCCACACTAGTGTTTACCCTTGCAGAAATCACAGATGCACCACCTCGTATGGGCGTGCAGTAACCACGGTCCAAATACGTGTAAATTATATTTAATTTCCCAGAATCACGTATAAAATCTAACTTTTATTAGATATGCATTAAAAGTAAAAAATGTATTAAAACAAGTGTTCTACACATATGAAATCGGCACTTCACAACAGATCTAGGGTGTTGACCCTCTGATAGACTGGTATACTTAGGGATAGATTAGCCCAGATATATAAGGATAAAACCAGACTTCAGAAAAAATTGCGATAAACAAGTATCTCTGTCTCAATCCAAGTCTCTTCCGGCACCACAATCACCATCCTGGGCACGTTGGGGGTAGTGAGTAATCCCTGTGGGGATGAGTACACCATATCTGCACTGTGACTTATCATGATGGCTGTCAGTATATATGCTTCATGCACTTGCCAGTTTCTGTGACTGTACCTGATGTATGAGACCTTTTTCATCTTCCAGGATTGGATCTAGTACTTGGCAGACATAGCTAGTATATGCATGGTTGCCATAGATTATTGTAGAGGTTATGCATGTTATCATATTTACATGTGGCTTGTGACTTCATAGGATACTGGTATCTAACCTGAACCCCAAAGGACTGTCTCTGAGGGTCATTGCTATTCCTATTGGTCATACATACAGTTTCTGACGTGTAATACTGCAGCCATAAAAGTGTACTCCTGATTGTATTGTGTGTGGTTTGTCTGTGTCTTGGGGTTATCCTGACCTGTCGCTCCAAGTGCTTATCGGAGGCCGGGCCAGGGTGAACACCCAACGCACGCACAGAGTATACACACGGTATATACCCCCACTTGTCTCCTACCCTTTTCTATATTCATCTGATTTTTCTATTTATTTAAACACAATAATTCTATATAATCTCTAAACAGTAACCACTGTGTTTTGTGAAGGTCTCCTGATGATCCCAGGGACATATCTGGGTGAAACGCGTAGAGACTTGGATTGAGACAGAGATACTTGTTTATCGCTATTTTTTCTGAAGTCTGGTTTTATCCTTATATATCTGGGCTAATCTATCCCTAAGTATACCAGTCTATCAGAGGGTCAACACCCTAGATCTGTTGTGAAGTGCCGATTTCATATGTGTAGAACACTTGTTTTAATACATTTTTTTACTTTTAATGCATATCTAATAAAAGTTAGATTTTATACGTGATTCTGGGAAATTAGTGTTAACCCTTGCACTTGCAAAATTTAGCTCATGTATGATGTTTAACAGTGTTTAGCAGTGTGACAAGCAAAATGGTTGTACATTCAAGAGACTTAAAATAGTTAAAACTCTTAGTGAGATGTTCCTGTATAATAAAACTACAGGGTTATGGGTACCAGGACACTGTATTACATTGACTGTGACAGGAAAATCTGAGATATTTTTGGTGGACAGGAAGTTCACTGAAGGAAAACTAGTGACATCACCTATCGAATTCACCATCATGATGGACATTTTAGGCTGGGTTCACACACAGTATATTTCAGTCAGTATTGTGGTCCTCATATTGCAACCAAAACCAGGAGTGGATTGAAAACCCAGAAAGACTGTTCACACAATGTTGAAATTGAGTGGATGGTCGGCATTTAATGGCAAATATTTGCTGTTATTTTAAAACAACGGCTGTTGTGTTGAAATAATGGCCGTTATTTACTGTTATATGGAGGCCATCCACTCAATTTCATCATTGTGTGAACATAGCCTTTCTGTGTTTTCAATTCACCCCTGGTTGAGGTTGTAAAATACTGACCAAATACTGACTGAAATATACTGTGTGTGAACCCAGCCTTAGGCTATGTTTACACAACAATCTTTCTGGAAATAATGACTGTGATTTGGCATTGAAATCTCCAGATTGTCTCCTATTCATCAGCTGTGTCAGCACGGCACATGGGCTGGATCGTTAAGGCACCTGTGCAGTTTTCACTGCAGAGGAATAGGAAAAATGATGAAGAGGGTGTGGAGGAGGGACGGAGGGGTAATGCAAAGTTAGGGCACAGATTCTCCAAGCCACGGCCGTTGGGCGCAGGGCTGCAAGTTTAAAAGTTGTTTTTTAGGACAATAGCTGCATCACCTGCCAAACGGAGCCCAGGACAAATCTTGGATTAAAAGCAGCTATCCGATGGTACAAGTGGTTTGGGGGGGACAGATTGTGGGTACAGAGCCGCTTTAACAAAATCTGGACAGAATCTGCCTTCCTTGTAATAATCTAAGCAATAAGAAGTGAATGAGAAGCTTACAGAGCTGTGAGATAAGACTGGGAGCATGAACTCAGGGAAAGAAGAGCTAATGGAGATTGTCACAGACTTCCACCTCAAACTCCACTGACTTTGAAGCTGCCGATACGTTCCTGACAGGTATCATCCTGCCATTGTTAATCCTACAGGTGTGGTGACCATGGATTCTCCTTTCAGTTTGGAGGAGCTGCTCTCTGCTACTAAATAATTTAGGCCTGGCAGGACCCTGTTGGTCTTCCAGCAAAGCTCTATGTAGCCAAGAGGAACACTCAGACAGATCACCATTGAGGGCACAGCACTGGTTTCTGCATAATGAAGTTCTGTCTATGCTCCAGTACACTGCATGGCTAGTTTTTAGGGCCATTGCTAGGAGTGTTTTTCACCTGGAGATTTAAAACGGAAGTGGGTTGTTATGTACAAGGATTCTTTTGCATGTGATAGAGATGAGTGGCTCTGTGGGCACACCAGTGTCTTGCGCCTTCCTCTTGCCCTTTTGGTAGGGACTCAGGTGGGACAGCTCCATGCAATCGGCACACTCCCTGGATTTATGAACCTACTGCAGGGACTCAAGCCTGACTTATAAATTGTGTTAAGAGCGCTTTATTGGCAGGAATTGGCACATTTCAAGGGAGTGCATGTCCATCCTGGCCTGCGGATCCCAGCCTGCTCAGTAACTTTTATATATTTACAGTCCAGACATCAATGATGAAGTGAAATACCACCTCCCTACTTTCCCCTCTCCCTTTGTGTGATTTTTCTTTCAATAAAATCTTGCCCCTGTCTGTCTGTCATTGCCTGTAATGCTTTATTGTTGGACTTTGGGGAAGATGTATCAACCATGGTGTAAAGTAAAACTGGCTCAGTTGCCCCTAGCAACCAATCAGATTCCACCTTTCATTTTCCAACCCTTTGTTCTTATAATGTGTGTGGGAATGTTAGTGTAAGTGTTAGGTATAATATATAGTGTAGGAATACCAGTGCTGTATGTTGTGCACAACGCTATGCATGGTGACTGCATTGATTTATTGTGCGCTATTTTGTAGACAGCGTTACTTTGCAGTACATTGTATGTTTGTTTATGATGACTGCATTGGACTGGAGTGACTGTATGTCTGCCTGTTTCTTATGCAAGGATGAAGTATATACCTTTGCCACCTAGCAAGGCTCCTTTTAACTCTCTTTTATACTGCATTTGCTGAAAGCACCACTAGGGGGAGCAAGTAAGCCATTAATATCACAGAACAGCAGCAGGTGGCTCAAACATCATTTGTACAGTAAATAAAAGATTTCCTCAGAAATACTCAGAGTTCATCATGATGTGGAGATACCAGTTTTTGTTTTTTAGCTTGGCGCAGTCACTTGTACTCAAAGCTGCAGTCAGCAATGCTTCATGTATGCAGAATTTTCACATCAAATGTCAGTGATAATATACATAAGGCCAAATTAATTTTAATAATCAATGTAATGTCTTTTATAATTATATGTTACTTTTTACATGCAATAAACTGCAACAAAGAGTAATCCCTCACGTTTTGAGCCCACAGCAGCATGATATGGTTGTGACTCATACAGAGATCGCAATCCCTGGTTTAAAGACTGGCCAAAAGGTCATGTGACTATATTTTTTGGAGAGTAATTCTTACATACTAACATTCGTTCATTTAAATTTGGGTGTCACTTTTATTAAAACTTTAAATTTAAATGGCATAGTGCTTGAATACACGGTCTAATTCCAGTACATGCAGCTCCTGTCGGATAAGCTTTTACACTTCAGTTTCTATATTCATCTGTTATTTCTTCTGCCTTCCGACACTAGTACAATGAAGCCTAAATAAGCAGGTATAAGTGTTGCCATGTGTAAATAGGGTATTTATGGGCTATAACTTGGAAGGAGATCTAATGGTACGTGTACTGTACTTGTACTAGCACAAAACAATAATAACAACAGGGCATTGATTTATTTGTCCTGTCCTCAAAGTATCATTCATTCCATTCTGCATTAAGAAAACACTCCTTATTGTTAGGAGCAGCGCACCTGCCATGGATTTCCCCCTATTGTTCCTGCACATATTTGCAAATAAAGACTGACTCTGTTTACATTAGTTGTGATTTTCATTCATGGTTCATTCATCTCCTCTAAGGCTATGCAGTTGTGGTGGAGCTCAGATGTTTCTGCCCACCAAGGATTCATCAAGGTTATTGGAGGTCTCAGAGCAAAATCTTTAAGGCCTAATTCACATGTCCGTTGTTCTGTCCGCAATTGCTGGCACGCAATTGCGGACAAAACATAGAACCAACGTTATTCAATGTCCCTGTTCACACGTCCGTATGTGTATACGGGGCCGCCATCCGTGCTGCAAAAAATCTGTTGTAATGCGGAGCTAGGGTGAATGAAGTGTCACGTAGTGCTCCATGAAGCACGGAGCACTAGATATGCTCATTCGTAGTGCGGTCCGCGATCGGGGACTGCACTACGGGTGTGTGAATGTGACCTGACGCTTTCATCTATATCTTTCTCATTCTATGTGTTCCTTTGGTATATAGCTATAAGGTGTGAAGTGATAGCATTGAAACCTAGGTCCTGCATTCTTTTTGCAGTGTTTGCAGTGTTAGGCCGGGTTCACACTACATAAAAAACCCCTTCTTTAATAACACCGGACGTAATTGGGCAAACAGTGGCCGTTATGCAATAAATAACAGCTGTTGTTTGCGCAATTACGGCCGGTGTTATGAAGTACGGCTGTGTTTTTTTACGTAGTGTGAACCCGGCCTAAGGTTATGTTCACACAACGTATGAGACCGGCCAGTCTCTGAAAAGATCATCCCGGCCGGATAATCTTTAGCCCCGCAGAGTTCTGATGCGGGCACATCCCTGCGCATCGGAGCTCTCCACTGCACGCTATGAAGCGAGTGGCCGGATCCGCCCTACAGTGTGCACTGACAAGGTTTTCTGCAGCCGCTATTCAATGAATAGCAGCTGCAGAAAACTGACATGTCAGCTGTTTGCGGGGCCGCGAGAGATCCCAGCCAAAGCATATACTATGGGGGACATTTATTAAGTCCGATGTTTTCTGCGCCGGACTTAAAAATGTCCCCGCAGCTCCGGCACTACGGAGATTTATGTAGAGGCGGACTGCCTCTACATAAATCCGGTGCGCACGGCAGAAAACCTATGCCAGCTGAGATCTTAGTGTGAAAACAATGATGAATCCAGCGGACTCTGCACCGTGGCCAGCTATTGGCCGAGCAGACTGTCACTCCTGAGACGAGTGGCCCACTCACAAACAGCGTGGTTCACCAGAGAGCTGTAGGTGAAAACCGGGGGAGCACAGAGAGGTAAGCATACATATTTTGTTTCTTTATAACAGCAGAAAAACAAGAGTAGATATTCCTTAATTATTAGATGCATAAACGGAATTTCTTAGCCCTACAGTATAGGCAATAGTTCTTGCTGTAATGTGGATAGGATGATGGGGATGATTTTATTTATTTCAAAGTGAGGCACACTTTTACAAATGACTGACATTCCGCCAAATGAAATACCCTAAGAAACATTCCGCCAAATGAAATACCCTAAGAAACATTCCGCCACATGGAATGTTTTAAGATACATTCCGACAAATAGAATGGCCTAATAAAAAAAAAATACCGCCAAATAGAATGTCCTAAGAAATATTCCGCCACATGGAATGTTTTAAGATACATTCCGCCAAATGGAATGTCCTAAGAAACACTCCGCCAAATGAAATGGCCTAAGAAACATTCCGCCACATGGAATGGCCTAAGAAACATTCTGTCACATGGAATGTCCTAAGAAACATTCTGCCAATAGAACGGCTTAAGAAACATTCCGCCAAATAGAATGACCTAAGAAATATTCCGCCACATGGAATGTCCTAAGAAACATTCCGCCAAATGAAATAGCCTTAGAAACATTCCGCCAAATGGGATGTCCTAAGACACATTCCGCCAAATGGAATGTCCTATGAAACATTCAGCCAAATAGAATGGCCTAAGAAACATTCCGCCAAATGGAATGTCCTAAGAACCATTCCGCCACATGGAATGTTTTAAGATACATTCCGCCACATAGAATGGCCTAAAATAAAATACCACCAAATGGAATGTCCTAAAAAACATTCCGCCACATGGAATGTTTTAAGATACTGTCAGGATGGTATCTCTGCAGAGCATTATGCGCCCCTCGGCTCGTGCTGTTCGGCCGAGAAGGCACTGATTTTCTTGTATCCTGTTTCTGTGTTTTGTTTTGCTGTGTGTGAACTCTGGTTTATTGCTCACCTGGGTTGGGAGACACACCCGACTTCACCTGCTGAGTTCTGTCTGGCCATGTCAGGGTTAATCTGTGTTTTGGTTCTGCTGTGACTGACAGGTCTTCCTGCCAGTGGATCTGTTTTGTTCTCAGCTGTCTGTGCTTGGAGATCAGGGGGATGGTCCAATTATGTTCTGGATCAGAACCCTGGCCTCCTATATAACTACCTCAGTCTTGGATATCATTGCTGGTTATTGACTTAGTCTCTGCCTGCTTGTGGATTCTGTTTCTTTGCATCTCCTGACTACTGCTTTGTGTTCTGACTATCCTTGCTAGCTGCTTGCCCCTGACCATATCGCTTGTTTGTTGACTCTGATTATAGGATTGTGATTTTGTACTGTGCTGCCTGATTGTTGTGACCCGGACTGTCGACTATTCTTTATTGTATTTTGTCTGTCTGTCTTGTCTTTGTGTCCCACCTAGCCAGTGCAGGGACTGCCGCCCAGTTGCTCGCCGCCATCTTAGGGCGGATTGGGGCAAGTAGGTAGAGGACAGTGGGCGGGGCTGAGCTTAGGGCTCACTGACTTGTCTTGTCCTGCTGTCCGGTTCCTAACAGATACATTCCGCCAAATAGAATGGCTTAAAAAAAATTACCGCCAAATGGAATGTCCTACGAAACATTCCGCCACATAGAATGTTTTAAGATACATTCCGCCAAATGAAATGTCCTAAGAAACATTCCACCAAATGGAATGTCCTAAGAAATATTCCGCCAAATGAAATGTCCTAAGAAAAATTCCACCAAATGGAATGGCCTAAGAAACATTCCGCCACATGGAATGGCCTAAGAAACGTTCCGTCACATGGAATGTCCTAAGAAACATTCCACCAAATAGAACGGCCTAAGAAACATTCCGCCAAATAGAATGGCCTAAGAAACATTCCGCCACATGGAATGTCCTAAGAAACATTTCGCCAAATGGAATGTCCTAAGAAACATTCTGACAAATGGAATGTCCTAAGAAACATTCCACCATATGGAATGTCCTAAGAAACATTCAGCCACATGGAATGTCCTAAGAAACATTCCACCAAATAGAATGGCCTAAGAAACATTCCGTCAAATGCAATGTCCTAAGAAACATTCCGCCACATGAAATGTTTTAAGATACATTCCCCCAAATTGAATGGCCTAAGAAACATTCCACCACATGGAATGTCCTAAGAAACATTCCGCCAAATATAATGGCCTAAAAAAAATATACCGCCAAATGGAATGTCCTAAGAAAGGTTTCGCCACATGGAATGTTTTAAGATATATTCCGCCAAATGGAATGTCCTAAGAAACATTCTGCCACATAGAATGGCCTAAGAAACATTCCGCCAAATGGAATAACCTAAGAAACATTCTGCCACATAGAATGGCCTAAGAAACATTCCGCCACATAGAATGGCCTAAGAAACATTCCGTCACATGGAATGTCCTAAGAAACATTCCGCCAAATAGAACAGCCTAAGAAACATTCTGCCAAATAGAATGGCCTAAGAAACATTCCGTCACATGGAATGTCCTATGAATGGAATGTCCAAAAAAACCATTCTGCCAAATGGAATGTCCAAAGAAACATTCCAACAAATGGAATAGCCTAAGAAACATTCCGCCAAATGGAATGTCCTAAGAAACATTCCGCCAAATGGAATGTCCTAAGAAACATTCCGCCAAATGGATAGGTGTATACATTAGGTGTATAGGAACATATGACTCTGATGCTGCAGAGATAAGGAGGATACAACAAAAATATTGGGGCATCTTACTCTTGGATGAGGATCTAAGAGGTGTTGTAGGACCCAAACCTAACATTACATACTGGAGAGGTAAAAACTTGCGAGACCTGTTGGTCTATAGCCACCATCAAAGCAGTTGTGGAACAATGGGCCCTACTACGGTGGGGTCGTACCCATGTGGACATTGTGGCTTTTGCCAATATATGCCCAAAATACAAGAGTTTACAAATCCTATTGATGGCAAGATCGACAAAATAAGATAATTTATAAATTGTAGTTCAAAAGGGGTGGTTTATGCCATCAAATGTGGATGTAA
This sequence comes from Dendropsophus ebraccatus, assembly GCF_027789765.1. NCBI lineage: Eukaryota > Metazoa > Chordata > Amphibia > Anura > Hylidae > Dendropsophus > Dendropsophus ebraccatus. The sequence continues at coordinate 38,974,546 of NC_091465.1, forward strand.
CAAGCTGTACATTGGTAAAGCTATCCAATAATTGAGAAGACGAATATCAAAACACCTGAGCTCCATTCGTACATCTCAAGACACACCATTATCACGACATGTACATGAATTCCACAATGGAGATTTCCAGCATCTACAAATATGGGGAATTTGTCAAATTAAATTAGGAGAACGAAAAGGGAACCTCGACCAACAGATACTCGGTGAAGAGGTGAGATGGATATTTCACCTCTCAAGCCTAAGTCTAAATGGCCTATATGAGGGTTTTTTGTATGCTGCTTTTCTTTAAGTTTTTAATAGTGTAGGGGTTATGATTTTATGCATTGTAGATTTACTTACCGTGAGAGATTCCTGGTTTTTGGCTAGTGTGGTTCCCTAATCTAGAAATTAATATATTCAGGGACATCCTTATAAACAGAAGGATTTTTCCTATTTAGCAGGATTCGAGGGCTTCTCTCTCCATTTTATGAGTCCCCTCCACATCACCGATATTTTGATGAAGTAGCAAAAATATATACAGTTGTGTAGTATTTCACAATTTATTTGACAAGATATTAGATTGCTTCTACTTACATGTACATAAATTAATTCATTTACTGTTATTATGATCAAGTTATATGCCCCTTGCCTTTAGGCCTGTCTAATAATGTCTATTTAATATGTCCCATATATAAAGGCAACTTGTGACCTGTTATGAATAAACTTTATACATAGACACAATAGGGGAGATTTATCAAACATGGTGTAAAGTGAAACTGGCTCAGTTGCCCCTAGCAACCTATCAGATTCCACTTTTCATTCCTCACAGACTCTTTGGAAAATGAAAGGTGGAATCTGATTGGTTGCTAGGGGCAACTGAGCCAGTTTCACTTTACACCATGTTTGATAAATCTCCCCCAATGATTCAATTAAGTAATTATAGACATACAGGTAGATATAGTATACTGGTGAGGATTTCTTCTTCTAAGTCCGTGCGTCTGCGCGGGCAGAATTGTCAGCATACCAAGAAGAAAAATAGTTTCTAAGTCCGTGCCCCTGCGCGAACTGCCTGTATACCAGCAAGGTGAATTTTCCTAAGTCCGCACACCTGCGAGAACTGGGAAATTGTCTAAGTACACATGCATGCGTGAGAGATGATGAACCGACTGTACGTCACGGAGGGCGCAACAGAACCGCACAGTGATGACATTGGTGAGCCGGTCTTCTGAAAAGCAATGAGATGGATCTAATCATTGGTTGGTTGTTAAAGGGCTGATGATTGGAGGGCAAATAGGAGTCATGCACTATGTAGGATGACGTCTCAGATTGACTCGTCTGTTTATTTTGGTGAAGAATGGACAGCCTTCTTACCGGTTCGCAAATGTTATTGGTTATGCTGATTATTCCAACCCCTATGATATCACTAGGGTGAGGTATAAAAAACCTAGCCAAGCCAGGGGACACCGCCATTTGCTCTACACCAGAGGACGCCCCGTTTAGGGGTGAAACTAGTTGTGGAGGCGGTGTGTTAGTTTTTAGATCCACATTCACAGTCCAATTGAAAATATAGGTAGTCTGCAGCTACATAGTGTTTTTAAACATACTCACGGTTATGGATATTTTTTATGATGTATATACATTACAAGTTACGTTTTAGACATTAGTTTTTGAGGATAATCAGGGTTCTTTTGGGTTGTTGGCCCTTTGTGCCTGGGTGTGTTAATCAGGGAACTCTGACTATTCAGCTCATCCCAGGTAACAAGGTCTAGGGCTTGTGCCACCCTCTAGGACAGGTCGACCGACACTGGTGGGCAATAGGTGGTGCAAAGACCAAAGAGCCAAAACACAGGCACAATTATTCTCTCTACTCTCAAGTATTCAACTTATTCTCCTTCTAAAGTTCCGGCAGAGCACAATACTACATTGGGTTGGGACTCTCTGGACAACCTCTTTCTCTGAACTTCTTCTACCTCTCAGCACAGAACCTGTCTCCAAGGTCTAAAGTAACTTATCGAATCAAAAGCCTACTGTGTATCAATGTATCAAGAATTTTTGCAGTAAAGAAGAGTTGGGTCAGAGCTCCACTCCGGACCACCGTGGTAAGTACCCAAGGGACCCTTAAACAGCTCGGCAGGTTACCGACCACAGGGGAAAGGGTATAGCCAGCCTGTCTAAAATAAAAGCAGGTGTGCCATCATAACTGTGTGCCCAACCGGCACTGGCATCACAACAACCTAACATCTGGCTGAGTTATATTCAGACCAACCACCATAGAAGTGACGTCACACGATACCATCTGGCAAGTGACCGGTTGAGCATACACCACACCCCACACCATATATCATGCTTTTAGTGGTGTCTTTTTTTGGAAGGACAATAAAGCTATACATTTTCACACAGATTCTGCTTGGATGTGCATTCCTTGTGTAACACACCACTCTGCTCCTGTTTGTGTATACACATACTGTATATGATACATCCATCACACACACAAAACACATACACATGCACTGTACATACATCATATATACACACAACACAATTAAATACAGTGAAACTTTACATCAGAGATATGCATTACATTACATATTTACATCCATGATCCATGCTACTAACACAGGGGTAGGGAACCTTGGCTCCCCAGCTGTTGCAGAACTACAACTCCCATCATACCTGGGCAGGCATGATGGGAGTTGTAGTTTTGCAACAGCTGGAGAGCCAAGGTTCCTTACCCCTTTACTAACATATGCACCCCACAGTATAGTTACTCTGAAGGCAGGGAAGCTACAGGGGATCCATGTGGGGCAGGTTGCAGCTTCAGCTCTTCTCCTCACAGCCGCTCTAAGCCCCTCCCCCTTCTCTGTCCCAACATCAGAGAGAGCAGCTTCTATGCAGGGAGGAGAGATCTGTCCGCCCCCCCCCCCTCATTATAATATAACCCTGGGCCCCTGATAGCTGTACTGCCCTGATAGCGGCCCTGCTTATTGCTATCAGCAGGAGGCTTACAGTTATTAGCAAACTGCTCTGGCAGTCAGTCCCTATTGGCTGGAGGCAGTATTCTACCTCCGGCCACTAGAGGCCGCTCTCTCCTCCCAGGACCACTGCAGGGATGTCACTCCTGCGACTCACAGAGCCTGAAGAAAGACAAGATGGTGGCGTATTTCCTGTGAGCCAAGTATGTATGTGTGTTTTTTGTTATTACTAGGGGAGGTGGGGTATCTTGGAGGGGGGAGAAGGAAGGGGGTGTAGTCTCCAGGTCTGGTGCTACTGCTGCTCCTGCCTCCTCCTCACTTTACTGCTTCTCTGTAATAAATCTAACTGTAATTCCTTATGGGAAGCTGTGAAAGAGTTAATCATGTGGATTAATTACTGTACTGCAGCCAGAGAAGGGATGGGACTTTTATCAGCTTACATGGAAGAATGTGGCCTCCAGACCTCTTGTCCTTCAGATCCTTCTTTCCCTTCCAGACCCCTCTGTCGCCCTCCAGACTCCTCTGTCACCCTACAGACCCTTCTGTCACCCTCCAGACCCCTCTGTCACCCTCCAGACCCCTCTGTCACCCTACAGACCCTTCTGTCACCCTCCAGACCCCTCTGCCACCCTCCAGACTCCTCTGTCACCATACAGACCCCTCTGTCACCCTACAGACCCCTCTGTCACCCTCCAGACTCCTCTGTCACCCTACAGACTCCTCTGTCACCCTACAGACCCCTCTGTCATCATACAGACCCCTCTGTCACCCTCCAATCCCTTTGTCCCCTCCAGACTCCTTTATCAAGACCGCTCTGTCCTTCTCCAGAGCCACTGTCACACTTCAGACTCCTCTATCCTTCTCCAGACTCCTCTGTCCTCTTCCAGGCCCCTCTATCCTCCTTTTTTTATCCTCCTTTAGATTCCTCAAGCATGTAAAGTGTATTGGCAGCTCTAAAGGAAATGTAAGAAGCAGGTTAGAAGACTTATGTTCCCAGAGGGCCGGGACACTTAGGAGGCAGGTTGTTTTCTTACCTTCATCCTCAGTGCAGTTTTTACTAAGGCCGGATTGACACGTTCAGTGTTCGTTCCATGAAGAACGATTGGTGAATCCCTGCACTGGAGTGTTTCCTTGCCCAGCATTATGTATCAATATCATACCGGGAGCAAGGAAATCTCTGTGGCACAGTAGTGACAGCGCCGTGTGTTCAGTGCCTAACTCTTTACTTAACCCTTTGGGGACCAAGCCCAAAATGACCCAGTGGACCGCGCAAATTTTCATTTTTGTGTTTTAGTGTTTCCTCTAGCACTTTCAGTTTTCTATCTACAGGGCCATGTAATGGCTTGTTTTTTAAAGGAGTAGTTGTACTATGTAATGGCGTCTTTCATTTTACCATAACATGTATGATGGAATCCCAAAATTATTACTTATACAGATATAAATTGGTGAAATCGTAAAAAAGAATGCAATATGGTAACGTTTGGGGGGTTCCTGTGTCTACGTAATGCACTATATGGTAAAAGCAACATGATACCATTATTCTATAGGTCAGTCCGAACACAACCACATGCAGGTTTACACAGATTCTTTTTTTTATTAAATCCTTTTTTTTTTCACCTACGAGGCTGTATGGGGTGTCATTTTTTGCACCATGATCTCTAGTTTTTATTAGTACCATATTTGTGTGGATCCGAAGTTTTGATCACTTTTTAATATATTTTTTAATATATAATGTAACAAAAAATCGGGAATCCTGGCGCTTTTTTCACTCTTTTTGTTTACATGTTAATGTAATGCTGCAGTGCGATCAGTGCAGCCTGTCACTAACGGCTCACTGCAGCCGGTCCCCACCTCCTATGAAGTGCGCTCCGCCCCGCAGGGTGCTTCATAGCACAGGATGTCTGAGGACAGTCACCCATGGCGTACCGCTACTTCCTAGGTCGCCTAGGGGTTAAAGGGGAACTATTAGATGAATCTAACCTGATGAAATGTCACTATTGTGCAGGAGATGTAAAGGATGAAGGTATGTCTCTTAACTGAATCCTCAGCACCGTTCCTGTGCACTTAAATATTTACTCAAGGGTTCGGTTAGACCATTTGTAGCACTGGTGCACCATTAGGAGCACTGCCCCACCCCCATAGCACCAATCAAAATATCAAAATGGCTTCTGGGGCACGAGCAGTGCTCCTAATGGTCTTACCAGACCGAGGAGTAAACGACGGGAACCGCACAGAGGATGTAGGTAAGATACATACCTTCATTCTCTGTGCCTCCTGCGCAATAGGGAGCTATCAGCAGGTTAGATTCCTCTAACCTTCTGATAGTTCCCCTTTATGTATGCAAATTAATCAGTTTGGTGCCCTAGGGGCGGGACAACAGCCCTAAGGGCACCAATCCACCACGTGTCTCCTAATGAAAGTTCATCAGGCATTCTGCAGTAATGTCACAGCAGAGCACTGGATGAATATTCATGAGGAGGGCAGGAGTGACAGAGACTGCACCAAACTGCCTAATTTATTTATTGATTAAAGTGAAGATTTAGCAGAAAGAGCTCTGAGAATGGAGGTAAGAAAATTACATGGAGCAGTAGGGGGAGAGAAGAGGATGATCTCTGAAGCTGCTTGTGCCAGTGATTATCAGTTATGTGGGCAGAGAAGAGAACTGATTGCTGGCAGTGGCGTAGAGAAGGGGACAGGACAAGGGATGTTCTCTCTCTACGTAACTGGTTATCACTGGCAGCAGGCAGCATTCTCATCACTGCCATCAAGCAGCTGATACTATATAGTATTCTGGGGTCTTATACTAGAGTATATAATATGCTTGGGGTCAGGGGCGTAACTACCACTATAGCAGCCATAGCGGCTGCTATGGGGCCCGCCGCATCAGGGGGCCCCATGGCCTGCTCCTGCAATACACTGGGCCCCTTTAGCCGTCATTATTTGCAGCATCGGGTGGCCCTGCTGGTCTCCTGGGTTTTGCAAATGTCCCTTTAACTGCAAGCACTCCTGACCAGAGCTAGCAGTTATGTAGTTATGACTTCACTTGACCGTTTAGTGGTCAGTCGGGGGGAGGGCAATCAAAAGTTTGCTATGGGGCCCAGCCATTTCTAGTTACGCCCCTGCTTGGGGTCTTATACTAAAGTATATAATATGCTGGGGGCCTTACACTAGAGTATATAATATGCTGGGGGCCTTATACTAGAGTATATAATATGCTGGGGCCCTTATCCTAGAGTATATAATATGCTGGGGCCCTTATTCGAGAGTATATAATATGTTAAGGGCCTTATACTAGAGTATATAATATGCTGGGGGCCCTATAGTAGAGTATATAATATGCTGGGGGTCCTATAGTAGAGTATATAGTATGCTGGGGGCCAGATACTGGTGTCTATAATATGATAGGGTTCTGATAGTGGGGTCTATAATATGATAGGGGCCTGATAATCGGATCTGTAATATGATGAAGGTCTGATAATGGGGTCTGTAATATGCTGGGGGCCTAATACTGAGGTCTGCAATGCTCCCTTTGTATTGTCCTAACTGTAAGGTCTATACAATGAGAAGAATATAGGGAAAATTTTGTAATAATCCACCGATAGAAAGCCACACCCTTACAAACCACACCCACAATAAGCCACACCCTCATTGTCAGAGTTGAAGTGTCCCTGGCAACTATGATAATGATTATAATTATGATATGTATTATGTAGAAATAAAAATCATATTACCATTTTATGACAACTCCAGGTTTAATGATTTTCTAATTTCCAAAAGTATGCCAGTAAGTTCAATGGCTTCAGCTCCGGTGTATTCCCGGGCACCAGCCGAGCATGAAATACTGGAGGTCAGCAGTCCAGGCCTCAGTGTGACGAAACCCTCTCCATCCATTAGAATCAATGAAGCCGCCTCACAGAATGGAGTGGGTTTTGTCACACTGGGGACGGCCAGTCGGCCTCCAGTCCTTCATGCCTGGCCAGTACCTGGGAATAAATCGACGCTGTGTTTGGAAACTGGGCTGCGGTTCATCCCTGAGCTGGCACCAATATATTTATATAATAAAAACACAAAGCAATGTACTACTGGAACATTCGCTTTAGGATATGACATTTGGATTTAAAGGGGTTCACTTTCTTCCTAAAACAGCACAATTCTTGTCTCCAGTTTGGGTGCAGGTTTTGCAACTCCATTGAAGTCAATGGAGCTTAAAAGGGTACTCCGGCTCGGGGATATTTTTAAGCTATGGTCTCCCCGGTTCCAGCGCCGGGTCCCGGATCGCGCCGCCCCGTACACCCGTCCCGCGGCTACTTCCTGGTGTGAGCTGTGGCATGAGACGTGACGTCTCAAGGCAGCTTAGCCATTCAGCAGCCGTAGCGGGGTCCCAGCCTTTGGCTGATCGTTGTCACGAAGCAATAATCGGCCAAATCAGGGCGATTTGGCCAATTATCGCTCCATGTAATAGGGCGATAGACTGTAACACACCTCAGCTTTCATTTTAGTAGAGAAATATGTGAAGTGAAAGCTGAACTGTGATTGGTTGTTATTGGAAACAGAGAATCTTACACTAAGACATCTGGTTACTTCTCCCTAAAGGGAACTGAGGTCTTGTAATAGAAGAGAAATGGATGAAGCTTCTGAGGGAAGTTTTGGATCGTCTGTGTTGTTTGGTAAACCCAGAAGAGCTCCGTACATCTCAGCAGTCTGGTAAGGGACAACTTTTAGGCTCTAAACTTAGCATTCCCATTGTGTTGCACTTTCTGCAATGTTAGATGTGTCACATGGTCACTTATAATGCACCATCTTTTTGACGATGAGGCAAACAAACTAGAAAGACTTTGAAATGTGGCAAAAAGCCTACAGACTTAAAGGAGTTATTAGAGGAGCAAAAAAGGTCCTTCCCCTATGTTTCTGGCGATAACTTCTGAGACAAGAGTGGGTGGGAGCATGGTGCGGGCATTGTGTGAGCTATCATAGCTATCATAGAAAGGTTATCAGCTCACCAGTAGAAAGCAGTCCTTCCGAGTTCAGCTCCACACCCGGCCGGTGTGCCCACGTACTCCAAGAAGAAGACAGACGATCCAGCAATTGCAAAGGTGAAGGTTTTATTTCATTACAAATGCATACAGATGAACACTGTACTGCAGGGACCCCCACAGACAATCTGACGCATTTGAACCACATGCACGCTCTTGCTCCAAACCTGTCTCCCTGCTGCAACATTGGTATAATTGCCTGCAACATGCTCCCATCCTCCTCTCATCTTGGAAGTTATCACCAGAGATGGTCGGAGGCAGGGGCGTAGCTAAAGGCTGATGGGCCCTGGTGCAAAATGTTAGCTTGGGGCCCCCCCATCTCACCCGATCAGGCAAAGTCATATCTAACCTTATATCCAATTACTCTAATGTGCCACCATGTTCTAATGCACTGTCACTGCCTCCACCTCATGTACTGCACTACTGCCCCCTATAATTAATGGACTGTACTGTGTCATTGTCTAATCATTGTATTCCAATCTTTGACTCTACAGCTGAAAAACTACAACTCTCATCATAAACTGCCAGTTGGAAACGATGGGGGTTGTAGTGCTGCAACCTGAAGAGCCACATGCTGCAAAACTACAACTCCCATAATAAACTGTCAGCAGGGCACAATGAAGTTTGAACTTCTGCAACCTGGAGAAGTCACCTGATATCACCTGCAGTCCTATGTAACACCACAGATAACAGTGATATCCCTCTGAGTACAGATAATGTAGTAGTCACCTGCAGTCCTACGTAACACCACAGATAACAGTGATATCCCTCTGAGTACAGATAATGTAGTAGTCACCTGCAGTCCTATGTAACACCACAGATAACAAAGTGATATCCCTCTGAGTACAGATAATGTAGTAGTCACCTGCAGTCCTATGTAACACCACATAACACAGTGGTATCTCTGAGTACAGATAATGTAGTAGATGTCAACTGCAGTCCTATGTAACACCACAGATAACATAGTGATATCCCTCTGAGTACAGATAATGTAGATGTCACCTGCAGTCCTATGTAACGCCACAGATAACACAATCATATCTCTGAGTACAGATAATGTAGTAGATGTCCCCTGCAGTCCTATGTAACAGCACAGATAACACAGTGATATCTCTGAGTACAGATAATGTAGTAGTCACCTGCAGTCCTGTGTAACACCACAGATAACACAGTGGTATCTCTGAGTACAGATAATGTAGTAGTCACGTGCAGTCCTATGTAATGCCACAGATAACACAGTGGTATCTCTGAGTACAGATAATGTAGTAGTCACCTGCAGTCCTTTGTAACACCACAGATAACACAGTGGTATATCTGAGTACAGATAATGTAGTAGTCACGTGCAGTCCTATGTAACACCAAAGATAACACAGTGATATCTCTGAGTACAGATCATGTAGTAGAAGTCCCCTGCAGTCCTATGTAACACCACAGATAACACAGTGATATCCCTCTGAGTACAGATAATGTAGTAGTCATCTGCAGTCCTATGTAACAGCACAGATAACACAGTGATATCTGAGTACAGATAATGTAGTAGATGTCCCCTGCAGTCCTATGTAACACCAAAGATAACACAGTGATATCTCTGAGTACAGATCATGTAGTAGATGTCCCCTGCAGTCCTATGTAACACCACAGATAACACAGTGATATCTCTGAGTACAGATAATGTAGTAGTCACCTGCAGTCCTATGTAATAGCACAGATAACACAGTGATGTCTCTGAGTACAGATAATGTAGATGTCACCTGCAGTCCTATGTAACACCACAGATAACACAGTGATATCTCTGAGTACAGATAATGTAGTAGCTGTCACCTCGGGGCGCCCCTACTAAATGATGTTCTACAAAATAAGAAAAGTGTCATAAAGGGACTCACAGGTGACGTCTTCTTTGATCTGAGGCATCACTTTCCCTTTTCCTCTCCATCCGGCCCAGACCTCCAGGATGATTTCTTCCAGATATGTTTCATCTTTTCAGAACCTGGGAGACAAACAATTTAGGCTCCGCACATTTCTAGCAGCTTCCTTTCCTTTCTCCCTCCTGTAGGCTCCCATAGTAACTGCTCTGTGTGGTGTTATGTGCAGTAAAGCGAGTAGGAATGTGGGATGCTCCCTGTATGTAGGATCCCCTGCTCTGCCCCCTGTATGTAGGACCCCCTGCTGTGCCCACATGAGCTAATAATGCCCCCAGAGGTGCCCCCATGAGCTAATAATGCCCCCAGAAGTGCCCCCATGAACTAATAATGCCCCCAGAGGTGCCCCCATGAACTAATAATGCCCCCAGAGGTGCCCCCATATACTAATAATGCCCCCAGAGGTGCCCCCATGAGCTATTAATGCCCCCAGAGGTGCCCCCATGAACTAATAATGCCCCAGAGGTGCCCACATGAGCTAATAATGCCCCCAGAGGTGCCCCCATGAACTAATAATGCCCCCAGAGGTGCCCCCATGAACTAATCATGCCCCCAGAGGTGCCCCCATGAACTAATAATGCCCCCAGAGGTGCCCCCATGAACTAATAATGCCCCCAGAGGTGGCCCCCCATGAACTAATAATGCCCCCAGAGGTGCCCCCATAAGCTAATAATGCCCCCAGAGGTGGCCCCCATGAACTAATAATGCCCCCAGAGGTGCCCCCATATACTAATAATGCCCCCAGAGGTGCCCCCATGAACTAATAATGCCCCCAGAGGGCATGATAGGGTTCCATTGATTCTAATGGAGTCACGTCATGGAGGGGCTGGGGTTTCTTCCCACTGGGGGTGGATTGCCCCGCCTCCAGTGCTTCAGCCTGGGCCTGGTGGTACAGTCACTTTAAGGCTATGGCAACCATATGGATTGAGAAGTGCTTGAGGGTACTGCTGTAAAACACTCTGAATATTAATGCCAAGCAGAATGAGAGACTATTAATTTGATAATCTCATTAATCTCTCTTTCAATGACATTACCATAGTAATGGGTAAAAGTATCCTAAGACATCGCTCTTAGACTATGTTTACACAACATACTATTTTTGAAAAGAACAGTCACCGTTTTCCATTAAAAAAGGATGTTTTTTATACCGCAATGATAACAACAGCCGTTGTTATCACACAATGCATTGAACAACGGCTGTCATTTGGCACTCAAAACAACGGTGGTTGTTCAATACATTGTGAGAAAACAACTGCTATTGTTGTATTGGCTTCAATGCATATCATTGCAGCACAAATAGAACGGCCGTTGTTTTAATGGAAAACAGCAGCCGTTCTTTTCAAAAATAGTATGTTGTGTGAACATAGCCTAAATGATCTTTCATTACAGCTTTGATTATAACAAGATGAATAAGACTAAGACATTTGCCATTATTTGGTGTATACAGTTTATTGGGTGACTTTAAGAATGGCAAATTCTTTTCCAAAACATCTCTCCTTTTATTTCTTCATTTCTCTGGATTTGTAGCGATTTCCCTTTTCTCAGGTTTCTTCTGCATGATTCCACCTCTGGTGGTAAGAATGTGGTCAGAGAAGAGTAATACGTCACTAGGTATTGTCCAGTATGCTGCCATTTATTATGTGATCTTGGGCTGAGGTCGGGCAATGTACAGCAGAAGCAGGAAACAATAACTTCTTCTTTTTGTGAAAACATCGTCGTTGCTTTTGCAGCTTTCTCATCTTCACATATTTGCTGTTTCCTTTTCTTTCCGCTTTGTGCATCTGTAGGTTCTGGAGGGGCCATTTATGTTGCTTTTAAAGAAAACAAAAAATGTAGATAACTGAAGATGAAATGTCGCCTTCTGTTTGTTACAATGATACAAAGAATTGTGTTCACTCCTATAATCATTGCTATGAACATTGTGGGGTCAGGTTTGTGGCCGCCAAAGTGGCTGTATGACTTTAGTCCTCAAATAGGCCGATATTATACTCTCTTTTAGTTGGCAGGGTGGAAGAGCGATACCGCCGGGGGCCTTAACAGGTACCTGCTGGGGACCAATGAAGTAATTATATTTGATTTCCTATTTTACAGAACACGGAGCCTAAATCTAGATGAAGATTTGAACCAGGGTTCTGCTATTGTTTTGGTGTAAAATCCTGGCTCAAAGTAAGTAAAATAGGTGACGTAATGTTAGACTAGACATTGTAAGTGTGCCTGAGATTTATGCTTTCTGGCACATTTCTGAGACAGTCAGTTCTAAGTGTACACTGTTTGTTGAGAAATGTGCTCTGTGCATCCCCTTTAAAGGGTTATTCTGGAGAAATATATGTATATATGGTTCAGGGGAGAAAAAGAGCGCTGCACCTCACACCTATGGCTGAAACTAGTGCCTCTCGGCTGCATAAAAAACATCAGAATTTTGTGTATGAATTGATCAAGCCACACTTCCCCATGTACCATCGTGCAGGTATCTGATACACAAGGGTCCCTACACTAAGTCCACACCGTGTCGGTCAGTGGCCACCATTCCCGTAGGAGTGCACGAGCAGGGAAGGGGGGCCATGGAACGGCCCTGCAACCCCCCTTGCCACATGGACTTAGTGTAGGAATCCATGTGTATCAGATACCTGCACGATGGTACATGGGGCAGTGTGGCTTGATCAATTCATACACAAAATTCTGATGTTTTTTATGCATCTGAGAGGCACTAGTGTCAGCCATAGGTGTGAGGTGCAGCGCTCTTTTTCTTCCCTGAACCGTATTTTGTTTCTCTCTTTTCTCAGTGTTTTTGCACTCCTGCTGGTAAGACCCACATGACCGCAAGTAGCAGGAGACACCTGAGTGCATGTGCTTTTATCCCTCCTGTTTGTCCCATTCTATCTGCAGTAGCAATGGTGAGCACAATACCTTATCCAGACTTGTGCTGTTTGGGGGCGGCTTCCTCCGCCGGCGGTGCTGGCTGGGAGTTTTTTTTTGGGGGGGGGCATTTTTGGGTCTGGTCCTGTGGCATGGGGGTTGCAGGGCCGTTCCATGGCCCCCCTTCCCTGCTCGTGCACTCCTGCGGGGGTGGTGGCCACTGACCGACACGGTGTGGACTGCACGATGGTACCTGCACGATGGTACATGGGGCAGTGTGGCTTGATCAATTCATACACAAAATTCTGATGTTTTTTATGCAGCCGAGAGGCACTAGTGTCAGCCATAGGTGTGAGGTGCAGCGCTCTTTTTCTTCCCTGAACCATATATGTATATATGTTGTCTTTGTCTGGTAACAGTAACACGCCCCTTCTGCTGTTACCAGTGGCTGTGTCGGGAACTGCAGAGCATCAGAAGCCCTGTCCCGACCCAGTTACCTATCGGTAATGCTGCTGCATGCAATGTTAGCGATACTTAGCCTCCCCCAATGTTTGTTCTAATGTAAATTAGCATTAGAATAGACATTACCACTTGGGCAGCAGCCTGTGTCAGGAGAACTGCAGTCACCCACAGTTAAAGAGGTGCTCCAGCGTGGGGGCACTTTTTTTGGGGACCGGGGAGGAGGTGGCTGAAATGAAAGACGTCCACTTACCTCCCCGGTTCCAGCGGCGGGTCCCGCATTACGGCGCTCCGGTGCCCGGTTCTGTTCCCGGCCGCTTCCTGGTGTCTGACGCCGCCCGAGACGCTACGTCTCAGGGCCACTCAGCCACTCAGTGAAGGAGGCGGGATCCGAGCGGACTTCAAACGGATCCCGCCTCCTTCACTGAGTGGCTGAGCGGCCCTGAGACGTAGCGTCTCGGGCGGCGTCAGACACCAGGAAGCGGCCGTGATGCGGGACCCGCCGCTGGAACCGGGGAGGTAAGTGGACGTCTTTTATTTCAGCCACCTCCTCCCCGATCCCCCCAAAAAAGTGCCCCCACGCTGGAGCACCCCTTTAAGCTCTGAAGTCTTGCAGTCTCACTGTAGAACTGCATTCTCACACAGTAAAGCTCATGGTTTTACTATGGCACCGCTGCAGCGCTCCTGACACATACAGCTTCCCCAGTTGTAATATTTATTCTATTCTGAAGGCCCTATTACACCAAGCAATTATCAGTCGTACTTGGCTCATTACCGGCAGTACCGGACGATAATCATTTAGTGTAATTGTGCATGTTAAAGGACCATGATCAGCAGACATGCACAATACAGCTGATCGTGATCTTTCAAAATGTTGAAAAATCACGATTAGTGCATCGGCGGTCTGCTGCTTGTCGATTCGTGTAATAGGAGCAGCGGTTGCAGACCGTCACTGACTTTAATTGGCAGCTCAGACAATGTAAGAATTGTCTAGGCAGCTCCTCCTGCTGCTAACCTCAGCCGCCCTGCTGCTTCCCACTCGCTGTCTGTGTATGGAATAGCACAGGCAGCAGGCGGGGAGCGAGGAGGAAGTGAGCGCTGACCTTACAGTTCAGCACTCGCTTCCCCCTTATTATCGTGCCATGTAATACGGCTTTATAGCTTCACTATGAAATTGTTTGATTGTGCTCAGCATTTGTATTTACCTTTCACACATGTAAGAAATCAAGTCTGGCTGGTTGTTGGATGGCTGGCTGATTGGCAGACTGTACAGCTGATTGTCTGGATCGCTGGCTGGCTGACTGGCTGGATTAGCGGCTGGCTGACTCACCAGCTAGCTGGCGGGGTAGCTTAATGGCTGTCTGACTTGCTGGCTGGATAGCTAACCGACCGGCTGGATAAGTGCAAGGCAGGCTCACTCGTTGGCTGGCAATGTGGACCGTGTACTGGCTGCAGGTACCTGGGCTGATTATCTGATTGTGCGGCTGGATGGATGGTTGGCCACTGCTGGACCTACCAGGACAAAAATAAAATCATGCCACAGGGATATATTGGGGATCTCCTGGAATTGTTATGAGGGTGCTGAAACTGGTTGGGCAGCAAGCGGCTTTTGTATTTACCTTTCACACGTGTGTAAATCAAGGCTGGCTGGTTGTTGGATGGCTGGCTGGTTGATAGACTGGACAGCTGACTGGATGGATCACCGGCTGTCTGACTCACCAGCTAGCTGTCAGGATTGCTTAATGGCTGGCTGGCTGGCTGGTAGCTGACCAACTGGATAGCTGGAACGCTTGATGACTTGGTAGCTTGCAATGTGGTCTGTGTACCGTTGCAGATACCTGAGCTGATTAGCTGACTGTACGACTGGCGTGATGGCCGGCCACTGCTGGTCCTACTAGGAGAAATATGAAATCATACCACTGGGTTGTAGTGCGGACCTCCTGGAATTGCTATGGGAGTGCTGTAACTGGCTGGGCAGCGCGCAGCTTTAATATTTACCTTTCACTCATTTGAGCATCATGGGTGGTTGGCTGGATGGCTGGCAGGTTAGTTAGCTTACTGGCTATGTAGATGTTTGGCTTTCTGACTAAATGACTGGCTGGCTGACTTGATGGCAGGTTACTGCTGGACCTATCAGAATAGAAGATAAAATCATGTCTCTTGAAACAAGGAAAGGACATTGGATGGGGACTGGGGTCCATGGGGAATTGCAGCCTTTGTATTTACCTTTCATTCAAGTGAGAATGAAGGCTGACTGGTTAGCTAGATGACTGACTGACTGGATGGCTAATTGACTTTCCTCTGCTGGACCTACCAGAACAGAGGATAAAATTATGTCATTGGTGTCTGGATGGGGACTGGGCCGGGACCTCCTGGGATTACTGTGGGATCCTGTAATTGGCTGGGTAGCACTCAACCTTTGTACTTACCCTTCACTCCTGTGAGAATCATGGCTGTCTGTCTGACTGGATGGCTCTCCACCGCAGACCTACCAGGACAGAAAATAAAATCATGCCACTGGGATCCAGTGGTGACCCCCTGGAAATGCTATAGGGGTGATGTAACTTATTGGGAAGCACTCAGCATTTGGATTTACTGCTGGTTGGTTGTTGGAAGAATGGCTGACTGGTTGGTAGACTGGACAGCTGGCTTTCTGGCTGGCTGGATTACTGGCTGGCTGACTCAACAGCTAGCCAGCAGGGTGGCTTAATGGTTGGCTGACTTGCTGACTGTCTGGAGAAGTGAAAGGCTGGCTGACTTGCTAGCTGGCAATGTGGTCTCTGTAGCGGCTGCAGATACCTGGACGGATTATCTGACTGTACGACTGGCTTGATAACCGGCCACTGCTGGACCTACCAGAACAAAAATAAAATCATGCAACAGGGATCTAGTGGAGACCTCTTGGAATCGCTATGAGGGTGCTGTAACTAGCTGGGCAGCAAGCAGCATTTGTATTTACCTTTCACTCAAGTGAGTGTCAAGGCTGGCTGGTTGTAGAATGGCTGGCTGGATGATTTGCAGACTGGACAACTGGCTAGCTGGATTACTGGCTGGCTGACTGGATTGAGTACTGACTGGCTGAATCACCAGATAGCTGGCAGAATGCCTTAATGGCTTGCTGATTTGCTGGCTAGTTAGCTGACTGGCTGGAGAAGTAGAAGGCTGGCTGCTTGGAAGGCTGTACAGCTGGCTGGCTTGCTGGATTCCTGGCTGGCTGACTGGCTGGATTTCCGGCTGGCTGACTCACCAGCTGGCTTAATCGCTGGCTGGCTACTTAGGTGACCTAGTTAGCTTCCTGGCTGGATTGGTGGAAGGCTGGCTTCATGGCTGGCCACTGCTGGACCTACCAAGAGTAAAATAAAATCATGCAACAGGAATAAAGTAGGGACCTCCTGGAATTGCTGTGGGGTGCTGTAACTGGCTGGGCAGCATGCAGCTTTAATATTTACCTTTCACTCATTTGAGCATCATGGGTGGTTGGCTGGCTGGCTGGCAGGTTAGCTAGCTTACTGGCTATGTAGATGTTTGGCTTTCTGAAGAAATGTCTGGCTGATTTGATGGCAGGTTACTTCTGGACCTATCAGAATAGAAGATAAAATCATGTCTCTGGAATCAAAGAAAGGACATCAGATGGGGACTGGATTGGGGTCCACGCGGAATTGCAGCTTTTGTATTTACCTTTTATTCAAGTGAGAATGAAGGCTGACTGGTTAGCTAGGTGACTGACTCGATGGCTAATTGACTTTCCGCTGCTGGACCTACCAGAACAGAGGATAAAATTATGACATTGGGATCTGGATGGGAACTGGGCTGGGGACCTCCTGGGATTGCTATAATGTGCTGTAATTGGTTGAGTATCACTGAACCTTAGTACTTACCCTTCACTCCTGTGAGAATCATGGCTAGCTGGCTGGCTAGCTGGCTAGCTGACTCGCTGACCAGCTGGAGGAGTGGCCCCTGCTGGACCTACTAGGACAAAAATAAATCATGCTACATGGCTATATTGGGGACCTACTGGTAATGCTATGAGAATGCTGTAACTGGCTGGGCAGCAAGTGGCATTTGTATTTACCTTGTGAATATATGTGAGAATCAAGGCTGGCTGGCTGTTGAATGACTGGCTGGCTGGCTGTTGAATGACTGGCTGGCTGGCTGTTGGATGACTGGCTGACTGGCTGGCTTTTTGGTTGGAAGGCTGTACAGCTGGCTGGCATGATTCCTGGCTGGCTGAATTGCTGGATTACCGGCTGACTGATTCACCACCTAGCCGGCAGGATGGCTGGCTGGCTGACCAGCTGGATAGGTGGAAGGCTGGCGTGATAGCTGGCAACTGCTGGACCTACCAGAAGAAAAATAAAATCATGCCACAGAGTTATAGTAGGGACCTCCTGGAATTGCTAGGGGGTGCTGTAACTGGTTGGGCAGCAAGCAGCATTTGTATTTACCTTGTGAATATATGTGAGAATCAAGGCTGGCTGGCTGTGGAATGACTGGCTGGATGGCTTGCTCACTGGATGACTGGCTGGCTGGCTGGATGGATGGCTTGCTCACTGGATGACTGGCTGGATGGATGGACGGCTGACAGGATAATCGTCTGCTTGGATGTCTGGATTTATTACTTCTTAAATGGCTTCTGGATTGCTTGCTTCTGGAATGGCTTCCTGGCTGGCTGACTTATTACGTAGTGGCTGACTTATCGGGTAGCTAGCAGGGTGGCTGACTGGATAGCTAGCTAAGTTGCTTGCTGGCTGGATAATTGGAAGGCTGGCTGACCAGCTGACTGGATGGCTTACTAGCTGACAATGTGGACTCTCCTGCTGCACATATCTGGATGGGGAAACTTGCATAAAGATTTTCTATTGGGCAGAGAAGTACACAAGCAGGACTACCTACTGATTGGAAGGAGCGCTGCTGCTTTGTATGCCCACATAACCGCAAGCAGTCGATTTTAGAGTAGCATAGTCAATCTGTGCATGCTCTGACATTCTTTTCCGCTCAGAAGCTTTCATTATTATATGTAAGCCAGTGCCGCTCACTGAGCTCTCGCCCCGCTACCACCTGTCCCAACACCACACATATGCCGCAGGAGTGCACAGGTGGAGGGGGCATCTGATTTATGTTAACAAAGTAACTACTCATACCCCCTTACCCCTGCATATGATCGGGGCCCTTGATGGCCGTACACCCACCTGGTGATAGTAAGTCCCTTTGAAGGGGCCCTCTTTCTTCCTGGAATGAGGCACCAGATTTATGTTATTGGGGCCTCCTCCTGACACCTCTTGGTGTTAATGGAGTCCTGTCATCTAGTCTGTAATGGTAAAGGGAACCTTGCCCCCATATAAGGCAAATGCATCCTCCAGTTGGTAAAGGCGCCCCATTTGCCACTAGCTATTTTGGGTGCCTCCTCCAGACTCCGCTAGGTCTTAAGGGAGTCCTTACCTCCAATATTTGATCTTAAAGTGGGGTTCCTCCTCCCCCAAATTAGGTAAATGGCTCCTCCTGATGGTAACGGCGCCTCATTTACCTCTATAGGTTAAAAAGGTTATCCAGGAATCTAAAAAGATTAGAGCTTTCCTCTCTCCCTGGTCACTGACCTCCAGATTACCTTTGTCTCAGTCTAATACTTATCTGGCCTAAAGGGCTGAGGGTAACGAGGCAAATGCTATGTTGCGTTCACACCACATGGGTGAAACCAGGCTTGCCGCTGTGGCCAAGGTATACATGATGTTGTGAGAACATCAGCAACATTGTGTGTACATTAGCCACCACTGGTTTGTCCAACGTGCAGCGATCGCAACACAGTACTCACTCCATCATCTCATCCTGCCTCTTCATGCAGGATGAGAAGGTTTTTTGATGTCATAAGCTAAAGAGAGTAAGTAAAGGAGGAAAGTGGCTGAGAATCGAGGAAAGGCCTCAGCTCCCTTGACAATCTCTTTAAGGGCGCCACCTCCGGACTACATTAGGTGTTAAAAGAATCCTTACCTCCAGTATCTGGTGTTATTGTGGGGTTCCTCCTCCCCCATATGAGGCAAATGGCTCCTCCTGATGGTAACGGCGCCCCATTTACCTCATGATGTTTAAAGGTTTATCCAGGAATCTAAAAAGGTGATACCTTTCCTCTCTCCCTGGTCGCTAACCTCCAAATTACCTCAGTCTGATACTTTCTTATCTGGCCGAAAGGGATGAGGGTGAGATAACTACTATGTTGTGATCACTGCATGTTGGTGAAACCAGGCTCACCGCCGTGGCCAAGGTATACATGATGTTGTGAGAACATCAGCAACATTGTGTGTACATTGGCCACCACTGGTTTATCCAACATGCAGCGATCGCAACACAGTAGTCACCGCATCATCTCATCCTGACCCCTTCACGTCAGATGGGAAGGTAAGCTGCTGAGAGTAAGTAAAGGAGGAAAGTGGCTGAGAAGCAAGGAAAGGCAATACCTCTTCAGATCCCTGAAAAACCTCTTTAAGAGCGCCACCTCCGGACTCAATCAGGTGTTAAAAGAATCCTTACCTCCAGTATTTGATGTTATTGTGGGGTTCCTCCTCCCCCATAAGAGGCAAATGGCTCCTCCTGATGGTAACGGCGCCTCATTTACCTCTTGATGTTTAAAGGTTTATCCAGGAATCTAAAAAGGTAATACCTTTCCTCTCTCCCTGGTCGCTAACCTCCTGATTACCTCAGTCTGATACATTCTTATCTGGCCGAAAGGGATGAGGGTGAGATAACTACTATGTTGTGATCACTGTATGTTGGTGAAACCAGGCTCACAGCTGTGGCCAAGGTATACATGATGTTGTGAGAAGATCAGCAACATTGTGTGTACATTGGCCACCACTGGTTTATCCAACATGCAGCGATCGCAACACAGTACTCACCGCATCATCTCATCCTGACCCCTTCACGTCAGATGGGAAGGTATGCTGCTGAGAGTAAGTAAAGGAGGAAAGTGGCTGAGAAGCAAGGAAAGGCAATACCTCCTCAGCTGTCTGGACAACCTCTTTATGGGCGCCACCTCCGGATTCAATCTGGTGTTAATAGAATCCTCACCTCCAATATCTGATGTTATTGTGGGGTTCCTCCTCCCCCAAAAGAGGCAAATGGCTCCTCCTGATGGTAACGGCGCCCCATTTACCTCATGATGTTTAAAGGTTTATCCAGGAATCTAAAAAGGTGAAACCTTTCCTCTCTCCCTGGTCGCTAACCTCCAAATTACCTCAGTCTGATACTTTCTTATCTGGCCAAAAGGGATGAGGGTGAGATAACTACTATGTTGTGATCACTGCATGTTGGTGAAACCAGGCTCACTGCGTGGCCAAGGTATACATGATGTTGTGAGAACATCAGCAACATTGTGTGTACATTGGCCACCACTGGTTTATCCAACATGCAGCGATTGCAACACAGTACTCACCGCATCATCTCATCCTGACCCCTTCAGTCAGATGGGAAGGTATGCTGCTGAGAGTAAGTAATGGAGGAAAGTGGCTGAGAAGCAAGGAAAGGCAATACCTCTTCAGATCCCTGAAAACCCTCTTTAAGGGCGCCACCTCCGGACTGCATTAGGTGTTACAAGAGTCCTTACCTCCAGAATTTGATGTTCTTGTGGGGTTCCTCCTCCCCCATATGAGGTAAATGGTCCCTCCTGATGGTAACGACACCTAATTTACCTCTGGATGTTACAGGTGTCTCCTCCTTTCCAGACACTTCAGATGTTACGGGTGTCTTCTCCTCCTGCCGATAGCACTGTGTTACCTAGATAAGAGATATAAAAAAAAAAAACTATTAACAAAATATCAATCAGAAAAGTAAAATGAATAAATGTATAAATATTATTAAGCTAACGGTCCTATTACACCAATCGATTAAAGAACATACTTGTCCGATTATTGACCATTGCGGCCGATAATTGCTTGGTGTAATATCTCCTGTTAAAAGGCAACGATGAGCCGTCATGCACAATGTCGGCTGATCCATGTCTTTCAACAGGTTGAAAAAAATAAGAAACAATAACAGCCTGCTGGCTGTCGCTTCGAGCTATAAGAGCGGCGGAAGCAGACGGCCGCTATCTCCTATGGGCTCTCCAGTTGATCTAAAGATCATCCGGGAAGCCCCTCCTGCAGCCCACCAGCTCTTACCTGCTCTCTGTCGGCACGTGTATTAGTGCCGGGAACGAGGAGCATGCGAGCGCGGATCTGACAGGTTGGGGCTCGCTCGCTCCTCCAGATCAGCCCGTGTAATAGGGCCTTAAGTACAATAAGGAAATCAGTGAGATTTTGGTTACTCACCTTTTAGTCGTCTTTGATGGTACAGCAGCAGCAGAACAGTGCCCGAAGTCTACAAAACAAAGAGAAAATCCACCATGACTTTCCTAAGATAAGACATATCTTCTGGTGACACATAGTGATGGGAGAATAGATGTTACATTGGAGAGAAGGGGGTCAGATATGTCCCTATCAGTGGGGTGTAGATGGGGAAGTTTAGGTACAGTGCCGGGTACACTATGTTTGTTAGGCCACAACTAAATCAAGCTGTTCTCAATGATCGAGGATAAAAAAAGAGGACGACTCTAGATGACTGTTTATCCCTTAGTATAAATATATCATGTAAAGACATTATCACTTGTATTCACCTGTCCATGATGGTCCTCCTGCTGGTGCTCCTAAGAAGAAATGGGGAGAAATAAATTAATAATTTTCCAAACCAAAATCATTGAGCACATTACTTTTATATAGGACAGTAGCACTTACAGCTATGTATATCATGATAATTCTTTCCTTACAGTATTTATAGGCGACTTTATTTACCTCTACAGTAATATTCTACATTTAAAGGGAAACTGTCAGCAAGTTATTAGCATCTAACCTGCTGACACATTCCTATAGTGGACAGGAGGCTGAAAATGTAGGAAGTTTGTTACCTTCCTACTCGGTGCAGTTTGCGTGTACTTGGTTGTGTAATGCACATGCTAATGAGGCAGTATGGTCCACTGGATGTGGGACTACCACCTTCAGTGCACCAATCCGCCAAGGGCCTACTCCTCCTTCTAATGAATAGTGGAGCAGAACTCTGCAATGACGTCACGAACAATGTCGATAGAAAATGTCGATGGTGATAGGGATCAGGCAGTGAGTTTCCATAACGCCTGACCCCTGTTAAGCCAAAGTCAGAGCGATGTAACCGCAGCCTACCCTTCCCCAAAGAGAATATAGGAACTCTCGACCGTGCTTAATGTTCCTCTGTGTGTGTGTGTGGTGAGGACAAGCAGAGGGTGGGAGATATAATTGGTGGACTCATTACATCCACCCATAAACCCCACCCAGTATGACTTCAGCTCTGCTCCTTTTTCATACTTACAAGATGGTGTCCAGACTAGGGCCTCCCCGGTGTGGTGGGTAGTCGTAGTCTCTGTAGCAATAAACATGGCTGTGGTTAGGATTGTTGACAGTGTCCTATCTAAAAATCACATTAAATCTTATCTATTGTAATTTCTCATTAAATTATGACCTTAAACTCCAAGATTTATTTTTATTCTTAAATTCCCATGATGTATTAAAGAGAACCTTTATGTATTAAAAAGAACATTTATGCCTTATTTCTAAGTATAAGATTTCATGTTGCTGGGGTATGTTCTCACAACGTAATTTTTTTTACAGCGATTACGGCCAATCATGATCAATATCTTTTTAAACTGCTGCCATTATCAAAAAACATAGCTGTAAGGTGAACCAGGATCTAAAAGTGGAAAAAGTTTCAGCAAGAAATCGATCGCACAAAAATGTGCGATTTTTTGACACAAAAATTCAGGACTACACTCTTGATAACTCCTCCCTCCCCTTTTATTTCAAGGAAATAAATCTCCTTCAATACCTTCATTTTTTAATGATGTACTTACCCATCCAGTTCGTCCTCTCCGTCTTCCTCGATCCTGTTAGTTGCAGAATAGAAAAGATATTGAGAACCTTATAACAATAGACAAACATATACATATACACTACTATAGTGCATGGGGCCCTGAGGATAAAGGTATGTTTTTTACCCTCATCCTTGGTACCGTTGTTTTGTAATTTACAGTTTAATCAATAGGCTAATAAGGTGTTTTGGTGCACTGGGGGTGGCACTACCACTCTCAGTGCACCCAGCCGGTCCACTTGTCCCTTCTAATAAATATTCACTAGAAGGGACGGCTGCAGTGAATTGGTGTTGAGTGGTAGTCCCACCACCAGTGCACCAAATCGCTTCATTATCATAAATATTAAGCAACAAGTACACAAAAACGGCACAGGGGATGAAGATCAGGAACTTATTTTTATCCTCAGCACCCTGTGCGCTATAGGGACATATTATAAGGTTAGATGCAGAAAACCGGTGGCTAATCGATCATTCAGCTGTCATATATTGAAGGTATATGACCACGTAAAGTCATTGCCTTTTATCACTCACCCTGGTTTGGCGTTGGTGTCATCCTCTTCTTCCACTTCATCAACTTCCCTGTATATGTAATATAAAACAGCTCATATACAGATATATATAGTTAATATGGACATGTGATTAAATAGAGACTTGTGTGGGGAGTTTATAAGGGAAAAAGTTACAAAGCATAATATACTTATTACATCTACCCATGGTCTGCAGCAGTATGATTTCAGTTCTGCTCCTTCTTCATACTTACAAGATGGTCTCCAGACTAGGACTCTCCTGATGTTTCGGGCAGTCGTAGTCTCTGTAACAATAAACATGGCTTTGGTTAGGATTGTTGACCCTGTGACTGTGTTAATAAAATATGACCTTAAACACCAGGATTTATTCCTCTTAGGCCCCGTTCCCACTGAGCAAAACTAGCGGAATTCCGTGGCGGAATTGTCCGCCGCGGAATGCCATTAGCCTCCCGCTCATAATGGGAGTCTATGGGAGGTGCACGCTCATGCTCTATCCGTGCTGAAGAATAAACATGTTCATTCTTCAGCGCGGGGAGAGCAGGAGCGCGCGCCTCCCATAGACTCCCATTATGAGCGGGAGGCTCAGTGGGAACGGGGCCTAAAATTACCATAATGTATTAAAGGGAACCTTTAATCTAAGATTTTATGCTACATCACACATTTTTTAACTTAAAGGGATTATCCAGTGCTACAAAAACATGTCCACTTTCTTCCAGAGACAACACGACTCATGTCCCCAGCTCAGGTGTGGTTTGCAGTTAATCTTCATTCACTTCAATGGAACCAAGATGCAAAATCTGCACCCAAACTGGAGACAAGAGTGGTGCTGCCTCTGGGAGAACGTGGCCATGTTTTCGTTGCACTGGATAACCCCCTTGCGTTGCAGGTAGCCATCTGGGCGGATCCAGACCTGTGTTTAGTTATCGCTCTCTGCCTGTCACTCATCCCACCAAGCCCGCTGTCAGGGAGAGAGCGGTGAATAGTCACAGGTGGTAAGCCGCCCAGATGACTGCCTGCCGTGTGCGTGGGGATTACACTTCATTTTCTTAGATATAAAGCTGCTGCTGCTTCTGCTGAAGCCATGACCAATACGTGCTGCAAGCTGCACAGGGGCTTCATACTGTGTTTCAGAGAACCTAATGCTGATTAATTCCCTTTAAATGGTGTGTTCTCACAAAGTCTTTTTTAAGCAAAAAACGTCTGTTTGCTGCAGTTATTATTTCACACTGATGTACTTACCTATCCAGGTCATCGTCTCCTTCCTCCTCTGCGTCTTCGGTCCTATTAGTTGCAGAATAGAAAAGATATTGAGAACCCAACAACAATAGAGATTCATATACATTACTATAGTGCACAGGGCGCTGAGGATAAAGGTAGGTCTCTTACCTTCATTCTCTGCACCGTTTTTCTGTAATTTGTAGTTTAATCCATAGGCTAATGAGGCGTTTGGTGCATTGGGGGCGGGACTACCACTCTCACTCCTCCAATCCACCAATCACTCCTGTCCCTTATAATGGATATTCGTCCAGTGCTTTGTAGTGATGAGCACCGGAGTGATGTCACCACAGAGCGCTGGACAAATATTCATTAGGAGGGAAGGGCAGGCCAGCTGGAGCGGATCGGTGCAGAGTGGTAGTCCCACCGTCAGTGCACCAAACATCCACATTATCATAAGAATTAAACAATAAAGTACATGAAAATGGCGCCCAGGATGAAGATAGGAAACTTACCTTCATCCTCAGCACCCTGTGCGCTATAGGGACATATCAGCAGGTTAGATGCTGAGAAATCCGGAGGCTAAATGATCATTCAGCTGTCATATGCTGAAGGTAGGGCTGGGCGATATTGCCAAAAAATAAAATCTCGATTTTCTGAAATTTTTGGACGATTCCTGATTTTTTTCTTTTTGCTAAATAAACAGAATTTTTTTTCCCTGCAGCGTCAGATACTATTTTAATTGCGTTTGAGACTGTATTGCTTCCCAGTGTAACAGTGCTCCCCCTGTGCCACCATGTAGTAGACAAGCCCATTGTGTGCCCCATATAAGTAGTTTTTCCATATATGTGCCACTTTGTGCCCCCATATAGTATAGGAGATCTTCTTTGTGCCTCCATCTAGGTAGGGAGTAGTAGTGGAGGCATAGTGGATAAGGGGTGTAGTAGTACAGGTAAAGATGAGAGGTGTGGTAGTGGAGGTATAGATGAGGGGTGTATTAGTAGTACAGGAACAGATGAGGGGATTAGTAGTACAGGTATAGTTGAGGGGTGTAGTAGTAGTACAGGTAACGATGAGGGGTGTAGTAGTAGTACAGGAACAGATGAGGGGTGCAGTAGTAGTACAGGTAAAGATGAGGGATGTAGTAGTAGTACAGGTAAAGATGAGGGGTGTAGTAGTAGTAGTACAGGAACAGATGAGGGGGGGGCAAGCATGGGGCACACTGGAGAGGGGAGAGCATGGGGCACACTGGAGGGGGGAGAGCATGGGGCACACTGGAGGGGGGAGAGAGCATGGGGCACACTGGGGGACAAGCATGGGGCACACAGGAGGGGGGAGAGCATGGGGCACACTGGAGGGGGGAGACAGCATGGGGCACACTGGGGGGACAAGCATGGGGCACACTGGAGGGGGGAGAGCATGGAGCACACTGAGGGGGACAAGCATGGGGCACACTGGAGAGGGGAGAGCATGGGGCAAACTGGAGGGGGGAGAGCATGGGGCACACTGGAGGGGGGAGAGTATTGGGCACACTGGAGGGGGGAGAGCATGGGGCACACTGGAGGGGGAGAGCATAGGGCACACTGGAGGGGGAGAGCATGGGGCACACTGGAGGGGGGAGAGCATGGGGCACAGTGGGGGGGGACAAGCACGGGGCACACTGGGGGGGAGAAGCATGGGGCACACTGGAGGGGGGAGAGCATAGGGCACACTGGAAAGGGGAGAGCATGAGGCACAGTGGGGGGGACAAGCATGGGGCAGATCGGGGGGAGCATGGGGCAGACTGGGGCAGGAGGGAACATACCTGGTGTACCCCCTCTGCCCGGGAGCTAACCGCCGGCACTTGCGTTTTCCTCCCGCCCACACTCCCCGCAGCGGACCCGGTACAGCTGCGGTACAGCTCCAGCACCTGCAGTGACACTATTACCCGATGCTTCAATATCTGCAGCCTCCTCCGGGGACCTCTCGCTCCTCTGGCTCTGTTTCAGTAGCTGGAGGATACGAACAGCCCGCGCGCGCCCGCATCTAGTAATTTATTTTTTTGAAAATCGATTTTCAAAAAAAATCTATTTGATTCTCAAATTCTGGGCGAATTAATGGAATTAATTTGATTAATCGCCCAGCCCTAGTTGAAGGTATATGACCACATAAAGTCATTGCCTTTTATCACTCACCCTGGGGTGGCGTCGATGTCCTCCTCTGCTTCCACTTCATCGACTTCCCTGTATATGTAATATAAAACAGCTCATATACAGATATATAGTTAATATGGATATTTGATTAAATAGAGACTTGTATGGGGAGTTTATAAGGCAAAAAAGTGATTTAGCATAATATACTTATTACATCTACCCATGGACGGACTGCAGCAGCATGATTACAGCTCTGTTCCTTCTTCATACTTACAGTATGGTGTCCAGACTGGGACTCTCCTGATGTTTTGGGTAGTCGTAGTCTCTGTAACAATAAACATGGCTGTGGTTAGGATTGTTGACACTGTGACTGTGTCAATAAAATATGACCTTAAACACCAGGATTTATTCCTCTTAATTTACCCTAATGTATTAAAGGGAACCTTTAATCTAAGATTTTATGCTGCTCAACACATTTTTTTAACTTAAAGGGATTATCCAGTGCTACAAAAACATGTCCATTTTCTTTCAGAGACAACATGACTCTTGTCTTAGGTTGAGGTTCAGTTCAGGTGTGGTTTGCAATTAAACTCCATTCACTTCAATGGAACCAAGTTGCAAAACGTACACACAAATTGCTGACAAGAGTGGTGCTGCCTCTGGGAGAAAGTGGCCACGTTTTGTTGCACTGGATAACCCCTTTAAAGGGAATCAGCTCAATTGGAGCACAGTATAAAGCTCCTGTGCGGCACATATCGGTCGCGGCTTCAGCAGCAGCTTTATATCCGAGAAAATGAAGTTTAATCCCCCAGCACGTGGCAGGTAGTCACTTCTGCGGTCACGGCACGCCTGTGAGCGCGCCCTGCAGGGATGATTGACAGGGAGAGGCACCAGTAACAGGCCTCTCTGCCTGTCACACATCCCGCCGAGCACGCTGTCAGGGAGAGAGCGGTGAATAGACACGTGTGGGGAGCCGCCCAGATGACTAACTGTTGCCCCTCTCCCTGCCACGTGCGTGGGGGATTAAACTTCATTTTCTCGGGTGTAAAGCTGCTGCAGCCGCTGGTGATATGAACCGCGAGCCGCACAGCATACTGTGTTCCAGGGAACCAAATCAACCCTATTAGGCCCATTCATTCCCTTTAAAAATTGTGTTCTCATAACCTCTTTTTTAAAGCAGGAAACGTTTTTTAACTGATGTTATTATTTTACACTGATGTACTTACCCATCCAGGTCGCCGTCTCCGTCCTCCTCTGCGTCTTCGGTCCTGTTAGTTGCAGAATAGAAAAGATATTGAGAACCCAAGAACAATAGACATTCACATACACTACTATAGTGCAAAGGGCGCTGAGGATAAAGGTAGGTTCCTTCATCCTTTGCGCTGTTGTTTTGTAATTTTTAGTTTAATCCATAGGCTGAGGCGTTTGTTGCGCTATAGGGACATATCAGGGAAAACCGGACACTAAACGATCATTCGGCTATCAAATATTGAAGGTATATAACCACATAAAGTCATTGCCTTTTATCACTCACCTTGGGATGGCGTCGATGTCCTCCTCTTCCTCTTCATCAACTTCCCTGGATATACAATATAAAACAGCTGATATATAGTAATGTGATATATGATTAGACTTGGACGGGGAACTTATGAAGCAAAACAGTGAAGCTAGCATAAAGGACTAATGGAGCATTATAATGACTGCAGCAGTATGATTTCAGCTCTGCTCCTTCTTCATACTTACCAAATGGTCTCCAGACTGGGGCGCCATTGGTTCCGTGGGAATCTGCCCTCACTGTAACAATAAAGATGTAGACTTAGATTAGGATTGGTGTCACTAGGCCCTGTTAAAAATTTACAGAAAATCTCATCTATTACAAAGTGTCAATAAAATATGAGCTTCAGCCCCAGGATTTATTTCTCTTACATTTCCATAAAGTATTAAAGGGAACCCGTCATCACATTTATGCTGCTTGTACCAGAAATTATAGTGGTGACCCCCAGTGGCTTCTCTCTGCCCATGAGCCGCGATTGATGGATCTCTCCTTCTACCCAAACAGGAAAAGATCTATCAATCAGCGGAGAAACATGTGGATCCTGCCCAGATGAGTCATAGTTCGGGCAGCATGAACGTGATGTTTCTTTTTAAAATTGACTCATATCCCACAAAATTCCGATGTCCTTTTACCCTTTCCCCCCAAGAAAAGAAAAGTGTTGTGATAGATACCTGAACGCTCTTGGCGCGTACTTCACCAGCATCATCCACCTATTATGAAAGAAGAAATACATAGAAATAAGACATATTATCAGGGGTAACAGTCACTCCTGCAGGTGCTGCACATTTCTGCAGGACGTGATATGTAATAAATAATCCTAAGACTAGCTATAGATATACGATTTCATGCTGCTGGAACAGAATCTAAAAGTCGCAAATTTTTGAGCAAACAAGCGATTGCACATAACTTTGTGACTCTGTAATAAACCCAGGACTACTCTCTTTATAAATTTCCCCCATTTTATTTGAAGGCGATAAATCACCTTCAATGGCTTAATTCTTTTCAATGATGTACTGTACTTACTCGAAGTCCGGTCCGTCGTCCTCGGTATCTTCGGTCCTGTTAGTTGCAGAGTAGAGAAGGTAGTGAGAACCCAATAACAATAGACGTCCATCTACACTATTACAGCAGTTTTCTACCATCTAGAGGAAATACAGTTTCTATACTGAGATCCTCTCAGCAATTCTGCAAATGTGATTGTTGTCTATGAGGCTGAAGTTACACTGTGTTTTGTGTTGGTTGCTCTTTCACATCCAGCTGGAGCTGTGGGGTGGGTCCTAACTAGAGATGAGCGAACCGGGTTCGGGTTCGAGTTGATCCGAACCCGAACGATCAGCATTTGATTAGCGGTGGCTGCTGAACTTGGATATAGCTCTAAGGTTGTCTGGAAAACATGGATACAGCCAATGACTATATCCATGTTTTCCACATGCTTGAGGTTCGCTCATCTCTAGACCTAATGTATCCTGGTCAGATGTCTGATAGGAGAAGGTCCCTCTGATGGGTCTATGGACATGTGGCTACAGACACTGACAATATACTCTATCCAACACTTAAGGAAAAGCTGGGTAAAGTGCTACAGAATGAGTTGGCGCTATACAAATAAAGTATTATTATCATTATTATTATATGTTTGTAGTAAATATTTACTAACCTGGTTGCTGGTCTCCTAGCTGAAAAAAAAGAGACAAACATTATTATTATTATTATTATTATTATTATTATTATTATTATCATCATTATTATCATTATCATTATTATATAATATAGGAATTAAATAAAAAGTCACTCTTCATGTTGGAATGATGTACACTACATAACACAGTCGCATCGTACAGCGTCTGGGGGACTCTGCAATATGTAATGAGATGCATGTGTCTGTAAAAGGTGATGTACATGAAATCCATGGAGATGGTGTAAGAAAATAGCAGAACTCACCCATCAGGTTTCCTTGTCCTGTGGCCTGAAATAGCAAATACAGAGAGTAAGCAGAGTATAGGAACACATGGCTGGGGATATTGGTATAGAGCATCTAATCTACTGTCAGCTCTTTTGTCTTCTGGATTAAAGGAGAAGTCCGACGAACATTTTTTATTAAAGTATTGTATTGCCCCCTAAAGGTTAAACAAATCACCAATATACACTTATTACCGGAAATGCACATAAAGTGATTTTTTTCCCTGCACTGCCTACTGCATCAAGACTTCACTTTCTGGATAAAATGGTGATGTCACGACCCGACTCCCAGAGCTGAGCGGGCTGTGGCTGCTGGAGAGGATGATAGCAGAGGGATGCTCAGTGTCCTTCCAGTGCCCTGTGTCCCTCAGTGTCCCTCTGCCATCATCCTCTCCAGCAGCCACAGCCCCAAAGCTCTGGGAGTCGGGTCGTGACATCACCATGTTATCCAGGAAGTGACATCACCATGTTATCAAGGGAGTGACATCACCATGTTATCCAGGAAGTGAAGCCTTGATGCAGTAGTAAGTGCTGGGAAAATAGCACTTTATAGGCATTTCCTGTAATAATTGTATAATGGTGATTTGTATAACTTTTGGGGGGTAATACAATACTTCAATAAAAATTTTCGACTGACTTCTCCTTTAAGGTGGGATATACAGATGCTGGAACGTGTAAATGTAAGAAAAAAAACTGTTATCTGCTGATCATCATATGTCCTTCTCTGCCCATCTAATCTATTGGATTGTATTCTATTCGATTCTATTGGCCAGATTAGGCTAAATTCACAGGAGGTGTTATAACAATTAATACGTAACTTTCATAAATTATTTAAAAGGAAAATATTCACCACATATAACACAGAAAACACACATAAGTGGCACCCAGCCACTCAAGGTAACCAACAACTGCACTCCGTGAATGATATATTCGGGAGAAACAAATGTCTCACCTATCCAGATGTCCTGTTGGCAATATTCAACACGGTGGGAGTGTAGAGGTGGTGTTGGTCCTGTGTCTGAGGTGAATGGACCCTCTGACCCTAATATACCCTAGCCAGGGTTATAGGCCAGACTACTCCTACTTGCACAGGGAACAGCGGGGCATTCGTTCTACAAAGGACGGCCCCTGCTCTGAAGTACCTCCTTGTGCAATGCCCTAAAGATTTCCTATCTATTGTGTGGGTCCCTCACCCTCTGATGCATTTCTGCTGGGTTACCAGGGACAACACTACGTAAAGGGAACATATAGTGATCATGTATGGCGCAGGTATGGTTACCGCGTCCCATTTGGGGTAATAATGATAACCCTGCAGTGGCAGAGGCTACCCATCTGTCGTCTATGGATCGCTGGATCCTAATCGACACAATGGCTATCTGTCAATGTAACCCAGCAGAAAGGCGACGGAGGGTGAGGGATCCACACACTAGGTAGGGAATCTTTAGGGCATTGCACAAAGAGGAAGTTCAGGGGAGGGGTTGCCTTTTCTAGGATGAGCGCTTTGCTGTCCTCTGTGTGAGTAAGGGGTTGTCTGGCCCATAACCCTAGCTAGGGTATATTAGGGTCAGAGGATCCCTACACCTCAGACACCAACCAACACCACCTCTACACTTCCACCGTGTTGAATATTGCCAACAGGACATCTGGATAGGTGAGACATTTGTTTCTCTCTAATATATCATTTACGGTGTGCGGTTGTTGATTACCTTGAGTGGCTGAGAGCCACTTATGTGTGTTTTCTGTGTTATATGTGGGGAGTATTCTCTTTTTAAATATTTTATGAAAAGTTACATATTAATTTTTGTACACCATCCTGTGAATTATTTTTTTTTATTATGGATGAATATTGGGCTATTGTTCTGGGCAGGAGACTATACAATATTAGATCCCATGCTAATGCATCAGGTTCTCCTGCCAGGAGGTGCTGTGCTCTATGTGTATTAGTTTATGGCTATGTTCACACGCTGTATAAACAATGTCCATTCCGCGTGAACGACCATTGTTTAACACAACCTACAGCCCAAATTAATTGATCATGCGGAATGGCCATTGCTTTTACAGCGTGTGAGCATAGCCTTAAAGCGTAACTGTCATATTTTTTTTATTGCAGAAATCAGTAGTATAAGTGATTTTAAGAAACTCTGTAATGGTGCGTTCACACCTACAGGATCTGCAGCTGATTTTCTGCAGCAGATTTCATTTAAATAACTGAACAAAGCATCAAATCTGCTGCAGATTCTGTAGGTGTGAACGCACCCTAATAGGTTTTATCAGCCAAAAAAGCCTCCTTCTGTACTCAAGAAGCAATCTCCCAGCCTCCCCCCCCTGACTTCTTATCTGTGCATTATCAGGCAAACACGTCTTCATTACAGAGAAGCCATTGAAGACGGGCTCTGCTCTCCCATTCTATCCTTATGGAGGGGGGAGGGGCCGAGGGAGATGAGGGCGCAGGAAGAGGTGACATGAAGGTCAGCTGTTTGTAGATTGTCTGGGCACCTAAACCGCAGGATTCTGGGGTCAGAAAGGTCAGTGCTTATCTATGAACTTACTGAGAGAAGATTGCAGGGTGTTGTGCTGTGCAGGACTGCTCCGTGCTCAGTCACTCCTAACAGCCCCTCCCCTCTCCATAGCCACATAATGGACACAGAAATCCTGCTTCATCTGAAGTGAGGGGGGAGGCTGGGAGATTGCTTTTTCAGTCCAGACGGAAACTCTTTTGGCTTATAAAACCTATTACATTGTTTCTTAAAATCGCTTGAACTGTTGATATTTAATGTTTTCAAAAAAATGGCCCTGAAATGACAGTTACGCTTTAAAGGCAACCTGTCACCACGGGCACCCGCCCACCCCACCTTCAGACAGGGCCTCACATACATACCCGCTCCTGCGTGTCCCACTTCTGGTGCCCTGCCGGATGCGCCACTTAGATCTGGCCGCCGACTAATCTGTGTACTCAATATGCTCCAGTGATTTTCTATAGCCATCAAACTCATCTCTGTTCATATGCATATTGTGCGTACAGATCAGTCGGCGGCCAGATCTCTGCAGCAAGAACAGCATTGGGAGCTGGACATTCAGGAGCGGATATGTATGCAAGTCCCTGTCCAGGGGTGTGGTGGGTTTGGGGGGGGTGCCCTGGGTGACAGGTTCCCTTTAAAGTAGAATAATGTTGTGCCGCGTTAGCCATAGAAAGCAGTAGAATAGTGAAGAAATCAGGCTATACATTTTATGGTTTAATCAGTTTTTATTAAGGTTTTACAAGATATAAAACAGACAACTGTGTGGTGTGAACACAGTAATCAAGGACAAAAGTTAACAACAAATACAGTATAACAACAGTATCCAAAGAAATCTCTGGGGAGCAGTGCAATAGTACAAATAAGCTCCCCACCGAAGGGTTATTTTGTTACATTAGTGGCAAGCTGTCTACTAAGCAATCTCGTGTCACCCAACTGTCTCGGCATATACTCTCCTTGTGGCAATATCAGAGTCTCTGTACATTTTGCTGCAGCCGTTGATAGTCCTTCCATGCTCCCCACATAGATTAGAAATTCTCACTCCGACCACCCCCAATAGCAATGATCTCTTCATCTGAATAATGTTGCTGTATAGTGCTAGTCAATTCCTTCAGCCCCGGAGCCAGCAACTGTTCCACTGCCTGGTAAGTATCAGTTTCACAATAACAAGTAGCTTGCAGAGCAGTGTCCTCTAGCGTGGAAGGACTGTGTGTAGTCCAAGTTGTAATAAGGCTATTTGAGGCGTCAGTTGTATAATGACCCCAGACACCTAAGCATGCCACCAACAGCCTCCAGTACGGAGCAAGTATAGGGCATGACCATAAAATAAGGAGTAAGGAGCCTTGTGTTCTGCAGTTTCTCCAGCAGTGGGCTGAGCAAGACGGGAATATTTGGGGCAATCAGAATGGGGTGTAATACCACCGCAGCATAGTCTTGGTGGCAGCTTCAACATGGGAGATACTAGCTAAGGAGGCAATTGTATGTTTAATTGCCGTGACCAAATCTTTGGTCTCAATGGTTATACCTAACTCCAAATCCCAGTCCAGACGAGTCCAAGAGGTCATAAATTGGCCCTTCATAGTTGTTGAAAAATAGACAAATAGGGCAGAGTCGCATTTGAGGCAGGGCAGGCCGTGGGCTTGGAGGAAATGGAGTACATGTAGGTACTTAAATATTGTAATTCACCAGATTCTAAGAGATATTTAGAGTGTAGATCATAGAAGGGTTTCAGGCGACCCTCCACAAGTAATTGGCCCACTGTCAGAATCCATTTAGAGAGCCAGGAGGAAACGGACAAATCTACACAGGTATCGCTCAAAAGCGTCAGGGGGGTGAAAAGGACATAATCTCAGGAGGAGCCCTGTAAACAGTAACGACATTGTGACCACCCGGCTAATCCCACCTTTGTAAGGAACGTAACTGTGAGACTATGCAGCACCCACGGCTTCTTACCTTGCCATATAAATTTGAATAATAAAGTTTAAGGAAAGTGATACACTTATGGGAAGGGTTCTATACAAGTATAGTAACTTAGGTAGTACCATCATCTTAAAGGACGGTATACGCCCAGTCCAGGATATTTCCATCTTGTTGTAACGGTCTAATTCTTTTTGGAGGGATATCAGTAAAGTTAAGTAATTTTCCTTGTATAGAGTTTTATGCGAGGTGGTGACCTGAATTCCCAAGTAGTTAATACTACTAGTTTCCCAGTCTAAAGTGTATGCAACCTTCTAGGATTGCAAGAGTGACTGAGGTATAGAGGCTGAGTATATTTTATTGTCGGACATGATGTTTTACAAAACTGAATAAACAGACTTATATACGCACTAGACAGAGATCATCAAAGGGTTTTAAAAACTTTAAAGATAACAAAATGCAGTGTACACAGAGGACTTGCACCTACTTACATCTGAACACTGACAGCTGACTACTGAGTTCTTACAACTGAATTCTGACTACTGACAACTGACTTTTGACTACTGACCACTGACAAAAGACTTATGACTACTGACCATTGACTTCTGACCTGACAAATGACTTGACTACTGACTTATGACTACTGACCACTAATTAATGGCTCATGACTACTGACCACTGGCCACAGACTTCCGCCTACTGACAACTTACCATTGACTTCTGACCTCTGACTACTGACTTTTTAATTCTCACCACTAACAACTGAGTTTTGACTACTAACTTCTGACTAATGACCACTTCTGACTACTGACTTTTTAATAATGACCACTTCTGATTACCGACAACTGACTTTTGAATACTGACACAAATGACTTCTAACTACTAACTTCTGAACACTGACTTAGACTCTGACTACTGACTTCTGGCAACTGACTTCTTACAACTGACTTCTGACCTCTGATTACTGACTTTTGACTACTGACCACTGACAGCTGTCTTCTGATAACTAACTTTTAGCTACTGACCACTGACTTTTGTTTTCTGACTAATGACATTTTACTTCTTTTTACTGACAATTGACCATTGACTTCTGACCTTACCTTTGACTACTGACTTCTGACAACTAAAAACTGACTTCCGAGAACTCACTATTGACCACTGACAACTGAATTCTGACTACTGAAAACTGACTTCTGACTAGTGACTTCTAATAACTGACTAGTGACTTTGGACTACTTACAACTGACCTCTGACTTTTGACTTCTGAATACTAACCACTAAGAATTGACTTTTGAATTCTGACAACTGACCACTGACTGTAATATACTCCCAATCCCTCAGGCTGAATGCCTGGGAACAAACACCCCCTTTAATGGGACCCAGCTAAAATATAACTTTTAATCTTACATGTGAATAAAATCTGTGTATGAAGTGGTAGAAAGACAGTGGTAAAAACACAACAGTTGAACTGCTACCGTATAAACCATATGCAGTGGGACCAAACCATGTCTATGTCACAGAATATGGTGGAGCAGGGTGCTGTTGCTATTTAAAATCTGCCTATAGCTCCTTCAACATGTTTCGCTGCGTCCACAGCGTCCTCAGGAAGCGAGTGCTGAGCTGACAGGTCAGCGCTCACTTCCTCATCAATATTGTGTAATGCGGCCTTAAATCTTAGATCTGTGTTTCTTATTTGTTCTAGTGTGGTCTGTATATAGATGTATGTGCTCTGTGGATTTGTAATTATTTAGCGGGTCTGGTGAGAGGTCAGTATTTAAGCGTCTAGCATTTCTATTCTTTCAAATAGTTTGTTCTAGGGTCAGTCTGCAGAAATGCTGGGGGTTTGTTTAGTCTATATTTAAGGGTCCAATGTCTGTATTTATTTAGAGCAGGGGTCCTCAACTGGTGGATGGCCAGCTGTCCGGACCCCTGGTCAGACCTCCTAACCACCCGGGACGGACCGGATCCGGGACGGTTAGGAGGTCCCGCTCCCCACCGCACTGCCTCCCGCCCCATAGGCGTACTGTCCTTAGATTTCAGTACGCCTGTGGGGCTGGGGGCAGTGTCGGTCCGGCCCCCGACTGATATGCGCTATGTAGGGATGTCCCGGGGATTCCCCAGCAGAGCGCGCACCAAAGACCTCAGCGTACGCCGCCGGCCTGTCCTTCCCGGAAGTGCCGGCCAGTGGCGTACACTGAGGTCACTGGTCAACATAGCGCGTATCAGCCGGGGGCCGGAATGACAGGAGAAGAGAAGAAGACAGGCGCAGCGGGGGAGCGAGGTGATAGGTGAGTTGTGGTTTGTTTTTGGTTTTTTTTTTGTCTGGGGGCCATCTATAAGGGAAGAGCACACAGGGGGGCTATATACTACAGGGGGAGAGCACAGGGGGCTATATACTACAGGGGGAGAGCACAGGGGCTACATACTACTGGGGGGAGCTCACAGGGGGCTATATACTACAGGGGAGAGCACAGGGGGCTATATACTACTGGGGGGAGATCACAGGGGGGCTATATACTACTGGGGGACCTCACAGGGGGCTATATACTACAGGGGGAGAGCACAGGGGGCTATATACTACTGGGGGGAGATCACAGGGGGCTATATACTACAGGGGGAAAGCACGGGGGGCTATATACTACTGGGGGGAGCTCACAGGGGGAGAGAACAGGGGGCCTTTATATACTACTGAGGGGACCTCACAGGGGGGCTATATACTACTGGGGGGAGCTCACAAGGGGCTATACACTACAGGGGGCTATATACTACTGGGGGGAGCTCTTAGGGGGCTATATACTACAGGGGGAGAGCACAGGGTGGCTATATACTACTGGGGGGAACTCACAGGAGGCTATATACTACAGGGGGAGAGCACAGGGGGGCTATATACTACTGAGGGTAGCTCACAAGGGGGCTATTTACTACAGGGGGAGAGCACAGGGGGGCTATATACTACTGGGGGAGTTCACAGGGGGGCTATATACTACTGGGGGAGACCACACAGGGGGGCTATATACTACTGGGGGGAGCTCACAGGGGGGCTATTTACTACTGGGGGAGACCACACAGGGGGGCTATATACTACTGGGGGAGCTCACAGGGGGGCTATTTACTACTGGGGGGAGCTCACAGGGGGGCTATTTACTACTGGGGGGAGCTCACAGGGGGGCTAAATACTACTGGGGGGAGCTCACAGGGGGCTATATACTACAGGGGGAGAGCACAGGGGGCTATATACTACTTGGGGGAGCTCACAGGGGGGCTATTTACTACTGGGGGAGCTCACAGGGGGGCTAAATACTACTGGGGGGAGCTCACAGGGGGCTATATACTACAGGGGGAGAGCACAGGGGGCTATATACTACTGGGGGGAGCTCACAGGGGGCTATATACTACAGGGGGAGAGTGAACAGGGGGGCTATATACTGCTGGGGGGCAACAGGGGGCTATACACTACTGGGAGAGAGCGCACAGGGGGGCTATATACTACTGGGGGAGCAACAGGGGGCTATACACTACTGGGGGAGACCACACAGGGGGGCTATACACTACTAGGGGAGCAACAGGGGGGGCTATATACTACCAGGGCAGTCACCCCCTTTGTACCTTATATCAAAGGGCTGGTGAGAGAGAAAAAATGCCAGTTTTCCCGCTAATAAGCAGCAATTCTGTATGTAAATAGTTGAACGTTTGTGAAAAGTAACAAAACACGTTTCCTACTGATGTTCAGCTCGGACCTTCACCTGACAATAGACCCCGGTAAGTGGACCTTCACTAAAAGTTGTTGAGTACCCCTGATTTAGAGGGTCTGATCAAGGGTTTGTATTTAGGGGCCGAGTATGAAGCCTGTGTATATTTTGAAAGACTGCAGTTTGTGTTTGTTTAGGAGAACTGGTCTGGAGGTCTGTATTTATTTAGGGCAGGGGACGGGAACCTATGGCTCGCGAGCCAGATGTGGCTCTTGTGATGTCATGTGCAACACTGAGCATTTCTGTTCAGAACTGCTTAATATCCAACCTATGTGGCCCAGTTATCTGGCAATCCTAAAGGGATGTGTATAGAATAGTTGGAGAGTAATCTCATACACTCTTTTACTGGAAGAAGCCTTCACCTTTCACATATGAGCGTATTGAGCACTTTTTTAAGTATCAAGTTAAAGAAAAAAATGGAAAGTAGTGAAATAGATATCTTTGTGTGTGTGTGTCTCAGGGGTGGTAGCATGTGTGTGTGCGGGGGTGGGGGGTGAGGTGGGGTAATGTATGTGTGTGTGTCAGGTGGGGTAGTGTGTGTCAGGGGGGTTAGGTGGGGTAGTGTTTTTAAGGGTGTGGTTAGGTAGAGTAATGTGTGTGTGTGTGGAGTCAGGTGGATTAATGTGTGTGGGGGGAGTCAGATGGGGTAGTGTGTTTGTGGGGGCAGCTAGGTGGGGTAGTGTGTGTGTGTGGGAGGGTCAGGCCTGGTAGTGTGTTGGGGAGGTGAGATGTGATAGTGTGTGGGGGCAGTTGGAGTCAGGTGGGGTAGTGTCTGTGTGTCAGGTGGGATAGTGTGGGTGATGGACAGGTGAGGTAGTTTGTTTATGGGGGCGGTTAGGTGGGGTAGCGTGTCAGACGTACTGTGTGGGGTAGGGGTGAGATGTCAGTGTGTTTGGGGGAGTTGGGGTCAGGTGGGGTATTGTATGTTTTGGGGGTCAGGTGAGGTAGTGTGTGTGGAGAGGGGTTAAGTCGGGTAGTTTGTGTGGGGGGTTAGGTGGGGTAGTATGTGTATGTGTGGGGTCTAGTAGGTTAGTGTATGTGTCACGTGGGGTAGTGTGTGTGTGTGTGTGTGTGGGGGTCAGGTGGGGTAGTTTGTGTGTGGGGGGTCAAGTGGGGTTGTGTGTGGGGAGGGGGGTGGGGGTCAGGTGTGGTAGTGTGTGGGGGTTAGGTGGGGTAGTGTGTGTGAGATGGGGGTCAGGTCGGGTAGTGTGTGTGTGGGGGGGTCAGGTGGGGTAGTTTGTGTTTGGGGTGGTCAGGTGGCATAGTGTGTGTGTGGGGGGTCAGGTAGGGTAGTTTGTGTGTGGGGGGGTCAGGTAGGATAGTGTTTGTTTGGGGGGTCAGGTAGTCTAGTGTGTGTGGGGGTTGGTCAGGTGTGGTAGTGTGTGTGTGTGTGGGATGGGGTCAGGTGTGGTAGAGTGTGTGTGGGGGTCAAGTAGGGTATTGTGTGTGGGGGTCTGGTGGGGTAGTGTGTTTGTGGGAGGGGCGAGGTAGGGTAGTGTGTGTGTGTTTGTGAGGGTCAGGTGGGTAGTTTGTTCAGTGGGGTCTGGTCGGGAAGTATGCATGGGGTTGTGGTCAAGTGGGGTAGTGTGTGTGTCAGGTGGATTAGTGTATGGGTGGGGGTCAGGTGAGGTAGTGTGTGTGGGGGGTCAGGAGGATTAGTATGTGTTTGGGGGGTCAGGTGGGGCAGTGTGTGGGGATGGTTCAGGTGGAGTAGTTTGTGTAGGGGTTTAGGTGAGGCAGTGTGTGTGTGTGTGGGGTCCGGTGGGGTGTGTGATTGGGATTGGGGTCGGGGGTAGTGTGTATGTGGCATAGGGGTGAGGTGAGGTAGTGTGTTTGTGGGGGCGGGTAGGTTGAGAAGTGTGTGTATAGGAGGGTCAGGCGGGGTAGTGTGTGGGGTTGGGGTCAGATGGGGTAGTGTGTGGGGGGGTCAGGTGCGATAGTGTGTTTATGAGGGCAGGTAGGGTAGT
The DNA here is from genome assembly GCF_027789765.1 of Dendropsophus ebraccatus. Taxonomy (NCBI): domain Eukaryota; kingdom Metazoa; phylum Chordata; class Amphibia; order Anura; family Hylidae; genus Dendropsophus; species Dendropsophus ebraccatus. The sequence continues at coordinate 39,015,219 of NC_091465.1, forward strand.
GTTTGTGGGTGTAGTCAGGTGTGGTAGTGTGTGTGGGGGTTAGGTGGGGCAGTGTGTGTAGGTCAAGTGGGTTAGTGTGTTTGGGGGTTCAGGTGGGGTAGTGTGTGGGGGGTCAGGTCGTGTAGTGTGTTTATGGGGGCAAGTGGGGTTGTGTTTGTAAGTGTGGTCAGGTGTGGTTGTGTGGGGAGGTTAGGTGGGGTAGTGTGTGTGGGTCAAGTGGTTTAGTGTTTGTGGGGGGTTAGGTGGGGAAGTGTGTGGGGCGTTAGGTGGGGTAGTGTGTGGGGGTCGGGTGTGTTAGTGTGTGTGGGAAGGGTCAGGTGGAGTAGTGTGTTTATGGGGGCGGGTGGGGTAGTGTGTTTATTGGGGCAGGTGGGGTAGTGTTTGTGGGTGTGGTCAGGTGTGTTAGTGTGGGGTAGTGTGTGTGGGGAGTAAGGTGGGGTAGTTTGTGGGGGTTCAGGTGAGGTAGTGTGTGGGGGGCTTAGGTTGGGAAGTGTGTTTGTGGGAGAGGTTAGGTGGGGTAGTGTATGTGTGGGTCAGGTGGAGTAGTGTGTGTTTGGAGGAGGTCAGATGAGGTAGATGAGGGTGGGCAGTTAGGTTGGGTAGTGTGTGTTGTAGGGTCAGGCAGGGCAGTGTATATGGGGTTGGGGTCAGGTGGGATAGTGTGTGTATGGGGGATCAGGTGATGTAGTGTTTGTGGGTCAGCTAGGGTAGTGTGTGTGGTTTGGGGCTCAGGTGGGGTAGTGTGTGGAGGGGTTAGGTTGGGTAGTGTGTGTTGGTCAAGTTGGTTAGTGGGTGGGTTAGGTGGAGTGGTGTGTGTCTGGATGTCATGTGGGGAAGTGTGTGTGTGTGGGGGGGTTGCAATTGCTCTAGCATCAGACATACAGACTAATGTTGTACATTCTAAGTCATTCTGATCAGGGACTCTGACTGTTTAAAGGGGTTCACCACTTTAAGTAAAATATTTCAGGGTACTGACAGCAGCTCCCTGTGTACTTCAAAGAGCTAAAATCAGGCTCCCCTCCTCCAGGCTGTGCTGCCCTGCCCTGTGGTGATTCTGTCCATAAGATGGCCAACATGAAGGAGCATGTGACCATGACCTGCCCATTACAATGTATTGTCCATCCACCCATGTACCAGGCGCCTAATCAGATGCCCTGCCATCTGCAGCCCTCCAGTGCTGAGATTCCAGCAGCCACGACCTGTCCCACATACCGCACTCGTCTATTAGATATGCAAGCTTTGGCCAGCAGCAGCGGCGCCACGCTCCTGCCCTGCCTTGGGGACGCGCGCACCAGAGACGTCACGTGGCAGTCGTACATTGACCATCACGGCATTAGGCATCCTGTTGACCTTGAAGACCACTGGGGGCCAGGTGGGTTATTGTTTGTGGGGATCAGCCAAGATGGGTATTGTGTGGGGATGGGGATCAGCCAGGATGGGTATTGCGTGGGGATGGGGATCATCCAGGATGGGTATTGTGTGGGGATGGGGATCATCCAGGATGGGTATTGTGTGGGGATGGGGATTAGACAGGATGGGTATTGTGTGAGGATGGGGGGCAGCAAGGATGGGAATTGAGTAGGGATGGGGGGAAGCCAGGATGGGTATTGTGTGGGCATGGGAATCAGCCAGGATGGGTATTGTGTGGGGATGGGGATTAGCCAGGATGGGTATTGTGTGGGGATGGGGGGGGCAGCCAGGTGGGTAGTGTGTAGGGATGGGGGTAAGCCAGGATGGGTATTTTGTGGGGATGGGGATCAGCCAGGATGAGTATTTTGTGGGGATGGGGGGGAGCCAGGATGGGTATTGTGTGGCGATGGGGGGCAGCCAGGATGGGTATTGAGTGGGGATGAGGGGCAGCCAGGTGGGTAGTGTGTGGGTAAGGGGGGCAGCCAGGATGGGTATTGTGTGGGGAAGGGGGGCAGCCATGATGGGTTGTGTGTGGGGATGGGGGGCAGCCAGGATAGGTATTGTGTGGGGAAGGGGGGCAGCCAGGATGTGTTGTGTGTGGGGATGGGGGGCAGCCAGGATAGGTATTGTGTGGGGAAGGGGGGCAGCCAGGATGGGTAGTGTGTGGGGATGGGGGGAAGCCAGGATGGGTAGTGTGTGGGGAAGGGGGGCAGCCAGGATGGGTAGTGTGTGGGGATGGGGGGAAGCCAGGATGGGTAGTGTGTGGGGATGGGGGGCAGCCAGGATGGGTAGTGTGTGGGGATGGGGGGAAGCCAGGATGGGTAGTGTGTGGGGATGGGGGGCAGCCAGGATGGGTAGTGTGTGGGGATGGGGGGAAGCCAGGATGGGTAGTGTGTGGGGAAGGGGGGCAGCCAGGATGGGTAGTGTGTGGGGATGGGGGGGAAGCCAGGATGGGTAGTGTGTGGGGAAGGGGGGCAGCCAGGATGGGTTTTGTGTGGGGATGGGGATCAGCCAGGAATGTGGTGGCAGGGTTTGCTTTGTGGGGGGGGGGGGGGCACATTTTTTGCACAGGGGCCCTATGCAGTCTGTGTCCACTCCTGCGCAGGAACTAGGAGGCGGTTCAAAAAAGGAGTGCAGCGTCGCCATCCCTTCGCTGTCGCCAGTCTTTTCATTTAAAAAAACAAAAAAGCGATGTAGCAGTGGTAAATTTGCTTTAATCCTCTGCATCGGATTGCAGTTTGCATCATTTACACTCTGAGTTACTTACTATGGTCGTTACAAAGTTCTAGGTATCTTTCTTGCTCGCACATGTACATTTTATGCTACAGATTAAATACCTTGAAAATGAATATAAAGTAATAGCTGAACACCACATAGAATCTGCAGCACATATATCTCTTGTGAACATACTCTTTCCTTGTCCGTTTTCAGCAACTGATCTGCAGCAAATACCCAGCAAATCTGCAGCTTGTGAACATATCCTCATTGTGTATTTTACTTCCCCACTGAAGCTATTGGGGGTTATCCGCAGCAGATGTGACCCCAAAATTCACCGGTTGTAGATGTGAAATCCGCACCACAAGGTACAGTAACTTTTTTATAGATTTTGTGCAGATTTTTGTAGCATGTTGGTAAGATTTTTCACATCTCATCCTTTTTGCTGCTACAGCAATTTTTGTTTTCAAGTAAATTTAATGCCGAACAATTTTTTCTTTACTTTTGTATCATGAACAGTTGCACAACAAGGTTTCCTTAACCACACTGGGGGTGAAAACAGCTCAAATAATTCATAGTAACATGGTAATGAGGGCAGATAGAAGTGGGATTTTAGTGTAGTCACCACATTTCTTGTGCTATTGTACACCAGTAACAAATATGATGTACTTTGTGATTTTCTTTTAACAATAGTCTTCCTTGCTCAAAATAAAACCGGGTTTTTGTGTTTCCTTTTTCTTTTGAACAAAGTGTCCTCTGTAGTGATGACTTCAGATGTCCCCAAACAACAGATAGACAATGTTATCACGGCCGGTTTTAGACATAGGGTGGTATTACGTGGGCCGAGCAGGGCCCGATAATACCTGTAAACGAGCAGCGATCTGCTAGATCGCCGCTCGTTTACTGGGCCTATTACACGGCCCGATAATCGTTAAACAAGGGCTGCAAGGACATTGTTACCGATGTCCTTGCAGCCCTTGCACAACTATATACATTACCCATCCACGCTCTAGGGCTGCTGCTGCGGTGTTCTTCTCCCCAGGTCCCGCGCGCTGTAACGTCAGAGTGGCCTGTTAGCTGACAGGCCACTCAGCCAATCACAGGCCGGGACCGCCGCGGCCTGTGATTGGCTGGGCGGCCTGTCAGCTGAAAGGCCACTCTGACGTTACAGCGCGCGGGACCCGGGGAGAAGAAGACCGCAGCCCTGGAACGTGGATGGGTAATGTATATCGTTAGTCGCCGCCCGTGCACCGCTATTACACGTAGCGGTGCGCGGTTGGCGCCCGACAAAAATAAGTCAGAACCTATATCAATGATCAGCCGATGATCGTTGTCATCAGCTGATCGTTGTATTTATTACATGGAATGATAATCTGCTATGTATAGGTGGAAATATGGCTGTATTTTGATAATTAGGGCCCTTAAATAATAATTTTGATCTTCCAAATATCAAAATGCAGACAATTTTTCACCTAAAAAATGGTTTGTGTATTTAGCCTATAGCTCCTGATGCAGATATACTATTATCCCATGTTACTACAGTGTAAGTCTGCATCAGCTCTTAGGCCAGGTTCATGCCTCATGTTTGCTATGTGCTTTCCCTTTATATCTATTCCTTGTGCGGATATATATCTGGTAAGAGCACATAACACACACAGTGCATGAGCCCGGCCATGGAGCCTGCACCACCCAGCAGCTGCCCATGCTCCAGCTCAGCCCCGTCCCCTGCAGGAACATGGAGGAGTGACAGTTGGATAATCTACAGAAATGGTGCAGGCTGGGGAATATGTGACCTATAATAAGGTATTATACAGCCCAGGGTACACAGGGATAGGCTGCGATTGCCTGCATTATTCTGGGGACTAAGGGACAGTGTGACATTAGCTAAATCCCCTCTCTCCCTCCCTAATTCTGTATGGGAGGGTAAATTGTCACTCACAGTTGGTAAAATAAGTGATTGGCCCATATTCGGAAGGGTCCAATCCACGTCGCTCCTCTCCGCCGTCCGCTGTAGATCCTGGTCTGTCGTAATCCTCACAAATCCGTCGCCTGAAAATAACAGAAGAAACATCAGATAGGGAAAATGGGAAAATAAAATGTAAAAATGTGTGAAAAATAACAAAAATAAACAGGGGTCAATGAGAGAAAGCATACTTACAGTCCAACTCCTACAAATCCTCCAGATGAAGGTCCGGTCCAATCCGGTTGGTTGCTAGGCATCCAAGATAGCCTGATGATGTCATTCCATTTAAAGTGGTACCGCCCATTTAATGCCATATCACTGCAATATACATCAGATAGATCAGCAGCTGTATTTAATATGGTTTACGCTATAATGTGATAATAATATTCACATCAAACAAATGTATGTGGTAAAAAGTTAGAGCTGATCTGTAAAAACATTATCTTTAACGGACATTTTTTTTTTACATATATATATATATATATATATATATATATATATATATATATATATATATAATTGTTATATCTCCTATTCCTTCCCCCTGCTTGTAGAAAATCACTTTTGGGATTTTGGGTTGCTTTTCATCTTGACGCTTCCAGTCTGCCATAGGCCGCCATTGTAACAAATGTATGACAACTGTTTTTCTCCTTTTTTGCTTACAGTTGTATTGTGCACTCCATAAAGCTTTCAGCATATGTTGCTATCGTACTGTGTGTGGGCATGCCGCTGTATACATCATTTCATGGTTTATTTAAGAGTACACCATTGGTGCTTCATGTACACGTTAATATAAAAAAATACATACAAATTTTTATTTTATTAAAATAATTTTAAAAACTCAATTTTTTTTATTTATGTTTTTAGTTATGTCTCTTTAATAAAACAATTATTTATATACATGCCGTGTTATTAAGGAGGTGTGGTCGATTGGGCAGTACTAGACCTGGTGGCTGACTGTTTAAAGCGACTCTGTACAATCTGACCCCCCCAAACCACTTGTACCTTTGGATAGCTGCTTTTAATCCAAGATCTGTCCTGCAGTCCATTTGGCAGGTGATGCAGTTATTTTCCTAAAAGATTACTTTTAAAATTGCAGCTCCGTGCCCTATGGGCGTATCTGTGCCCTAACTTTGCACCACCCCTCCGTCCCTCCTCATCATTAGGAATGCTCCAGGCAGATTGCCTACTATTCCCGACCTGTGTTACCACGGCACATGGGCTGGATCATTAAGATACCTGTGCAATGTTCAAACAGAAGGAAATGTTCCAGTGGCATTCCTAATGATGAAGAGGGTGGGGTGGAGGAACGGAGGAGGTGGTGCAAAGTTAGGGCACAGATACGCCCGTAGGGCACGGGGCTGCAATTTTAACCCCTTAAGGACAGAGCCTGAAATGGCCTTAAGGACAGAGACAAATTTTATGAATATGACCTGTGTCACTTTATTCATTAATAGCTTCGGGATGCTTTTACCTATCTGTCTGATTCTGAGACTGTTTTCTTGTGACATATGGTACTTTACATTTCTGGTAAATTGGAGTCGATACGAATCTTTATGAAAAAATCCAAAATAACGTGAACAATTGTGAAAAATTGCATTTTTCCAACTTTGAACCTTTTCTGCTTATACAGAAAGTGGTTATGCCACATAAATTATATATTAAATAGCATTAGCAACATGTCTACTTTATGTTGGCGGCATTTATTAAACTATCTTTCATTTTTTTTTAGACAATAGGAAGCTTAAAACATTAGCAACAATTTTCCAAATTTTCAGTAAAATTTCAAAATCAGATATTTTTAGGGACCTGTTCAGGTTTAGGCTATGTCCACACTACGTATCTTTCCGGCCGTAGTGCGAACATCGAATATACGCCCGTAGTTTTGAGGTTGATGCATCCGCTTGAAAATATACGATATACAGCCGCACAATGCACACTACGTATGAGCTTACGGCCGGATCGTATACGGCGCCGTGAAAAATTAACAAGACCATTGTTTGAGGACGGAAATTTTCCAACTCACGGCCGTGGATTTCCATGCGGTCCCGTACAAATTACCTATTTCAGCCAAATTGAACTTGATTTTTAGATCCAAAAGGTTCTGTGTGGTTTACGGGGCTGGGCGAAGATTTCCAAGTAAATGACCTGTTTCAGATCGCTTCGAAACAAGCTAGGGAAGCATAACTGTACTACCGGCGTATGTTCGTGGTTCGCCCGCATGTTTGCAATCCGGCCGCATGTCTATTTTTCTAACGGCCGTAGTTTCAGCCGCACATGTACGGCCGCGTACGAACTATGGCCGGACTCATACGTAGTGTGAACATAGCCTTAAAGTGTATTTGAGGGGACTGTATGTTAGAAAGCCCCACTAAGCACCCCATTTCAGAAACTGCACCCCCCAAACTCTGCAAAAGCATATCCAGAAAGTTTATTAACCGTTTAGGGGAGTCACAGAAATAAAACCTAAGTGTGTAAGAAATGTGAAAATCTTAATTTTCTGTGCAGAGATTTTATTGTAATCCAATATCTTTCATAATTATAAACCTATTACCAGAGAAATGCACCCCAACATTGATTGCCCCGTTTCAGCAGTTTATAGAAATATCCCATATGTGGCCCTAATACGCTATTTGACGCAGCCACAAGCCTCAGATATAAGGGAGCGCCTAGTGAATTTCAACGCCTCCGTTATATTTGGTCATTTTTGACTGTACCACTTCAGGTTGGCAGAGCCTCTGGGGTGCCAAAACATAAAAAACACCCCTAAAGGGACACCATTTAGAAAACTACACCCCTCAAGGAATGTAACAAGGCGTGCGGTGAGCATTTGGACCCCACAGGTGCTTCACAGATTTTCAGAACACTAAAATGTTGTTCTAGCCTTTAATTTTTCATTTTTACAAGGGGATAAAAGAAAAAAATACGTATGGAAATACCCCACATGTGGACATAAAGTGCCAAGCGGGCGCAGGACGAGCCTCCAAAGGGAAGGAGCGTCAATTGGCTTTTGGAAGCTGGATTTTACTCGAATGGATTTCAAGGGCCATGTCGCATTTACAGAGCCCTCGTGCTGCCAAGACACTTGAAACCCCCCACATGTGACCCCATTCTGTAAACTACACCCCTCAAAGAATCTAACAAGGGGTACAGTGAGCATATGGACCCCACTGGTGATGGGCACAAATGTGGAACAATGTGACGTGAAAGGGAAAATTTTCATTTTTTCACTTTCACGGTACAAATGTGCCCGTCATCAAGGGGTCCATATCCTCAGTGCACCCCTTGTTAGGTTCCTTGAGGAGTGTAGTTTCCATAATGGGGTCACTTGTAGGGGGTTTTAACTTGGCAGCACGAGGGCTCTGTAAATGCGACATGGAGTTCACAGTGGCTTATTAAATGTACCCTGGGCCCCGGGCTGTCCACTCAACCTGGCCCCCCCCACGGCCAATCCGCCCACATTATAATCCGCTACTGCCCCCCGCTGTCCCCAATAAACACTGCCTGCCTCCCCTCCCTGCTGGCCTCAATAAACATAATGTTTGGTCCCTTGCTGCTACCCCCAGTAAGCGTTGTCCACCCCACCTCCGCTGCCCCCAATAAACATATTGCCACTTGTTCACCCACTGTAGCCCCCAATAAACATATTGCCACCTGGTTTCCTGCTGTTCCCCCCCCCCCAAGGTCACAGCTGCACAGAGGTTGTCAGGAGAGGAGGGGGCTGATCTTATAGGGGAGGTCACAGGGTCACAGCAGCACAGAGGATGTCAGGAGAGGAGGGTGCTGATCTTATAGGGGAGGTCACAGGGTCACAGCAGCACAGAGGATGTCAGGAGAGGAGGGTGCTGATCTTATAGGGGAGGTCACAGCAGCACAGAGGATGTCAGGAGAGGACGGTGCTGATCTTATAGGAGAGGTCCCAGCAGCAGAGAGGATGTCAGAAGAGGAGGGTGCTAATCCTATAGGAGAGGTCCGAGCAGCACAGAGGATGTCAGGAGAGGAGGGCGCTGACCTTATAGCTGAGGTCGCAGGGTTCCAGCAGCACAGAGAATGTCAGAAGAGGAGGGTGTTGATCTTATAGGGGAGATCGCAGGGTCCCAGCAGCACAGAGGATGTCAGGAGAGGAGGGGCTGATCTATAGGGGAGATCACAGCAGCACAGAGGATATCAGGAGAGGAGGGGGCTGATCTATAGGGGAGATCACAGCAGCACAGAGGATGTCAGCTGGCCCCCTCTTCCCCCCCTTATAGATGGTCCCCCTCTTCCCTATTTGCCCCTTATAGATGGCCCCCCTCTTCCCTATTCCCCCCTTATAGATGGTCCCCCTCTTCCCTATCCCCCCCTTATAGATGGTCCTCCTCTTCCCCCCTTATAGATGGTCCCCCTCTTCCCCCTTATAGATGGTCTCCCTCTTCCCTATTCCCCCTTATAGATGGTCCCCCTCTTCCCCCCTTATAGATGTTCTCCCTTTTCCCCCCTTATAGATGGTCCCCCTCTTCCCTCTGTCCCCCTTATAGATGGTCCCCCTCTGCCCCCCCTTATAGATGGTTCCCCTCTGCCCCCCTTATAGATGGTCCCCCTCTGCCCCCCTTATAGATGGTCCCCCTCTGCCCCCCCTTATAAATGACCCCCCTCTTCCCTCCCACGTGCAGATAACACACACACAAAAAAAAAAAAAAACACAACACAACTCCAAAATTCAAATGGCGCTACTTCCCTTCAGAGGCTTGCCTTGCGCCCACATGGCGCTTTTTGTCCACATGTGGGGTATTTACGGACTCAGGGGAAATTGCTCTACAGATTTTGTGTGTTTTTTCTCATTTAACCCCTTGTGAAATAAAAAATTTAAGGCTAAACCGACATTATAGTGTAAAAAATGTAATATTTCATTTTCACGCCACATTGTTCCACATTTGTGCCCGTCACCAGTGGGGTTCATATGCTCACTACACCCCTTGTTACATTCCATGAGGGGTGTAGTCTCCATAATGGGGTCACTTGTGGGGGGTTTCAACTGTCTTGGCAACACAGGGGCCTTTTAAATGCAACGTGGCCCTCGAAATCCATTCCATCCAAATAAAGCCTCCAAAAGCCAAATGGCACTCCTTCCCTTTGGAGGCTTACCCTGCACCCGCCTGGCACTTTATGTCCACATGTGGGGTATTTTCGTACTCAGGGGAAATTGCTCTACACATTTTGTGTTTTTTTTATCTTTTAACCCCTTGTGAAAATGAAAAAATCAAGACAAGATCAATGATTTAGTGTAAAAATTAAACATTTTTTTACACTAAATGTTGGTCTAGCCTTGATTTTTTCCATTTCCACAAGGGCATAAAAAAAGAAAATGAACACAAAACGTGTAGGGTAATTTCCCCTGAGTAAGAAAATACCCCACATGTGGGCATAATGTGCCATATGGGCACAGGGCAAGCCACCAAAGGGACAGAGCGCCATTTAGAGGCTGGAATGGAGGATGGAGGCCATGTCGCAATTACAAAGCCCCTGTGCTGCCAGGACAGTGGGAACCCCCCACAAGTGACCCCTTTCTGGAAACTTCACCCCATAAGGAATCTAACAAGGGGTGCAGTGAGCATATGGACCCCACTGGTGATGGACACATATGTAGAACATGTGCCGTGAAAATAAAAAATATATTTTTTTTCATTTTCACAGCACAAATGTGCGCGTCACCAGGGGGCCATATCCCCGCTGCACCCCTTGTTAGATTCCTTATGGGGTGTAGTTTCCAGAATGGGGCCACTCTCCTGGCCGCACAAAGGCTTTGTAATTGCATCATGGCACGCCTCTAATGGGAATGGCGGCCATACCTATTTAGCTGGAGAAAAGGGACAATTTTAATTTATTTGGGGGTATTAGGCCAATTATTATAAGGTTGAAAAGGACAGGTGTCCATCAAATTCAACCTGTGTTTATCCAGAGGAAGGCAAAAAAAAACCCTCGTGAGGCAGACGACAGTAGCCTCATCACTGTGAAAAAATTCCTTCCCGACTCCATAATGGCGATCAGAATAATCCCTTGATCAACGTGACCCTTGAAATATGAATAAGGGAAAGAATTTAGATAATGTAGAACCCCAATGACGTGTGGTGCGCCTTGAAGCGATCCAGTATGCAGAGGCCGGGGGGATCAGGACAGGTGTCACACTGGAAAATGGTGTCCTTCCTGATACCCCTGTTACGCCACACTCTGCACTTCTTCTGGGGTCTCCTGTACTCCAGTGTGGGGGACGTCACCTGGAAATTGTTGCCCTGGTGCGATATGGGGTCCTTCATATTCAGAAGCGCTGTGTCCACTCCATGGCTGCCGAATATTAGGGCTTTATTACTGCTTCTGATATGTTCGGATCGTGCCGTAAGCTACAGCAGCTCGGGCAGCGAGGGACCGGAAGAGGGGGCGCTGGTATAAAAGTTATCTCCATGCAGGTGGTAACCTTTATCCAGCAGTGGGAAGATCAGTTCACGAACGATCTTCCCACTAACTCAGAGGATGGGGGGGGGGGGCATCTGGGGGCTGGATTCGGGTGTCCCTTCCTTCATACACTCTAAGGGTACCTGCACACTGCGGAATGGCGAAGGATAACCCTTTGTGCATTCCGCAGCTGGCACCCACCGGCGGACTGATGCAGGTGTGCTTCTCCACCGGTGTCACACTCCATTCTATGCATGGGCGGATTCCGCCCTCTGTTCAAAGAATGAACGTGTTCATTCTTTGGATGGACGACGGAATCCGCCCGTGCATAGAATGGAGTCTAAAACACGGGCGAAGACGCGAGCCTGCATCAGTCCGCCGGCGGGTGTCAGCTGCGGAATGCACGAAGGGTTATCCTTCACCATTCCGCAGTGTGCACGTACCCTAAATCTGTAAGTGTACCCTGAGGTACTCTCACAGAATTTGTACAATTTCACGCCATACCCTAATCTCTTATTGGGACGTACTGGTGGAAACGTAGCGTACGCTGCCCCCCAGACACGTCACTGGATGATGATGATGAATGGAGGAAAGGATTCCCCCATTTATCCTCACTGGCTGTTTCGGTGTCGGAAGCAATAATAACGTATGCATCCACCGCCGAAAACACCCTGGGGCCATCTTTATAAGGGGATTGGTATATGGGGTATGTAAATGTGTAGTGGTGTAATGTAAAACTTTATTTCATGTAGTGTAGTGTAATGTAGTGTTCTTTTACGTTTTTTTTTTACAGTAAGAAAAATATACCTACGCCAAGAAAGGAGCTGCTGATAAATGCGGCACTTATCAGCAGACAGTGGCGGTAGGATATGGGGGGGGGGGGGGGGGGAAGCCCCTACGCCAAAAAAGGGGAGTTGCTGATGAGCGGCGCACTTACGTGCGATGCTGATCAGCACTCAGCGGCGTTAGGGTGCATAAAAAGATAAAAAAAAAATTGGTAAAAAAAAATATATATATCTTTTTAACCCAAAGCAACTGATCAGTGAATAATATTCACTGATCAGCCGCTAGGGGGCAGTAGAGCGAAGCTGCCGGAGATGGCCGAGGCCCCCCGAAGACCCGAGTTTTTCCGAAGATTTCCAACGCAAGCCGACCGAACCCAGAAGTGACCTGACGAAGACGCCGCTGACCGCCGATCGTCGCTCCGGACGCCGGGATCAGCTGAGTATGGTGCACCTACACCACACACACCTGTTCTGCCCATCACGGCGATCGTGGGGGTGGCACCGGCGCCATCTTTTCCCAGGTCACTAATGGCGATTGGTGCTGTCTCGGACAGCACCAATCACCATTGCTTTCCGGGTCACCGATGACCCGGAAAACTGTATTCAGCTGCTATCGGCTGATCTGTGTTGATCTGTCGGCATGGGGGAGGGGGTTTAACCACCCCCTGTGCCGACGAGCAGAGATGGCCTGCTATACATTATAGCAGGCTATCTTCCCCGATCGCTGTGTGTAAACACATAGCGATCGGGGAAACATCAGGCGTAAATTTACGCCCATTTGCGCTAAGTACCAGGGTGCGGGGGAGTAAATTTATGCCCGATGTCGTTCAGGGGTTAAAAGTAATATTTTATGACAATAACTGCATCAGCTGACAAATGGACCTCAGGACAGATCTTGGATTAAAAGCAGCTATCTGAAGGTACAAGTGGTTTGAAGGGGTCAGATTGTGGGTACAGAGTCACTTTAAAGGGGAACTCCAGGTAGAGGTTAAAAAAAAAAAGAAACTTCTGCAGAAGCATAAAGCATTACTCACCTGTCTATCCCAGTTTTGAAAGTACCAAAAATCTATTTTTTTTTTGCTCTGTATTGTGTTTCTGTTCTTCCTGGTTTAGCATTTCCAGAATGCAATGCTTTCCCTCAGCTGATCATCACAATCCCCCACCCACACAATCAGTAAAATTCGTGCTGCAGCGGTTTCTGGCCGGTCAGAGATGGTGAATCCCTAAGGGGATTGGATTATCCAGCCAAGCCTCCTGTGACATCACGCCCTGCCCCCTGTCTGCATCATCAGCCTGTGCTCAGCAAACACACACAATGTGAGACAGAGGCATGGAATATTTGTCTCTAAGGGGGGAGAGCAGAAGGAGCAGGAGACAATGTGAATTGGCACAGGGGCCATTTTTTTTCACTTCCTGGATTTCTATCAGCTACCAGTGTGGCATAACCGTACAGATACAGTAATAGGCTATGTTCACCCTACATATCAGACTCTGCCAAGATCATCCCGGCCGGTAGTGCAATACCGCCGGATGATCTTTATGGCCGTAGTGTTCTGATGCGGGCGCATCCCTGCGCATCAGAACTTTCCATAGCGCTCAATAAAGCAAGCGGCCGGAGCCGATCGCTTCATTGTGTGAACTGACAGGGTTTCCTACGGCCGCAATTCACTGAATTGCGTCCGCAGAAAACTGACATGTCAGTTATTTGCGGATCTGCACGGGATCCCGGCCGGAGCACATACGATGTGTATACGCTCCGGCCGGGATGCCATAGAATAA